>NC_136902.1:1506323-2021323 GCF_949606895.1 Notothenia rossii
AGGCTGAGTCGGGCTGAGTATGCTAAACTAACTGCGGTCAATCCAGCCTCCACTCGGGAAAACCTAGTCAAGCCAGCCCTCACGTGATATTGCGGTGCGCGAATATCCTATGCATTACGGTAGAGTCAAAAAAGATCATCCCTCTGTGTTTAGATGAGAATAAAACAAAAGCTGTCCAGTATCAAAGACTCATTTCACTTCAGGGTGATAGCAGGACATCCCATCTAGTCACTCAGAAAAAATCAGGACATTCTAATGTACAGTTTCAAAATAAAAGACCTTTGAAGTCTCATATAAGAGCTATCATCCCTGTCCCCAAAGGTCTTTTTATTTTGAAACTGTACATCAGAATGTTCTGACTTTTTCTGAGTGACTAGATGGGGTGTCCTGCTATCACCCTGAAGTGAAATGAGTCTTTGATACTGGACAGCTTTTGTTTTATGCTCATCTAAACACAGAGGGAGGATTTTTTGACTCTACCGTAATGCATAGGATATTCGCGCACCACAATATCACGTGAGGGCTGGCTTGAGTAGGTTTTTCCGAGTGGAGGCTGGCTTGACCGCAGTCTAAACTAGAGAGAGAATCGCTGTCAAGGGGGCTACAACTACAACAAGATGAACATATTTGACCGTGATTTAATTGTAATACACGTTTCAAAATGATGCCGAAGTAACAACATACTGATACCGGATAGTAAAAACCATGAATTAAGGCTTTGACAAATCTGCAGACAGACGGCAGGCGAAAAACCTTTTAAAATGCGTGTTTTCTAATGGAGATTTGGCTAAGCTAACGTTGTAAATGCTCCGACCGTCCACACTCACAACAACGGCCTACAGACATAAATAAACCAGCGACTGTATTCGCCATGACACAGACAGTATGTGGTTTGTACTTGTTTAACTTTTGTCTAGTTTCTGAACAGATATGAAGAGCTGTGAGCTCTGAGTGCTAAGAGCTAACAGCTGTGTTGTTTTTCTGGAGAGCTCATTGAAGATGACGTCACGGCTCCGCCTACACTGCGTTACTATAGATACTACCCCAGTTCCTCACGAGTCTAAAAAAAACAACGCACGTAAGCAACGTGGGCGCCAACGTGAGTGCTCTCGTGACCAACATATTTGACGGCGCTGATTGGCTGAAATTATGTTTCGGCGGCACAGTTTACTATTGAGACTTTTGCAACGTGCTGGTTGCTGTTGTTTGGCTCGGGGGCAGCGCCCCGTAATGATAAACTAATGCCAAGGGCAAGGCCAGGCAGGAAACATGTGACTTATCAGTAACTTTAGACATCGTAACACAATTTTAAACAAGATTTTATTGTAGATTATACATTTTACTGATACCAATTGTATGATATTTACCTTGTTCATTAAAAATATAAAATATAAAATATATATTTTTGAAATATATATTTTTTTAAATATATATATTTTTTTATAATTTGTTTTGTATGTGGGAAGAGGTGGGGCGGCGCCCCTTGCGCCCCTATGGGCCGGCCGCCACTGAGGCTATCTATCAATTGGATCAAATATAAAAGTCAGCTGAATTAGTGTTGATACTGCGAGGAGACGTATTGTGTGAAAAGAAATGTAAGATGTTGTTTAATTGCTGATATATTTATGATCCACGACACGTTTTCAGTTTTGGCGGCAGTTCCTCATGTTTGTCTAGAAGTCTTCTCATCAGGGCTCTATAAATAGAGAACTATGGCAGATATGTAATATTTAATACAGCCGAACCGTGTATTACAATGCCGTTATGTGATGACTTTCAAAGAGAAAAGAAAGAACACTCGGAAAGTATTATTTTATTTTTTTAAATGTTTTCGGTCTATTTGTTAATGACAATGTGATGT
Organism: Notothenia rossii; assembly: GCF_949606895.1. Taxonomy (NCBI): domain Eukaryota; kingdom Metazoa; phylum Chordata; class Actinopteri; order Perciformes; family Nototheniidae; genus Notothenia; species Notothenia rossii. The sequence continues at coordinate 1,508,185 of NC_136902.1, forward strand.
GAGATGTGAGACTGGAATTGCACAGGGGAAAATAACGTATCTTTAGATGCGGATTTTGTTAAACTAATACGTTTGCGCTGTGGACCAACACTATACATTGAAGGGGAAGGGGGTAGCAATAACGATAACACCATTAAACAGTTACACAACATAACAGAAATAATATCGATAGCAGCGTCCCTAGCAACCACCTTGGTAACAATGAAAACGTTCTATGGACGCAATTTCCTGAAGTAATTTTCGTAATAACTAGCAAACTAAAGATCATGTGCATCCACTGCACACATAATCTGAAATAACAACTCATATTTCTCGCATCAAATGACATCAAAACGCATTTTAATGGCCAAACTGACTTTAAAATAGGCATTTTCCACCGAGAATAAAACGAAGTTCGGCCATGTTTTTTTTTTCTGCATGGAGAAATTTGAAGATCACGTTACATTGCATTTAGCTGAGGCTTTTATCCAAAGAGACTTACAATAAGTGCATTCGACCAGGAAGATACAACCTTGAAGAAAACAGAATCATATAAGTACATCAGGTTTCATAGAGCCAAACATTTCAAGTGCTACTCAACTGGCTTTAGATAAGCCAGTCCTTTATTAGTATATAAGTGCTTTGTTAGTAATTCTATCGCTCGAAGTGGAGTCCAAAGAGATGAGTTTTCAGTCTGAAGAAGATGTGTAAGCTTTCTGCTGTCCTGATTTCAATGGGGAGCTCATTCCACCATTTTGGAGCCAGGATAGCAAACCCACGTGTTTCTGCTGATGGGAACTTGGGTCCCCCTCGCAGTGCGGGTGTAGCGAGCTGTTTGGCTGATGCAGAGCGGAGTGCACGTGCTGGTGTGTACGGTTTAACCATGTCCTGGATGTAGGAAGGGCCAGATCCATTCACAGCATGGTACGCAAGTACCAGTGTCTTGAAGTGGATTCTAGCAGTTACCGGAAGCCAGTGAAGGGAGCGGAGGAGCGGCGTGGTGTGGGAACATTTAGGAAGGTTGAAGACCAGACGAGCCGCTGCATTCTGGATGAGCTGCAGAGGTCGGATGGCACATGCAGGTAGACCAGCCAGGAGGGAGTTGCAGTAGTCTAGGCGTGAGATGACGAGAGCCTGGACCAGAACCTGCGTCTCTTTCTGGGTCAGCTGGGGACGTGTCCTCCTGATGTTGTAAAGAGTGTATCTGCAGCAGCGGGTTGTAGCAGAGATGTTTGCAGTGAGGACAGTTTGTTATCTAGGGTCACACCAAGATTCCTTGCAGTCTGAGTCGGGGAAACAACAGAGGGGCCGATGTTGATTGTTAGGTCAAGAGTGGGACAATCTTTTCCCGGAAGGAAAAGCAGTTCAGTCTGCTCAAGGTTGAGCTTGAGGTGATGAGCAGACATCCACTGAGAGATGTCTGCTAGGCAAGCAGAGATGCGTGCGACGACCTGGGTCTCTGAGCGGGGAGAGGACAGAATTAGTTTGGTGTCGTCAGCGTAGCAGTGGTATGAAAAACCATGCGGGCTAATGACAGACCCGAGCGAGTTTGTGTACAAGGAGAAGAGGAGGGGACCAAGAACAGAGCCCTGAGGGACCCCTGTAGTTCATTGATAAGGGTCGGACTCGGACCCTCTCCAAGTTACCCTGTAGGTGCGGTCTTTGAGGTATGAGGTGAGGAGGGAAAGTGCAGTGCCTGAAACTCCAAGATCTTGGAGAGTGCGAAGGAGGATCTGATGGTTCACCGTGTCGAATGCAGCAGACAGGTCCAGAAGGATGATGACAGAGGAGAGGGAGGCTGCTTTCGCCGTGTGCAGTTCCTCAGAGACAGCAAGGAGAGCAGTTTCTGTTGAGTGACCTGCCTTGAAACCAGACTGGTGCGGATCCAGAAGGTTGTTCTGATGGAGGTAACAGGAGAGTTGTTTAAAGACAGTTCAAGTGTTCTAGACAGGAACGGGAGGAGAGAGACAGGCCTGTAGTTTCTAACATCAGACGAGTTGAGAGTGGGTTTCTTTAGGAGAGGGTTTACTCTTGCCTCCTGGAGACTGTTTGGAAAGGGACCAGAAGTTAGAGAAGTGTTGATGAAATGAGAAACGGTAGAATATCAGGAGCGATAGTCTGAAGGAGGTTTGAGGGGATAGGGTCCAGAGGACAGGTGGTAGGACGGGCAGAGGTAATGAGGGTAAGACCCTCACTTGGAGAGAGAGAGGGGAGAAGGAGGTCAGTGTGTGGGTGAAGGGAGGGTCTGGTGACCCAGCGGTGAGTAAAGGTGAGTCAGAAAAAGAAGAGCGAATATCATCAACCTTTTTTTCAAAATGGTTAACAAAGTCGTTTGACAGAAGGTAGGAGGGGGGAGGGGCTTTGGGGGGGTCCAAGAGGGAGGAGGGGGAAGGGGCTCTGGGGGGGTCCAAGAGGGTGGAGAAGATAGAAAGTAGTTTTTTGGGGTTGGGACAGGAAGATTGGATCTTATCTTGAAAGAAAGTTATTTTTGCCTGAGAGATGGAAGCAGAGAAAGAGGAGAGGAGAGCCTGATAGGTTAGGAGGTCGTCATGGTGTTTGGATTTCCACCATTTCCGCTCTGCTGCCCGAAGGATGGTTCTATTAGCACGCAGTGCGTCATTCAGCCAGGGAGCAGGAGGGGACTGACGAGCCGGCCGCGATGTGAGAGGACAGAGAGAGTCCAGAGAGTATGAGAGAGTAGAGAGGACAGAGAGAGTCCAGAGAAGATGAGAGAGGAGGGAGGAGAGAGAGAGTCCAGAGAGGATGAGAGAGTAGAGAGGAGAGAGAGAGTCCAGAGAGGATGAGAGAGGAGAGAGGAGAAAGAGAGTCCAGAGAGGATGAGAGAGGAGAGAGGAGAGTTTCTGCAGCAGAGTTTGGAGGCAGGAGTTGGAAGGAGTCAGACGAAGGGAGGGCTGAGAGCACCGATGAGGCAAAGGTAGAGGGGGAGAGGGAACGGAGGTTACGGCGGACAGGTGGCGAATTAGAAGAGATTAGGTTGTTATGTTTGGAAAGGGCTAGAGAGAATGAAATGAAGAAGTGATCGGATGTGTGGAGCGGGTTTAGAGAGAGGTTAGAAGTAGAGCAGTTCCTTGAGAATATGAGATCAAGGACATTGCCAGCTTTATGAGTTGGTGGGGATGGAGACAGTGAGAAAGCAAAGGTGGTTAACAGAGATGTTAGTTCAGATATCTTCCCTGTCTGGAGGTTGAAATCTCCGAGAAGTACAGCGGGAGGGCCAGTTTCAGGGATGTGTGAGAGGAGATGATCTAACTCCTCCAAGAAGTCCCCCAAGGCGCCTGGTGGACGGTAGAGAACAACAATGGTTCATTGTATAGGATGGGTTACTGTGACAGCATGGAACTCAAAGGTGGAAGGAGTGAAGGTAGCTTGAAGAGGGAAAAGCTCCAGTTGGGAGAGAGCAGGAGACCAGTGCCCCCTCCTCTGCCAGAGGGTCTGGGTGTGTGGGAGAAGGAATATGCTGTGGAGAGAGCTGCTGGGGTGGATGTGTTGGATGGAGTGATCCAGGTCTCCGTGAGAGCAAGGAAATCCAGAGACTGCAGGGAAGCCAGAGATGAAGTCAGCCTTAGGAACAGCTGACTGGCAGTTCCACAGGCCCCCTGAAACGAGATGTTGGATCTCAGTGGAGCATGTGGGATAGACGAGAGCAGGCCGGTTAAATCGATTAGGAGATACACGGGGACAGTGATAATTGCGAGAGGACACATGAACAGGAATGGAGAAAATACACATGAGTATAGCATGAGGGGCTAGAGAACCAAAGAGAATTGAATAAAACAAAAGAAAACACCAGCGATACTTAGCTCAATCAAAGTAGGATTTGCCTCCTCTTTGCCTCCCTCGTGACTCCAATGTCTTTGTCAGTCTTGCTCCCACAGGACTCCAATGTCTTTGTCAGTCTTGCTCCCACAGGACTCCAATGTCTTTGTCAGTCTTGCTCCCACAGGACTCCAATGTCTTTGTCAGTCTTGCTCCCACAGGACTCCAATGTCTTTGTCAGTCTTGCTCCCACAGGACTCCAATGTCTTTGTCAGTCTTCGTCTGGCTGAAGCTAAAGCTGACTCTCCAGGAAAGAGCTACCTAAGATTGACACCTGATTGATGCGTTCTCACAGCTGTGGGGGCACGCCCCTCTAATTACTGCTCAACTCAACCTGTCTTACAGGTTGAGTTGAGCAGATCTGAGATTTAAAATCTCTCAGAAATCGCCGTTTTAGCTACAATAACTACAGAACAATTATACAGAGTAGAATAAATGAAACAGAGAAGTCTATTTAAACAAGAATATAACTTACAGTGATTGCTGAGTCAGTATAGATAGTGTCCTCACCGGGTCTGGATGCACACTGAAGATCACGTGACATAGACGCCAGCCATTGGAATGAATGGTGAAAAAAAACGAGTTTGTCAAACAGAGCACATGGTGTAGTCCTAAACGATAGCTGGGGATTCTGGGTAGTGTAGTGTCTTCTGCCATCCTTTACTCCGAAAAAATATTTGTTTCTCCAAATCGAAGGGGAAAAATGCAAAAGCATTGCACACAATTTAAACCAATCAATGTTGTGTAATTAACAAGGATAATCTGGTGTTTTTTAGTCGATAGTAGGGCAGATATCACTGTGAAATCAATCCACAGTAAGGGGAATACTTACTTCCGGGTGTACAATTCTCCGTTATCCAATGGGAATGGACGCTCACATTGCCTTTAAGGGCAGCCGACACAAACGAATGCCGTGCTTCCATGAGCGTCAAATCCCGCCGCAAATGGGAATACATTGCAATCAGTTGAAAGCTATTTGCGTCCCTTTATGAAGCTGAAGGAGCCGAGGAGCGTCACAACTGCACGCCACGGGACCCTGACCAAACGTCGCTCCTGGACGATTATGGAGTGAGAGTGTGTTGGTCTCTGACCTGAGAGTCTTCAGTTCACAGTGTGGACTCTCCAGTCCAGCAGACAGCAGCTTCACTCCTGAATCCTGCAGGTCGTTGTTACTCAGGTCCAGATCTCTCAGACTAGAGGACTGGGAGCTGAGGACTGAGGACAGAGCTGCACAGCTTCTCTCTGACAGGTTACAGAAACTCAGCCTGAAGAGACGATGAGGACAACAGTTATTCAGAAGACAGCAGTGTATTAATAACTGATTCACTAAATCAAATGATCTCTGTACTCACAGAGCTTTGTTGGAGGCTTTGACCACTGGCAGCAGCCTCAGAAGAGCCTCCTCTGAAGCAGAGTATCTCTTCAGGTCAAACACGTCCAGATCTTCTCCTGATGACAGTAAGATGAAGACCAGAGCTGACCACTGAGCAGGAGACAGATTATCTGTGGAGAGACTTCCTGAACTCAGGTACTGTTGGATCTGCTTCTCTAGAGAACGATCATTCAGTTCATTCAGACAGTGGAACAGGTTGATGCTTCTCTCTGCAGACAGATCCTCTTCTATCTTCTTCTTGATGTACTGGACTGTTTCCTGATTGGTCTCTGAGCCACTTCCTGTTTGTGTCAGCAGGCCTCGTAGGAGTTTCTGATTGGTCTGCAGTGAAAGACCCAGGAGGAAGCGCAGGAACAAGTCCAGGTGTCCGTTTGGACTCTGTAAGGCCTGGTCCACAGCACTCCTGTAGAGATCTGTTAGTTTAGGTTTGAATACTTTAAGCAGCCTGGAGGTTGTTGGTTCTTCTGCCAGCAGGTTGACTCCAGAGGTGATGAAGGTCAGATGGACATGAAGAGCAGCCAGAAACTCCTGAACGCTCAGATGGACGAAGCAGAACACCTTGTCCCTCTGGTACAGTCCTCTCTCTTCTCTAAAGACCTGTGTGAACACTCCTGAGTACACTGAGGCTGCTCTGATATCGATGCCACACTCTGTCAGGTCGGACTCATAGAAGATCAGGTTGCCTTTCTGCAGCTGCTCAAAAGCCAGTTTCCCCAGAGCCTTCATCATCTTCCTGCTCTCTGGACTCCAGTGTGGATCTGTCTCAGCTCCTCCATCATACTTGATGTTCTTCACTTTGGACTGAAGCACCAGGAAGTGGATGTACATCTCAGTCAGGGTCTTGGGCAGCTCTCCCCCCTCTCTGGTTTTCAACACCTCCTCCAGAACTGAAGCAGAGATCCAGCAGAAGACTGGGATGTGGCACATGATGTGGAGGCTTCGTGAGGTCTTGATGTGGGAGATGATGGTGTCGGCCGGCTCCTGATCTCTGAATCTCTTCCTGAAGTACTCCTCCTTCTGTGGGTCAGTGAACCCTCGGACCTCTGTCACCATGTCCACACACTGAGGAGGGATCTGATTGGCTGCTGCAGGTCGTGTGGTTATCCAGAGGCGAGCAGAGGGAAGCAGCTTCCCCCTGATGAGGTTTGTCAGCAGCACATCCACTGAGGTGGACTCTGTGACATCAGTCAGGATCTCAGTGTTGAGGAAGTCCAGAGGAAGTCGACTCTCATCCAGACCGTCAAAGATGAACACAACCGGGAACTGATCAAACCTGCAGATTCCTGCGTCTCTGGTTTCAGAGAAGAAGTGATGAACAAGTTCAACCAAGCTGTACTTGTTCTCTCTCACCACATTCAGCTCTCTGAAGGTGAATGGAAATATGAACAGGATGTCCTGGTTGGCTTTGCCTTCAGCCCAGTCCAGAGTGAACTTCTGTGTTAAGACTGTTTTCCCAATGCCAGCCACGCCCTTTGTCAGCACTGCTCTGATTGGTGCATCTCTTCCAGGTGAGGCTTTAAAGAGGTCTTCTTGTCTGATGGTTGTTTCTGGTCTGTCTGGTTTCCTGGATGCTGTTTCAATCTGTCTGACCTCATGTTCATCATTGACCTCTGCAGACCCCCCCTCTGTGATGTAGAGCTCTGTGTAGATCTGGTTCAGAAGGGTTGGGTTTCCTGCTTTAGCAATGCCCTCAAACACACACTGGAACCTCTCCTTCAGGGTGGACTTAAGTTTACGCTGACAAACTCCAGCAGGAGTTCCTGAAAGAACACACAACAAAAGATCATGAGGTCACACTGTAACTCTGGTTCTCTGAATGAAGTATGGATATATGTTGGTCTCTTGAGACATCAGCAGAGGAGACATTTATCCAGAGTGTTAACTCTCTATAGAAACCCTCTTACTGCTCTGCAGACGGTCAGCCAGCTCCTCCTGCTTCATGCTCCTCAGGAAGTGCAGTGTGATGTTCAGGAATGCCTCTCTGCTCCTCCTCTGCTCTTCATCCTCAGCATCCAGCACCTCCTCATCCTCACTCTGACTCTCTAAGTATTCTGGGTAATCTGAACTCAGAGCCTTCTGGATCTTCTTCAGCTCGCTCTTCACAAAGGTGACGATGTGGTCCTCCAGCAGCTGGAACATCACATGAAGGACACAAACTATAAACCATGGATCCAAACATCAGATCCGGACAGACTGACTCTCTGAAAGTGCAGCATGGAGATGACTGTGAACAGAAGAGAGGTCAAGTATCTGTAGTACATGTACTCACCGTAAATATGGAGTCCAGCTGTGTCTGATGCTGCTGGGCAGACTGACCACCGGGAACCTCCGAGCTCTCCTGGTCCCCTCTGTGGAGGAACCATGAAGCATTAGCTCACATGATGTCTGTCCACACAGAGACACACTCAGGGTAAAGGAGGACAGGGAAACAGGCTGGTGGTCCTGTGCGTTAGCGGGAACTTTGCACTACAGGAATATTTATTTCCAGCTACTGTTGAAGAGGATTCTGTCCATCCTTCATTCTGGTCTTCCTGGAACGTGGCTGTGTGGATAGAGACTGGACTCTGCAGCTGGCTAACAGCTGTTCATCAGGAAGAGGACAGACCTAGGGACAGTTCTTACACCAGCCCCCGTTACCCCCCCAGCTCCACCTCCAGCCCCACAGCAGGGGTCAGGGTTCACCTGGCAGTAGAGCTGGTTGTGACTTTGATGAAGGCTCAGTCTCCTCCATCAGAAGTGTTTGAGAGATGGTGGAACAGCTTCTGAACAGCCTGAGTTTTCAGATGGAGTTTCACTGCCCCTCTCAGTGTGGACGTTCACAACTAAACACTTTGAACAGGATGAGGGGTCGGACGAGACTTTATACCAACTGGTTTTATTCTATCATAACCGGACTCTTACTATGAGTTACAGCTTACTTCTTATCAGCAGATGGAGGTCGTCCTTTAAAGTCTATGAAGTCGTCCTTCGAGGAGTCGCTCTTTAGGGACAGACAGCTGGGAGAGTCTGGAGCTTACCGTTCGGCGATTTCCGGATACTCCTGTTCAACCGAAGGCCAAAAGTCCACATGCCCCCCTTGGCAGAACCGGATTCTCAGCGTCCCGTCGCATGCCAGGTCCAGCAGCTCCTCCTCTGCTTTTCCACTGAGACCCCGCGCTGATGTATGGGCAACGAAGGGGTCGCGCACCCAGTCCCAGGCATCGGTGTCAACGTCAGTGAAATAGTCATTGAAATAGTCACCAAGGGAGGCAAGATGCGAACCGATTGTATTTTTCACAATCTCAGCTGGTATTTGGTTTGTGTCCAAAAACTCTGTGAGTTGGGGGAACATGTCTGTAATGCCATTTTGCACCCGCCTTCTCCAGATCGCTGTTTTGGCACGGAATGACTTCATTTTGTCGCTTACCTCCAGGATAGAGGCATATCTGCCTTGAACAAACAAACTGAGATCGTTCAATAAGTTGAACACATCGGCGAGGTAGGCAAGCTGTGCGATCCATTCGGGGTCCGAGAAGAGTGCTGCAGTGGTTGGCTTGTCATTCTGGATGAACTCACAGCTTTGAGCGCAGTTCGTACACCCGCTGTAGCACTTTTCCACGGGAGAGCCAACGCACCTCTGAATGGAACAGCAGGGTGTCCTGTCCTACGCCCATCTCCCTGCAGAGCTGGCCGAATAAACGGGACTGCAGTGGCTTACACTTGATGTGGTTGACCACAGATACCACCGTGCTGAGAACGGAGTGTAGCTCAGGACTCAATGATTTTGACGCCAGAGCCTGCCTGTGCAGCATGCAGTGGGTAGCTATCATCATTGGATTGCGCTCCTTGGCACGAGCAACCACCCCACTCTTGCGTCCGGTCATGGCAGCTGCCCCATCCGTGCAAATCGCAATGCAATTCTCCCAACTCACATTGCCAGTCTCCATGAATATATCTATAACATTGAAAATCTCCTCACCTGTTGCTCACCCCTTCAACTCTTGACAAAATAAAAAATCTTTTTGAATCCTTCCTTCCCACGGGTAGCGAACCAGCGTGATGAGCTGCGCAGAGCCGGACACATCATTGGACTCATCCAATTGAACCGCGAATTTAGACCCTCTCAGTCTTTCCAGCAGTTGTGATTTGATATCAGCAGACATGTCCTCAATTCGTCGTCTGATGGTGTCATTTGACAGAGGTACACTTCTCAATTTGGCAGCCGCATCTTTCCCCACCATCACCTCACACAGATCCACCGCTGCAGGGAGCAGCAGTTCCTCTGCTATTGTGTGGGGATTTCGCGCCTTAGCAATCCTCTGCGCTACCAGGTAGGAGGCCCGCTGCGCTTTAGCAGAAACAGACGTAACATTAACCATCCGTTGTTGTTGCTGGCGGTAGTCCTCGCCCTTCCTCTAAAAAAAAGCCCGGTCTTTTTTTACATAATCTTGATGCTTGGTCTCGAGGTGCCTCTTCAATTTGGCAGGCTTCATCGCCTCATTGGCAAGACACCGCAGGCATATCAGACATTTCGGTTTCCCTTCCACTTCAATAAATCCATATTGGAGATACTCCTCATCGTATTTCCTTACTTTTGTTTTTTGTTTTTCATTTACTTCATTTGTAGCCGTAACCGGTCGTTTTAAAAATCTGTCCATCTTCGTAGTATGCTAGCCGTGTTATATCTCTATGATGCTAGCAGTGTTATATCTCTATGATGCTAGCAGCGGCACTCTCTGACAGACATACCAGTTATTGTTGTTTCCACGGTAACGGGTGACGCGCTTGATTTTTAAATGTATTGACGTAATCTACGAACTATTTTAGATAAAAAAATATATTTATTATTTTTGAACTATGAAGCCTTTTGTAAAAAAAAAAAATGAAAAAAAATGATATGATAATTTAAATTAATGAATCTGAAAACTTTTAACGGACCCCCTGGCAGAGTGCCACGGACCCCCGGGGGGTCGCGGACCCCACTTTGAGAACCACTGCCCTACAGTACACACCACTGTGACCTGTACTCTCTGGCTAACTGGCCCTCTCTTGAGACCAGGTGCAACATCCACTGGCTGATGTTTGTCTACAAAACACTTCTAGGCCTCACCCCCTTCTACCTCATACAATTACTGCAACTCCGCCCACCCCCGACGCACAACACCCGATCAGCTACATGCATCCTGCTAAAGATCCCCAAAGCCCATACATCCTTTGGCCGCTCCGCCTTTCAATTTGCAGCAGCAGATAGCTGGAATGTCAGTCAAAAAACGTTGAAAATGAAAACCTTTGTCTCCCCCCGCGCCTTCAAAGTCAAAGTCAGCTTTATTGTCAACAATTCTACATGTTGTACATCCATAAATCTCAAAATATCGTTTCTCGAGGTCCTACAGTGTGACATATATACATCAAACAACAACAAAAACAAAAAGGGCCTAGATAATCGGGGTATACAGTTTAAAATGTTAATAATATGTTAAAGTGTTCAGCGGAGATGGCAGAAAAGTGACGGGAGGTAGGGGGGGAGAGAGTTCAGCAGCCTGACCGCCTGGTGGAGGAAGGTGTTCCCCAGCCTGACGGTGCCCGAGCTGAGGCTGAGGAACCTTCTTCCTGAAGACAGGCAGCTGAAGAGGCTGTCGGAGGGGTGGGTGGAGTCACCCACAATGCTGAGTGCTTTGCGGGTGAGGCAGGTGTTGTAGATGTCCTGTAGTGAGGGGAGCGAGGCACCAATGATCCTCTGGGCAGAGTTCACTATGCGCTGCAAGCTCTTGCGGTCGGCGGCGGTGCAGCTTCCAAACCACAGCGTGATACAGCTGCTGAGGATGCTCTCGGTGGCGCCTCGATAAAAGGAGAGCACGATGGGGGGTGGTGCTCCGGCTCGCTTGAGCTTCCGGATGAAGTACAGGCGCTGCTGGGCTTTCCTCGCTAGTGCGGTGGTGTTGATTATCCAGGTGAGGTCATCAGTGATGGTCACCCCAAGGAATTTAGTGCTGGTTACCTGCGTCACAGCAGCGCCGTTGATGGTCAGGGGGAGAGGGGGTCGACGGTGGGTTCTCCTGAAGTCAACAACGATCTCCTTTGTTTTCTCCAGGTTGAGGAAGAGGTTGTTATTTTGGCACCACAGGGCCAGCTGGTTCACTTCCTTCCTGTAGTTAGTCCCATCGTTGTTGCTGATGAGACCCACCACAGTAGTGTCGTCTGCAAACTTCACGATGTGGTTGGTGCTGAAGATGGGTTTGCAGTCGTGGGTCAGCAGAGTGAAGAGAAGGGGGCTGAGCACACATCCTTGGGGGGCCCCCGTACTCAGTATGAGGGTGTTTGAGGTGTTATTGTTGACCCGTACAGCTTGTGGTCTCTCTGTTAGGAAGTCCAGCAACCAGTTACAGAGAGAGGGGCTGAGGCCCAGGTCTGTAAGTGTTTTTACAAGCTGCTTCAATATCACTATTATAGACACTCTGGTACACACATGTAGCTGCTTTGCCTGATGCTGATTTTAATGACTGGTTGAACCACAGCAATATTGTTTTAGAGTTTTTATATGTTTAACTGCTATGCCTGTCATCGTTGCTCTATGTGTTTGTGTTGTCTCCTGGGTTCTGTAGTGCCCGGAGTCTGTCTTTTTATTTTTTTTCCTCCCAAACCCCATCCCCTCAGGAAACCTTTGCCTCCTGTCAGGTCATCATTGCAAATAAGAATTTGTTCTTAATTGATTTTCCTGGATAAATAAAGGTTATACTACTACTACTACTACTGGCTTTGATGAGGACTCTAGTGGCAGCGATCTGGATGAGTTGTAGTAAAACACTGTTGCAGTAATCAAGTCTGTTTCTATCTTACTGTGAGTTACAGCTTACTTCTGATCAGCAGATGGAGGTCGTCCTTTAAAGTTTATGTAAAATTCCTTCGACCGGTTGCTCTTGAAGGACAGACAGCTGGGAGAGTCTGGTCTCTGCTGCTGGACCCTGAAACAGAAACAGATGCATATGTATGTGTGATATGTTTACATTTGATCAACTAAGACCCTGCTACTAGTTGCAAGGCATAGTAAACTCATGGTCTGTAGTGATGTTAGAATATGTAGTAAGAGAAGAGAAGAGAAAACCAAAAGAGGATAACAAAGTTAAATCTGCAACAGGATTAAAAATGGTTGGTGGACAGTTGTGTATCTTTACTCATACATTAGACATGATTTAAGCATGTAGATGGTGAAGAGAAGAGGGCCAAGCACTGAGCCTTGCGGCACACCTTGGTTGACTGGGGCTGGAGGGGAGCTGGAGTTTCTGATGGGGACAAACTGTTACCTGTTGGAGAGGTATGAGTGGAACCAGGATAGAGCTGTACTAGTAAGGCCAAGGTAGTAGGATAGGCGGTTGAACAGGATGGTATTGGAGATGGTATCAAAGGCTGTAGACGTGTCTAGGAGGATGAGGATACTGATGTGGCCTAAATACACATCATGCAGCTAAAAGTGTTGAAGTGCAATGATACAACAGAGTGAGATGATCTCTGGATAGGAAGCACTAAAGAGAAAGGTTTCAGACTCGATTTAAAGAACTCTGGGTGGGGGCGGACCTCAGATCTCAGGAAGGTTGTTCCAGATCTGCAGAGCATAGAAGCTAAAAGCTGCCTCAGTGATTTTGGTTCTGACCCTGTGGACGATGAGTGAACCTTCCCCGATGATCTGAGAGCTCTGGGTGGCTCGTTACAGAGCAGCATATCAGACATGTACTCTGGTCCCAATCATACTTGCCAACCTTTAGACCTCAGAAATTGGGAGCATTTCAAAATGGGGGGGGGGGGGGTGCTCGTGGATCGCCGGAGCTGTTAGATTAACATTAACATGCTTATTGTAGTTGTAAGTGCACTGCCTTGCGGCCTGTAGCACCGTCCTTGATGGAGCATATGTGTGGGCAGGACCTGTATTTTACAGGAAAGGAGTGAGCAGAGAGTAGTTGTCGATTCTTGTTCTGTTTTCGGTGAATATCTGCCTCCCCCTCTCAGACTTTGAGTTGCGCGTGCTACTAAAGAGACGTGTTACCATGGAAACGAAACAATGGTGTAGCTGTATTACAGTCCGAGTGGAAACAGTCGTGTGTCAATCTGATTTTGTCAGAAATCGGGAGAAATGCGGGAGAAATATGACCCCGGGAGGAAACCGGGAAAGGGCAATGAAATCGGGAGTCTCCCGCGAAAATCGGGAGGGTTGACAAGTATGGTCCCAATCCATTGAGTGCTTTGTAAGTTAAAAGTAAGATTTTAAAGTGCGTTCTTTGTGGTATTGGAAGCCAGTGCAGAGCTTTGAGAGCTGGGGTGATGAGCTCAATTATTCTGGTTTTGGTGAGTGTGGGGGAAACTTCTGTGTAGCAATGCAGGAGGAGTCACCGACTCAGGAAGGAGACACGGGGAGAGCTGGAGCTTTGATGTCAAACACTAATGGTTTATTTAGGAGCTTCGGCCGGAGAATTCACAAAACAAGTCAAACAGTCAGAGGGTCTGACTGCACGGTAGAGTTGCCACGTCAATTCTGAAGAGCCTCTGTCTTGATATACCTTTTCACTAGTTCAGAGAGAGTAATCAACATTCTTTGGCCAGATAGACTAAACAGCTGGGGACACTGAATTACTTGCGTCTGACGCTTATGGCCTCGAAGATTTCACACCTCAGAGTCCACAAACCCCAAGAAGGAAGCGTTCCAGTATACTCACAACAATAAACCACTTGTGACTGAGAGTTGCCCGGTTATAAACTGGTAACAACAACATATGGCTGAAGCAGCCCCTTCCTTAAGGGAGATAACAGACGTCAGGGTTGGTTATAAACGTCTATAGAGTGGCGAAGTCACGCCCATCTACTTCCGGTCCATGGGACCTTATTTCGGAAAAATAATGTATTGAAGTCAATGGAGAGAGAAAACGTATCTTTCGATCCCGTTTGAATTGTGCCATGAGTTACACATATGATGTTTGTCAATCTTAAAAAATCATTTCCATGTAAAAAAAGTCACAGTTTGTTGTAAAACTGTTGAAATATAAGACTATGAAAAATACGCAAGTAGAAAGACTACAAATCCCAGAGTCGCGTAAGTGATGTCACAATTGTTTTCCTCCACTAAGAGATAGCTAAGATCAGCGCCATATAGATAGAATCTATCTATATGGCGCTGGCTAAGATCAGATAACTTTAACAAGTTGCCCGTGTGCTTAGTACCAGGTCGTTATCATACCAGCAATGGGTCTTGCTCGTTCTTTCGCTTCCCGTCTGATGAAAGGACCAGGAGTGGCTGGATCAAGTTAGCTACCTAGCTAGTAGCTAGCATGTTAGTTAGCATTACAGCCTTGTCATTTATTTATTAGCCTTAACATGAAGTAACATTAAGTAACCCAAAATGTTAAACAGTAAGAGTAGTAGTCATATTGCATGTACCCTTTGAAGAGTACTGTCACCGGTGTGATCTTCTATAATACACCATTTAAGCCCGGGGGAGAAATGCTAACGCTAGCATCGGTGATCACCGATCTTTTCTACACTGAACAAAAATATAAACGCAACACTTTTGTTTTTGCTCCCATTTTTCATGAGATGAACTCAAAGATCTAAAACATTTTCTACATACACAAAATAACCATTTCTCTCAAATATCGTTCACAAATCTGAAAAAATCTTTGATAGTGAGCACTTCTCCTTTGCCGAGATAATCCATCCCACCTCACAAGTGTGGCATATCAAGATGCTGATTAGACAGCATGATTATTGCACAGGTGTGCCTTAGGCTGGCCACAATAAAAGGCCACTCTGGGATTTTGGGCCCCATGAAAATATATCACATTGGGCCCCACCACCAGGCAAAGGCCACGCCAACCAAGCACAATGCTGTAACCACACCTCCAGAACCGAACCGACTCATTTATGCTTTAAATAACTCCACCTGTACAGGCTTGCATCTATCTTGTAGTCCAATACTAACTGCACAATATTTACTGACACTGAGCTGTGAACATATAACACTGTGCAGACGGCAAATTCTACTGCAACATTCTGCTGCAGTAGAATTCACTATTTCATATAACACTAACATTCCTGACAATAGCTCTCAATAGTCATCTTTTATGTTGTACATGCCTTTTTAATAACATTTTTGAATGGAACATTCATAAATCAAAATAAATTTAACTTAAATATACATGACCTCTTACATTTAAATAAAGTGAACATTAACACCAATATTATCATTTATAAAATGCTATAACAACAAAAATAACATAAGCAGCAATTTGTTTTATTAAATGTACATACCAACTACAAAATAAGTGTTAAATAAGTAAATGGACAACAAAACGGAAATGGAAGTGAAAAGGCCTGATGGTGGTGCTAAATCAGAGCCTATTACCTGTTCTCAGTCTTTTTCTCATCATGCATCTTGTGTGTAGTGATCCAATATCGTTACCATAGCCTTGCCCTTTAACAGTTATTGCGAGCCCTGGCTCAGCCTTACTCACCAAGAGCCCAGCGCCTAGCCTTCTTACAGGCAAAGTCACTGATCAAGTCCTTGAAGTCCAGCTTTCTAGCCAACTGGCTTTCAATGGACAGCATGGCAAGACTGCAAAGCCTTATGGGGGGACAGGGCTGCTGAGCCTAGAGATGGACCTGTTGGTCCTGACACCAGGGGGAGGGACAACTGGTTTATATGAATAGCTTCTAAAAATGTACCTGCATTTATTACATGTCAGCTAAAAGAGGAGTGAAATGAAAAACCTCTGAATTTTCTGTGAAGATATCAACAGTACTTAATGTCAGCAAAACATTACAATTATTATTTACAATGGACTACGCTTAGCTAACAGACTAATTTCCACCACTCATGGACCACACCCACCTTTTCCTTTGAAACACTGGGTGACATACTGTCGTCCTTTGGTCCCTCTCTCTTGTCTTTCTCTCCTTTCTTTTCTTTTTTGAAAGCCTGACTTTGTTAGTCGTTGAGACCTCGTACACACGTAAGTACTAGCATCCCTCCTCACATGCTCTCTCTGTTGCTGCTAGAAAGAGCGGTGCTGCACAGCGTTTGGAGGCAGGACCAAACCATTAAATGTAAATAGAGGGGGGTGTTCGATGCTTTGGATAATTCACTTTTGGAAGAAAAAAAGTGAAATGAATCGTAAGTTTAGTGAGTACATTATCAATATGACGTTATATTAATGTTAATTATTGATGATCGATGAAAGGTTACTTAAACATTTTTTCTTAATGTTCTAAAAATGTTTGGGGCCCCTGTCAGTCACGGCCCTTATCGTCCTAACCTTTCACCCCTTTACGGCGCCTCTGGCTGCTGATCACCATAAGCTAAACAGTCTGTATATTGCACTACATTTGTATGTAAGCTTCGTTGATACTTTGCCTGCAGGAATACGAAAAAAATAGTTAGATATACTGAATATTACTTTGATCTATTCCACCACTTAATCCCAAATAATGTAGAGGTGTGTTTTTGGTGCCTTAAATAACCCCTTATTTTCTAGTGAGATGTATTTTTATGTTCATATAATAGTGATTTCAATGCCACCCCAAAATTATCACTGGTTCCATCCTGGCCACCCCACTGAACATGTCCTGGCTCCGCCACTGCCTCGGAAATGAGCCGTTTGTCATTTGTCCAATATTCGCGTCCCTAGCCTCATCCCAATACCCCTCCTCGACTCCTCCTTTCCTTCACTCGCGTCCCTTCCGAGGACAGAGGAATCCTCAGGTATTAATTGGGATTTCCTCGTTCACTCAAACGTCCCTCTTAAACGACGTCTGTTAATGATGACCTCATGTGCACAGCTGTATCCCCTCTCATCAGGCTTAACTGAATAACCCTTTAGAACCGGCCCATTTCTGGTTAAATATTTATTTAAATGAATGAATCTTTCTCTTGTTAGTCAAGGAATTCAATGTATGATGGCTGGTCCTGCTTTTGTGTTCCGTTTTGGTGTGAAATGTAGCCTACATTTAAATAAAAATATAATTATAGTAATGTAAAAGCCTTTTAGAAATGAATTGCACATAATAATTCCCACGGAGCTGTGAGCACTTATAAATTTATGTGACGCTTTTCCACTCATCTTCCAGTTGTCAGTTTTCCTCTGTTGAAATGGACCAGCTGTGAAGGTGGGGGCGGGGCCAGCTGTGAAGGTGGGGGCGGGGCTTTTATACGCGTGTAGTGAAAACACTTCCGCGTAGTCTGCTCGCGTGTATCCTCCCTTTCGTCTCCTCCCTTTCGTCTCCTCCCACACCCCTCCTCCCTCACCCCTCCTCGACTCCTCCGTGGGCATTTCAGCTATTAGGACGTCCTTCAAAAAGGCGTGTCTTGATCAATTTCCGGGTCAAGTCCCGGAGGAGGGGAAGAGAGGAGTCGAGGAAGGGTATTGGGATGAGGCTCCAGACTCCCAGGTCCTCCGGCGGCAACCCGGAAACGGATGTTGGCGTGCCGTCTCGAAGGAAAACACATTTCTCTAAAGGCACGTCGAGGATCGATTATCGAGGAGGCTGTCTGGAGGAGCCGTAACCGAGGATACACTGATTTAGAGGAGAGAGGAGTGTCTCTGGAGGAGCTATGACCCAGGGTACACTGAAGTATTCTCCAGAGACAATTTCAGCCAACAGTGATGTTTAAAAGAGGCGTGACGCATGGCTGGATGTCAACGAAGCACAAACTGTTCCTGTTGTGATTATAAGTTATTTGAGATGATAAAATGTGCATCAGACTTTCTGCCCTTTACCGTTTGTTTACTCACTAATCACATCTCCCCTGGATGTTAGGCTATTTGGTTTTTTAATAGAAATTCTTTCATTGTGACGCAATGTTTACAGTGAGAACAGCTGCTGAGGTCAGTGCAGAAACAGAACAGTGTGTATAATATATATCGCTCAATAATATATGTAACAGGCAGCCCACATTTCACACTTTATTTGTATGCTTTAGGAGATATCTACAAATAAACAGTAGATATTTTTCATGAAACCATATAGTGCTTCACATAATAAAATATACAAGGGCTGTAGCCTGATATTTAGTTATGTTTTAGGAGCTGTTTGTGTTTGTTGTACAATGTGTAGGTGTGTGTGTGTGTGTGTGTGTGTGTGTGTGTGTGTGTGTGTGTGTGTGTGTGTGTGTGTGTGTGTGTGTGTGTGTGTGTGTGTGTGTGTGTGTGTGTGTGTGTGTGTGTGTGTGTGTGTGTGTGTGTGTGTGTGTGTGTGTGTGTGTGTGTGTGTGTGTGTGTGTGTGTGTGTGTGTGTGTGTGTGTGTGTGTGTGTGTGTGTGTGTGTGTGTGTGTGTGTGTGAGTTGATGGTGCAGGCAGACAGGCGGGTATCAGTAGCTTAAGGTAGTATCTGACATATAAATGGTGAAAAATTGTACATTCTCCATTAGCTTACGAGCTCCATGTTCAAGCGATCGACTATTCCTTCGCAAAGTAATATCACATTGGATATGCGCTTAAGTTGCCCTAGATTGGAATTTTTCCGATCATTTCCTGATGACGAATTAGCACAAATGTGCTTAAAATGCATGAAAAACACACATTTTTCAAAATGGCCAGCTTTCTGGGGGGCGGGGCTAATGAAAAGCAATTTGAAATATGTGTGCAATCATAATAGTAATGTGTATACAGCGTTTCGTGAATATCGGAAAAACTATATGCGAGCAGTTTAGAGCAATTTGCGACATTTAAATCGTCAAAAATGGTGTATTTGCTGTTAGCTTACGACCTCCACGAGTGATTTTTTTTTAAATGTGCTCCTTTATTAAGTATCATATTGGCTAGGGGCTGAACCTGTCCTGCATTGGAATTTTTCCAATCATTCCCCGAGGAGGAGTTTGCAAGAATGTGCTTAAAATGCATGAAAAACGCACATTTTTCAAAATGGCTGACTTCCTGGGGGGCGGGGCTAATGGAAGGCAATTTTAAATATGTGTGCAATCATAATAGTAATGTGTATGCAGCATTTCGTGAATATCGGAAAAACTATATGCGAGCAGTTTGGAGCAATTTGCGCCATGTAAATCGTCAAAAATTGTGTATTCGCTAGCTTACGACCTCCACGAGTGATTTTTCAAAAATGTGCTCCGCAATTAAGTATCATATTGGATAGTGGCTGAACTTGTCCTGCATTGGAATTTTTCCGATCATTCCCCTAGGAGGAGTTCGCAAGAATGTGCTTAAAATGCATGAAAAACGCACATTTTTCAAAATGACCGACTTTTTTACATTACATTGCATTTTTTCTTCCTGGGGGGCAGGGCTTATGGAAGGCTATTTGAAATATGTGTGCAATCATAATAGTAATGCGTATACAGCGTTTCGTGAATATCGGAAAAACTATATGCGAGCAGTTTGGAGCAATTTGCGACATGTAAATCGTCAAAAATTGTGGACTGGAATTTTTCCGATCATTACCCTAGGAGGAGTTCCCAAGAATGTGCTTAAAATGGCTGAAAAACGATCTGAGTTCATAGTCACCCCGAGAGTATGTGTAAAAAAAAACAAAAAAAAGATTAGTCCATCCGTTCTTGAGTTATAAATTGGTGGTGTTTTTGGCGCCCCCTATAGTCCAAAATGAAAATGCTTTGGTGTGCCTATTCCCCAAGACAGACTGAACCTATCTACCGAAATCTGTGATGTTTGGATACATGGTTGATGAGTTATGAGCATTTCTTTCTAAGCCCCGCATTTTTGCGAGTACGTTTTGATTGACGGCGGCAATATTTATCGTCCTAACATGCTCATTTTCTACGGTAATGTGTCTGACCCTCCACCGATGCTGTATACGAAGTTTGGTGTAGAAAAACTGAAAATTGAAATTTAAGTGAATATTTAACTGTTTTTAACATTATGCTAATTTAAATTAGCATAATGCTAGGGTTAGGGTTCCAAGAGGATTATTTGTAGAACAGGTCCACCCGGATATGTGTGAAAAATTTCAGGTCATTCTGAGTTACGGTGCGACTTTGTAAATGTATTCCGAAATGAGATTTTGATAGGTGGCGCTAGCGAGCACGTTGTAATATTTTAACCCATTGACTCCAGAATATTGTAATTTTTACCGGTCCTGGTACCCGTGCAAAATTATACAACTTTGTCAGCATCCTAAAGCCCTCAAAAACAGGAAAGATTATTCCTAAGAATAATTCCACCAATAACAATAGGTTTCCTCGCACTTCGTGCTAGGACGCCGTCGGGTCCTAGCGCTCCGTGCTCGGGCCCTAATTATTCCCCAACAGTGAGGACTCTGGTGGCAGCGTTCTGGATGAGTTGTAGTAAAACACTGTTGCAGTAATCAAGTCTGCTTCTATCATAACCGGACTCTTACTGTGAGTTACAGCTTACTTCTGATCAGCAGATGGAGGTCGTCCTTTAAAGTTTATGTGAAATTCCTTCGACCGGTCGCTCTTGAAGGACAGACAGCTGGGAGAGTCTGGTCTCTGCTGCTGGACCCTGAAACAGAAATAGATGCAGACATTGGCATGCTGGAGGAAACTGATGAAAAATATGTTAAATCTCTTAAAGAGCAACTTGCAGGTTAGAGACACCAGTGAATAAATGTGTAGGAAAATGATGAATACACTAGATTTTCAGAAAGATATACAGAAATATAAACTACAGTGACATCTGGCGTCGTTTTTGTAAGAAATGTTCACTTCTGCATAAAAAAGCCTCGGCACGTGACCTCCCGCGTGTGACGTAACACGGGGGACACAAGGGGGAGAGTGGCCGGTGTAACGTATTAATAAACATGGATCCCAATGCTAGTTTCGACACAGAAGAAGTTGAACATGAATATTCGAATGCATATGACGGACCACAACCTTATAATTATGAGCCTGCTAGGCGTCCAAGAGACCAGGAGCAGACCAGGATTAGAAGAAATAACGGCCATGGGAGAGAAATGGAGCTGTGGTGTGAGGAGAACCAGTGGAGAACTGGGCAGCTATCTTGGTGAGTGACCGGCGTTAGCTACAGAATGTTAGCTAACGTCACATCACAACATTGTGAAGTTAGCTATCATATATCAGGCTATAACTAAAGTAGCATTGATAATATAGTAACGTTACTGGCAGGACTGTTGATACTGATCCATAACAGAAACTAATGCGCAAGTATCAGCCGTATCTCTCGTTACCTAATGTAACTCCACACTACGGTGCTGTGTACCGGAGGAGAGAGAGATACGGCTGATACTTGACGATCTGGCGGAGAAAGGTTGTGGAGCCTCCGTTGATATGCCGTTTTAATGGCTTGATGGAAAGCAGGTGTGTAGTCGGGGAGGGTGCGCAGCTGATTGCAGCAGGTGAGTGGAGGTTGAGCCGGGAGCCAGGAGTGACAGCCACCACGCACACACAAACAACACAGACAGGGGGAAACAAACACAAAGGAGACGGCTGGAGCAGTACAGCCACCACAGCCTTACCTAATGCAACTCCACACTACGTCTTACGGTGCCGTGTACCGGAGGGGGGGGGGGGGGGGGAAGAGAGAGAGAGAGAGAGAGAGAGAGAGAGAGAGAGAGAGAGAGAGAGAGAGAGAGAGAGAGAGAGAGAGAGAGAGAGAGAGAGAGAGAGAGAGAGAGAGAGAGAGAGAGAGAGAGAGAGAGAGAGAGAGTGAGAGTGAGAGCAGCGAAGGGGGGGGGGGGGAGAGAGATGTAATACGGTTTCCTGATAAAGCTGTGGAGAGTATATGCTGCAGGGAGGTGGATGCACAACGCACCCAGGAACCAACGCTAGCTCCGGTCCTTTTTACTGTGGACTCGATGTCCTGACAGGCTGGTATTTGTGCAACCTGCACAAACACAATACTGCACCATGATTACAAATGGTGAAATACAATGTAAAACTACCGAAAAATACCAGCTCACTAAAACACAACCGCTCAAACCAACTACAAACTACTACCGCGGATTGGTCAGGGAGAAGGACTCCCCCATATGACGCGTTTGACGTATAACCTTAAAAAAAAGCAGTTTTTAGTAGCAGAGCTAAAAAAGGCTCCTTTTCCCTCTGAATTCCTTTCTCGTGTCTCGTAAAACATCAAATCCTGCATTAACTTTTTTTATTGTAATTTTCAGGCAAGGTTAAGCATAAATATAGGAAAAAAATAAACCTGCAAGTTGCTCTTTAAAGTCCCTATATTTAACGATGTAATGGTAATAACGCTCTGTATTGCTAATGTGCATAGCCGTGGGAACATGTTTCAAATGGGGGGTGCTGTGGGGATGACACCAGGGCTGGTTCTGACCAATGTGCTGCCCTATAGGCAAGATTTTAGCTGACAATGAAAAACCTCTACAAAAGACCAATACACTATGAAAAGAGAAACATATTGACATGGTGGACAGCTTATATAACAAGGCTTCAAATTTATTATATATTATAACATGTTTTAATTGGAGGGGTGGACTTCACATCCTCTAGGGGGGTCCGGGGGTACACCCCCGGGAAGATCTTTTTATCATTTTAAAGTAAAATGCTTCAATCTGGTGCACTTTGAGCGCCCAATTAGAGACTGATCTAGGGGGTACAACTCTAAACACCCATATGAAAAAGATCGGTTTGCATTTTATCAATCAAATAAGTAGGTATGTGAACATTTCCAATAACCTACCATAGCCAATAACAAATACATGTAACTTATTTTATTTTTGTTGTTCATTCATATCTTATTTTACCAGTTAACATTTATTTATTTATGTATATTTTAAAATCTCTCCAGTTTTAAACAATATTTTTAGTGTACTGTCCTATAGTATACATTGGAATGATTTCAAACCTGTTTTTATTTATCCTAATAATTATAAAGGTGTGCCTTGGAAATATTTGTTTACATAAATTGTGATCAAAACGTTTGAGACCCACTGAGATAACTTCGACTAAAGTGAACTAAACACTCATAGTCCTTTACCTCACTGAGCCTCTCAGTCTGACAGGAGAGGACTCTCCCTCCACATTATTGTAGAAACAGCTTCTTATATCCGTTAGCGCAGCAGAAGCTAACAACAATCCCCGCCGGTACCGCGGTATCCCCTCTCTCTATCTCTCTCACTTTGGCTGTGAGCTGCGGGCGCCTGCTAAGCCAACATCCCCCACTTTCATCACTTACAGCGCCCATCGTACAGGGCAAATGGAAAATGTAACCGGGGTGAAAAGGGTGTTATCTTTACTTAATTATGAATGTTGTTACGTCAAGGCTGAAAATTCTTTTTTTTTTTATTATATCTTGTGGAAGTGCAGATCCCCTGTCCTCCACCAGGGGGTGCTGCAGCACCCTCAGCACCCCTACTTCCCACGGCCCTGTGTGTGTGTGTGAACAGATCGTAATGACATTTTAAAACTGGGACATCAACACATATTACTGAGTGTTCTGCTATCTGTACAATTATATTTCATGCTCTTAAGTGACTTGTGTTTGATGTTAATGTTGTTTAAGCTATCTGATGGTGACAGTAATATTAGAGGAAAGTAAGAAGTCTTAGATAAATGCTGTGAAAGGAAAAAGTGTTTGGACTCTACTGAAGAAGCTTTGCATGTTTTCTACTTGCTGTACTTTTGGAAATGCAATTGAATAGAGTAAAGTTCTCGCTGAGGAAACACCGCTCTCACTCTCCTGATTATTTGTTCCATTTATCAGGCCGTAAAACATGCTGGAGAAAAACTGCTGAAAAATATGTTGGACAAGAATTCATATCAACCAGTTTTATCATAACCGGACTCTTACTGTGAGTCACAGCTTACTTCTGATCAGCAGACGGAGGTCGTCCTTTAAAGTTTATGACGTCATCCTTTGAGGAGTCGCTCTTTAGGGACAGACAGCTGGGAGAGTCTGGTCTCTGCTGCTGGACCCTGAAACAGAAACAGATGAAACATTTGCACAAATACCTTTTGTTTTGTTTTATTATTTTGTTTTATTTCATTCAGATTAGTTTGCTCATATATACCAGCTACTGATTGAAAGAATATATTTGTTTAAATATGATCAAAAAGGTGGAATGTAATGGAACATTTGATTTGATCATGCTGAGTGAGCATTCAAAGTTCACCATTATGTTCTGATAAGCTATTTCTTAGAAAATGACTCAAAGTCAGCGGCTAAGATAACCTCTATCTATTGTGAAAGGTTGATGACCTTTAACCTCTAAGGAATGTAGACATTATGGCTCTCCATGCAGCAAGCAGATGTCTCCTGGACATCTTGACCATTCCCCTTCTTCCTTTTGTTTCTGATTTTCTGAATATAAGACCCTTAGCAAATCTCCTGACTTTCGTACTTTGCTGCAGACTGCTTGACACGCTGTACGTTTTACCTTCTTGCAATCTTCCTTTCAGAAAGGTTTCCTCACCATTTTATTATTATTTGTTTGTCTTGGTTAATTTGCACCACACAAGGCATTGTGGGACTGCATTTCCTCCTTTCCTTTCATTAAGGTTTCCTTAGCTAAAGGAGGTTATTACACCGCTCTCCCTCTCCTGATTATTTGTTCCATTTATCAGGCCGTAAAACATGCTGGAAAAAAACTGGTGAAAAATATGTTGGACAAGAATTCATATCAACCAGTTTTATCATAACCGGACTCTAACTGTGAGTCACAGCTTACTTCTGATCAGCAGATGGAGGTCGTCCTTTAAAGTTTATGACGTCATCCTTCGAGGAGTCGCTCTTGAGGGACAGACAGCTGGGAGAGTCTGGTCTCTGCTGCTGGACCCTGAAACAGAAATAGATGCAGACATTGGCATGCTGGAGGAAACTGATGAAAAATATGTTAAATCTCTTAAAGTCCCTATATTTAACGATGTAATGGTAATAACGCTCTTTATTGCTAATGTGTGAACAGATCGTAATGACATTTTAAAACTGGGACATCAACACATATTACTGAGTGTTCTGCTATCTGTACAATTATATTTCATGCTCTTAAGTGACTCTTTGTGTTTGATGTTAATGTTGTTTAAGCTATCTGATGGTGACAGTAATATTAGAGGAAAGTAAGAAGTCTTAGATAAATGCTGTGAAAGGAAAAAGTGTTTGGACTCTACTGAAGAAGCTTTGCATGTTTTCTACTCGCTGTACTTTTGGTAATGCAGTTGACTAGACCCCAACTAGCTGCGCCCCTGATCCTATCCCCACCTCCCTATTCCAACTGCCACCATCATAATAAACAAATCCCTATTGAGTGGTTAGGTCCCCCCCCCTCCCTCAAGCTGGCAGCCATCATACCTGTCCTGAAGAAGCACAATCTGGATCCTGAGGTACTCACAAACTATCG
The DNA here is from genome assembly GCF_949606895.1 of Notothenia rossii. Lineage (NCBI taxonomy): Eukaryota > Metazoa > Chordata > Actinopteri > Perciformes > Nototheniidae > Notothenia > Notothenia rossii. Next base: position 1,533,666 of record NC_136902.1, read on the forward strand.
CCGCATCTCAAACCTGCCTTTTCCAGCAAATCTTCTGAAAAAAGTTGTTGCCCTTCAGCTTCACGAACATCTCCACACTCATGAGCTCTATGAAACCTTCCAGTCTGGTTTCAGACCAGCTCACAGCACTGAAGCAGCTCTGGTCAGGGTTCCAAATGACCTGCTGATGGCGGCTGACTCTGGTTCCCCAAGCCGACTCATCTTGCTGGACTTAAGTGCAGCATTTGACACTGTTGACCATCGCATGTGTCGGCGACTCCACTCGTACCTCACAGGAAGACAGGAATATGTCCGTCTTGGGAAAAGCACCTCCGACACCCACTGTGTCACCTCTGGTGTACCCCAAGGGTCAGTCCTTGGGCCACTGCTCTTTTTAATTGACATGTTGCCCCTGGGACAAATACTGTGAAACTGGACTCATCCCTTTCATTCCAAGCACACATAAAGACGGTCTGCCAAGCCTCATACTACCACCTGAGGAACATCTCCAAAATGCGACACTCCCTCACCAAACCGGATGCAGGAAAACTGGTCCATGGCTTCATCACCTCCCGCAATGACTACTGCAATTCTCTGCTTGCAGGCATTCCAGCAAAAACCACTCAGAGACTACAATAACAAAAACACGCAAATCAAAGCACATCACCCCCATCTTCCACTCACTCCACTGGCTCCCTGTAACACACCGGATCAACTACAAAGTCCTCATAATGGTCTTCAACGCCATCAACCCTACTGGCCCCGCCTACCTACAGGAACTGCCAGAAAACATTCCCAAACCTCACGCACACTCAGGTCAGACAGCTCCAATCTCCTGGCTGTCCCGCGGACAAAACTGGTCACCATGGGAAACCGTGCTTTCTCCTCCCTGGGTCCACGTCTTTGGAATCAGCTTCCAGAGAACATACGGACCTCGGCATCACTCTCAGTTTTTAGGAAATGCCTCAAGACCCACCTGTTCCACACGGCATTTTACTGACTGTCCTTTACTTTATTTATTTTAAACCTTTTATGCTCTTAACCTTTTATTTTAATTTTTGATATTACCATATTTTACTCAATATGCTCCTTTAGATATCTTTTTGTTTTATTTAATTTTCTCCTTATAGCTTTGTGAAGCACCTTGAGATGAAGTTGTCTTTAAAGTGTGCTGTATAAATCAAATGTATTATTATTAAATGTCTTTTAGTCCATTTTAAATTCTTACCCCCCATCAGCAGATTGAGGCTCCATTGAGTCACTCTTTGAGGAAACACAGCGGGACTCAGGTCCAGGTTACACCTGGAATAAATTCACACCATAGACTGTAAATATAAAGGGCACACACACACACACACACACACACACACACACACACACACACACACACACACACACACACACACACACACACACACACACACACACACACACACACACACACACACACACACACACACACACACACACACACACACACACACACACACACACACACACAGTAGTAAGGACATAAATAAAGAGAGAGAGGGTCTCTGAGTTATTCCCTGAGTAATGATTGATAATATAATAATAATAATAATAATCATAATAATAATAATAGTTATTGTGGAGAGGTGTATCTCAGGTAAAAACAGGAAGAGAGTTAAAGTCTGTCTCTGAGTCTCTAAAAGTTCAACTAAAGAGTTATTCTTATTCTCTGAGCAATGATTGATAATCAGAGTTGTCTCTAAAAGCTCTAAAGTCACAAAGAGTTACAAACCTTTCGAGAGAAGAAGAAGAAGAAGAAGGTGCGACACGACCGACGAGCACGAAGTGAAACTTAACAGCAAACAGGAAGCACTTCAAAATAAGAGCATTTACAGAACATTGTATTTATATTCCCTCTACTTTAACTAAAGTACAATATCTGAGGATATTAATGAGATAGTAAATCATTTCTTCTTCCTCTTTGCTTTGCGAGTCGCAACCAGTCTTCTTCTTCTTCTCTTGCTTTTGGCGGATTGCAAACAACTTAAAAGGTGCATACCGCCACCTACTGTACATGAGTATGCATCATCACATCATTCCAACTCATTAACCTATGTTCTAATCAAAATACAATTAAAATAAATCAATAAAACCATTAAATAAATAAAACAAAACAAATCTATGTTCTTTCCTGACCTAATGTTAAATTCTTTTTCCTACCCCAGTTTCACTCAAGAATTGAAACAGTGCCTTTCTGGTAGCTTTTACTCCCTCTCCTTTTGTTCCCAAAACACCAACCACACTCCACTCCCTCTCTGCCTCTAAGACTTTAGCCTTTCATTGTTCTCTTTCCTCTTTATAGATGTCACAGTGTAACAAGATATGTTCTACATCTTCTTTTACTGCACAGTTCCCACACTTGTTACTGTCACTTTTCCCCATGATATACAGCGTACTGTTCAAAGCCGTGTGATTTATTCTGAGTCTAGTCATCATGACTTCCTCCCTTCTGTTTCTTTCTTTATGAATATTAATTGTAATTGTATTTTGTACTTTGTGATAGTCCTTGCCTTTCTGGTCTTTCTCCCACCTTTTCTGCCAGATCTCCATCCCTTTCTTCTTAATGACTGCTTTTCCTTCTCCTTCTCCAAGTTGAACTGGTAGTGTTATTTGCTTTTGTAGTGCAGTTTTTGCTAATCTATCAGCACACTCGTTCCCTTTCACCCCCTCATGTGCAGGCACCCAGCAGAACTGCAGATCTATGCCGCTTCTGTGCAGTCTTAACAGGCTATGATTCAGTTCTATGAGAATGTCTTCTCTAGTAGTTGTTGTTGATTGTATGCTTTGTAATATGGACAATGAATCTGTGCATATCGCCACCCTATCTGGTCTGACCTCTTCAACCCACTGCAATCCTATTATTACAGCAGCATTTCTGCTGTATACACTGATAATTGATCAGATGTTCTTTTTAAAATAGATATTTTAAAGTCTGGGATGTATATGCCAACTCCAACACGCTCTTCCTTGTTCTTAGAGCCATCTGTATAAATGTGTAGGTAATTGTAGTACTTTTCGTTCAGATACAGACTTGTTTTAATTCCCACTTCATTTATTTGCCACTCTTTTTTCCTTTCTACAATACTCACATCTATGTTGGCTTCTGGGAACAGCCATGGGGGAACACTGCTAAATGGAGTTGCTTTGGTAAACGTGATATTCTCCACTCCAGATGCCCTCGTTCTTTCCTTACTCGTCCAGCCAAACCCACGTCCCTGGAATTTTGCATATTCCCAGCAATCCTGTAATATTCTGTTTGTGATATTTCCTTCTCTACTACCTTGTAGTCTGACCCAGTATGACAGAGCAAGTTTCTCTCTTCTGATCTCCAGAGGTGTCTCTCCTGCTTCTATCAGAACTGCATTAATAGGGGATGACTTTATCGCTCCAATACACAGCCTCAATGCTTTATATTGTATTCTATCCATTTTTAAAAGCGATGTTTTTGCTGCTGCTCCATATACTATACAACCATAGTCTATTGTGGACCTCATCATTGATCTGTAAATGTCTATTCATGCTTGTTTATCTGCGCCCCAGTTGCATCCAGCTACAGCTCGCAATACATTTAATACTTTTTAGCATTTTGTTTCCACTTTATTAATATGCATGTTCCATGTGTATCTGCTATCAAACCAGTCCTAGGTATTTGAACTCATTCACCTTTGTCATTGGACGATCATATAGTGTTAGCTGTTGGCCATCAATCTTGCGTTTGTTTGTAAATACCATGTAGCATGACTTGCTTTCTGACATTTTGAATCCCCAGTTATATGACCACCTCTCCACTTTTGTAATCGCTCTAGCTTCTCCATTACGTATGGGGCATTTCTTCCCCTCATCCAAATAGCCCCATCATCTGCGTACAGAGCCGATTGTATGCATGTGTCTAAGCATGTAAATATATCATTAATCATGATGTTAAATAATATTGGACTGACTGCACTCCCTTGGGGAATACCATTTTCTATTTCTAAATAGTTGGAAATATCTGCTCCAACCTTTACTCTAAATGTCCTGTCTGTTAAAAAGGCCCTTACCCAATTTAACATTCTCCCTCCAATACCCATTCTACTCAATTTGATCACTAACCCCTCCCTCCACATAGAGCAGGGATGGGCAACTTTGAGGATAGTGAGGGCCAAAAAAAAATGTCCTCACTACCAGAGGGCCACTTCGTGACCATTCACTTCCATCGGTAGGATACTATATCCACAACATTTAAATAGCCAACTTTAGCTACTAATTTAATGAAAATAACTAAATACATATAGGCAATAAATGTTTATTGTACCAAACATCAACACTGAGTTTAACAACGAATATTCATCTTCGTATTGTGTTTCTATGCTTCCCTCACATTCCATACATAAAACCAAGAACATATGCATTTTTCTGAACTTCACCCACAGCTGGATCAGTAAGCTATACTCTTAATGAGATACTTGTGGCCTCTCCTGCTGCTGCACAATAGACTGAATGTCAATCTCAACATTTGTACATCCGATTTGCATGAGATGGAACAGTGTCTCATCTGTCAGTCTGTTTCTCTCCCTTGACTTGATGTGCTTCATCATAGAGAAGTTGCTCTCGCAGATGTAAGTGCTGCCAAACATGCTGGCCATTGAGAGCGCAAAATCCCTGAGGAGTGGAAAGCGGGACTCGGGTAGCAGTCTCCAAAAGGAAATTCCCCTCTCCTGGCGCTTTGCTAGAAAGGGGTCTGACTGTAGTTCGCACATTTCAAGCTGCAACTCAGGGGGCTGCTCGATGATTGTAGCCGAGAGGGCGTTAGTGAATAACTCGATGCGTGGCTGCATGGTGTGGAAATCTTGAAAGCGCTTCTTAAACTGCTGCTGCAGTGCTTCTATGTCGGCTCTGTACTTGGGTAATGTTTTCTCACATTCGGGGGCATCTTTGCGCATCTCTTCACATGACGGGAAGTGCGCCAGATTAGGACGGTCGGCTGAAAATCCGTCTTTAAACAGAGTCAGTTTAGTAACAAATGCGTTCATGTGCGCATATAGATCCGACACGGTTTGGCATCTTCCCTGTAACCGCATATTCAGGTGATTAAGATGCGAGGTAATGTCCGTAAGGAAAGCCATGTCGAGAAGAAAATCTGTATTCCTGAGTTTTGCGCAGTACGCACTTGTATCACATCGGATGGTGTCCTCCAAGAACACAGGGATTTCTGCGCGTAGCGCAAAAAACCTCTCCGAGCATTTTCCACGGCTCATCCACCTTATCTCTGTGTGCATCTGTAAATCACCGTACGCGGCGTTCACTTCATCCAAAAAGGCTATAAACTTCCTGTGATTGAGAGACCGGTTCCCTCCTCGAATGAGATTAGTAGTCTTGGTAACTAAATCCATGACATGGCTAAAGTTCATTGATTTGGCACACAGAGCCTCCTGCAATATCAAAACGAAATTTGATTTAGCCTGATTTTTTTTTTACAAAGAATGCCCACATTCAAAACCATTAGAATAGCTAACAATAATTTTACCCACCTGATGTATGATGCAGTGCAGTATTGGACAGTCAACGCCACTCTGGCGGAGGAGGCCGGCGAATCCAGTGCGCTTTCCTTGCATTGCTGGCGCACCATCGGTAACAACAGCTGAGAGCTTGTGAAATCCTCCGTGCGCACTTACAACATTTTCAACAGCGGTGAAAATATCTTGTCCTTTGGTCGTGCCATGCAAAGAAGCCAGTTTCAATAACTCCTCGTGCACTTCAAAGGAACTGTTAATGGCCCGTGTGTAGATGAGAAGCTGGCTCACATCAGTCACATCAGTGCTCTCATCCAACGCTAAGGAAAAGTAGGATGCACAGTCATGCATGACTTGTTTTACCTTTTGTTCGACATGATTTTGTATATCAAATATTCTTCGTGTCACTGTCCGACGGGACAAAGAGACGGTTTCAAAGTTTTTAGCCATGTTGTCATCTCCGAATGCTTTAGCCATCTGGACTGCACAACTCTTCACCATTTCGCCGTCAGACAGGGGCTTCTTAGCTTTAGCAAGCTCAAGGGAAACGGCATAAGACGCCGTGAGAGACGATTGCTGTGTAGTCGTGGCTCTGGTAAAAAAGTTCTGCTGCTTTTCATATTTGTCTTTATGGGTGCTGTTGTAGTGGCGACTTAAATTGTAGTCCTTCATTGCCGATTTAGTTTCAAGACACACCAAACACATAGGTTTGCCTTTGAATTCTGTAAACAGATCATCTATTTCCCATTTTGGCTGAAAGAGACGGTTTTCTAGGTCCAGTTTTCTTTTTTGGGCGCTCATGTTTCTTTTCCCGCTAACGGAGGAAAGCCGCGAGGTAAACAGAAGACAATATACACTTGGCTGCAGGCCTCATGAATTTGGGGGGAGCGCCCTCTAGCGGTGAATATTATTAATTACAAGTGGGGTCTGGTTCAAATGATTTGCTTGTTTACAACTGTGAAACCAATATATTTTTGTAAATTGACTCGCGGGCCGCACAAAGTGAGGGCGGTGGCCACATGCGGCCCGCGGGCCGCCAGTTGCCCATCCCTGACATAGAGTCATACGCCTTTTCAATGTCAAAGTACACTATTGCCATTATCTCTTTCATTTTCAATGTTTTTTCCACATCGTTACTCACTCTTACTAACGCATCTATTGTGGACCGCCCTTTACGAAATCCGCTCTGAAAACTACTCAGCAGCCCTTTCTGTTCCAGTACATGTGAGACCCTACGGACAATGATCTTTTCCATCCATTTACACAGGTGTGATGTAAGAGCTATTGGTCTGTAGTTACTAGGGTTAGCTGTATCTTTCCCTGGCTTATTGAATGGTAGCACGATTGCTGTTTTCCACACACTTGGCATATCTCCTTCTCTCCAGATCTATTGAAAAGACTCAACACCATTTTCATAGTTTCCATAGGTAACTGTCTAAACATAGCATAGCATAGCTGGTCTTGTCCTGGGGCTGTATATCCTGTACCTTTTAAGGCTATTTTGAGTTCTGACATTGTAAATTCCACATCCAGAGCTGACCTATTATCCTGTCTCTTCTTCTTCACGTTTTCATTCTCTGCTAGTAACTGCTGTGTTTGCTGCCTATGGATATCACTGAGATGCTCCCCACTATGTACTGCTGCAAGTGTCCTTCCTAACATACCTGCCTTCTCTTTATCTGTCACTGCCAGCCTCTCCCCATCCACCAAGGCTGGCATTTGAATGGATTTCCTTTTCCCACTCATCTGCTTAAACATGGACCAGACATCACCTAATGTTACTCCTCTGCCAATGGTAGAACACAGTTCTCTCCATGTTCTCTTTTGTGTGTATTTTACTGTCCTTCGAGCAGCTGCCCTTTTCCTTTGAAACTCTATAACATTATTTTGCGTCATGTTTTTCTTTAATTCTCTAAATGCATCGTTTCGCTCTTTAATAGCCCTGCTGCATTCCTCATTCCACCATGGCACCACTTTCTTCCTACCCTTGGTTGTTGTTTTGGGTATACTGTTCTCTGCTGCATTTAGTATATGTTGCGTTATGTGGCTTGTAATGACCTCTATGCTTCCCTCTGATGTTAGCAGGTGTACCGACTCCTCACACCATATCCTACATTTCCCCCAATCAGCTTTATCAAAGCACCACCTGGTTATTACACCTCCTTCCTGCATATATACATTAGTATTCATTTTAGTAAGCACTGGATAATGGTCACTTCCTACAGTGGAGCTATTCAAAACAAACCATTCGCATGTATGAACCAAACAGTTTGACACTAATGTCAGATCCAGGCATGAGACTTTCCCCCTGTGAACATCTCCTCTTGTGCCATGTCCATCATTAAGGCATACTAGTGTTCTTTCCTCCAGCATTTCTTCCACTATATTTCCGTTACTGTCTGTATGGTTGCTGCCCCATAGACTGTTGTGTGCATTGAAATCACCACACCAAACTTCCTTCCTATGTTTATTGCCTGCTATTTCTTTAAATATATCAGTGGTTAGATTTGGACATGGGTTGTATAAATTGATCATCCTAATGTTATCTTGTTTCTAGGGTTGCAGATGTCCACTATAATACACTCTATATCATCAGGAGATTGCACCTCCCTATATGCCACACCATCTTTGAGAAACGTGGCACACCCTCCACCATTTTGACTATTAGCTCTATCATGCCTTATACAGCTAAATCCTGGAATGACAAAGTCTAATTGAGCTCGTAACCAGGTTTCTTGCACACATATTACCTCAGGGACCACCTCTAGCTCATATATATATTTCTTGAATTCTTGACCATTAGCTATGAGGCTTCTTGCGTTCCACTGTAATATGTGCAGCACCATGATTAAGGATCTAACCCTCATCCTGATTTTCATTTTCCCCAGCTCCATTTATAGATAGCATTGCATGTATCTGATCTGCTTTAATATCTTTCATGTCTAGGAATTTTCCAGCTGCCTCCACAATGGCTTTGATTCTATCACTTTTCTTTTTTAACTGTAATGCAACATTTACAGTATGGCATATGAATACCACAACATTCACCTTTTTCACTCCTAGAACATCATCATCCTCTTTACTCTAGGTGGCGCTGTGGGGTTGGATTTGAAGATTACTTTTTGGTGTGTTCCTGCCATTTTGTATTGTAATGCTCTGCTCCATTCCACTAGGGGTCTTATTGATTGTTATTGTTCCCCTTACTTTCTTTATTGCTTCTGCGTATGACACTTTGTTTGTAATCTTAACCCTCTGCACCTCTCTGGCCTCTCTCTGCACTTCACATCCTCCAAACGCAGCACTGTGATCTCCTCCGCAGTTACAACATTTAACCTTTGCATCCTTTTCACATTTTCCATACTCATGTGTTCCTCCGCATCTCGCACACCTTAGCTGCCCTTTACACTGCTGCGCTGTGTGCCCCATTCGTTGACATGCGTAACACCTGAGAGGTTTGGGAATGTACTCCCTAACAGTGAAGTTCAAATATCCCATTTGTACTGCCTTAGGTCATGTTCTCTCAAACTGAATGAGGACTGATAATGTTTCTTTGAGTGTGCCATCCCGTTTGCTTTTAAGCCTTCCACTACTTTACCTCCTTTTAATTCACTTTTAATATCTTCCACTGACATGTCCAATGGTACTCCTGAGATTACTCCTCTCAGTTTTGCCATTGCTCCTGGGACATGCGCCTTCATTTTCTCCCCATTCAGTGAGTTCATTCCCAGAATCTTTTCCTGCTGCTGTTTGTTATTGGCATGTATCAAAACCCGCTTGTTGTTCATGAATTTAGCGAATTTAATTTTTCCAATCTCTTTTTCAATTGCTTTGGTAAGTTTAATCGGGTGGTAATGCCCACCATCCTGATAGAATTCTATTACAACTTTCCACTCGTGTTCTAGTTCTTTATCCAACATTGCTTGGCTGACACTTTGACTGATTTTTGATTTTTTTGCTTTGATTAGCCTTGTCTGCTTCACCCGACCAATCCGACCACCTTCTAGCTCTTTCTGAACTATCTCTTTCTTTCAAAGATCTTTTCTTCCTTGCAGCTTTGGATATCATCCAGTCCATATCGTCTCTTTGGCTACCATCTGAGCTGGTTGACATGATGAAACACTCAATGTACAGTTTATGCAAATCCGCCAAAAAATAACAGTCCAATGCTACCGTTTCTGTATGTATCCGAGTTTTCCGATTCTCTCTGAGCTTTCTGTCACGCGTCTCCGACTTCACTTCCACTTCCGGCAGCAGCTTCACCTGCAAACAGAGCTCAATCGTGGCCAAACGGTGGGACTACATTTAACATTTCACACACAATACAACCTGAAACCAGTGCTTGAATTGGGCCGGTACTCACCGGTACGCAGTACCGGCACTTCTGATTTTTACCCATGTGGTACCGGCACTTCTTACTGAGTACCGGCAAGGTGCCGGTACTCAGTAAAATGCCGGTACTTAGCCACCGGCAATATACGTATATATTGTAAACGCAACGCAGCGCAAATGTGGGTCTGACTCTGCCTCACAGAGGGTGACTGGCTGTCTACATGACGTGGCCTGCCGACATTGCCACTTTCATACAGATCATACTAATGCCCTCGATTGGTCTCTGTGTGTCATTCAAGCTCAGGAGGGTGTGTGTTGGTGTATGTGTGGCGCGAGCGAGCGAGAAAGCGCGCGCACCGGTTACGTGTATTGTTGTTAGCATCTGGTGCTAGCTAGCTGCGCTAACCGATATAAGGAGCTGTTTCAACAACAAGGTGGAGGGAGAGTCCTTTGCTGTCAGACTGAGAGGCTGATAACTACAGCTCTGGTGAGGTAAATTACTCTCTGAGTCTTTAGATAGTTAACTTAGTTTAAGTTATCTCAGTGGGTCTCAAACGGTTCGGTCACCATTTATGTAAACACATATTTCCATTTGAGGGGGTAGTGATTAGTAAAATATGCATGAATAATACAAACAAAATGTTAACTAGGTGAAAAAAGGTAAGATAAACTTGTTGAGAGCTAAAACTAGTCTTTGCTGTTGCCTCAAAGAGGAGCAGGGGGGAGAGGAGGGAGACAGGAGAGGCCGATTCAGGAGCCCAGACACACTCACAACTATAAATGAACCAAAAACAAATAAATAAACAAGTTTCAATGTTTTTTCATATTGGATATTGTATGTTATTGGTTATGGCCATGTACTTATGATTTTATGATTATTTAAATGTATACATTTTTGTTTCATATGGGTGTAGTCTCTTTATTTCCCCCTCAAAATGCACCAGATTGATGCATTTAAGTCCAACATTTAAAAGAAAATCTTACCAGGGGAGCATGCCCCCGGACCCCCCTATAGGATTTGAGGACCGGCCCCACTGTTCCCAAAGAGATTTGCAATTTATTTTAAATAGTAACCCATCTCCACATGTTTCTTTTTGGGTAGTAGATTTAAACTAGAGGGCTATCACTTTGTGCAGCAATGCTATTGACAAATAAATCCAGCAAAATGGCACAAAAAACTGGTAGTGGCCTCAGGAACGAGGAGTCATTTAACCAGCCAGTAGGAGTCAAGCTTTACTTTCTTTTATATCCATAAAGAAAAAGTTAATCTGTTTACAGTTGTTTCATTATGGATGTTGAGAGGTATCCATATATCTCTTCATTTTGCTCTCAAAGTGCATCAGATTGATGCATCTAACTTCAATATTTAAAAATAAATGTTCCCGGACCCCCCTAGACTAGAGGGTGTCAGGTCCACTCCCCACTTATAAAAATAGCACTTTACCACTGCACCCCCTCTAATCTCAGATGCACCCTGAGTCATTTTGTTTAAGTACAGTGAGCCTTTCTAAAATATACAGTAAAGAGACAAACCCACCAGCATTATAGGATATACTATGACTTTGTGCCAAATACTTGTTGCTGATTTAGAGTACTGGCACCTTTTTTATTCCAATTCAAGCACTGACTGAGACAGGACAACACATAGAGAGAACAGTACACCTATTGTGTAAGTACATACAAGCAGGTCACACAGTATGATCACAAATACATACAATCTGTTACAAATCTGTTTTTATTAAAAAGTACAGGCTGCATTATGTGTTCTCAGCCTTGGAGAAACTTGACACGTTTTGGTATGTGTCTGAACCTCTCTATAGTGGTTCATTAATAAAACAGATATTTCAACGTGTGCCTACTTTGTTCATGTTCTGTTGAGGTTACTTTCAGTAGTTGTGTGCTATAATGTATATACAAAGTGTGAAGAGGAGGCAACTTTAGAATAGGGAATCTGTTCAGGTCAATTAGAGTCAAACTACTAGCTTATTGGTTATGATGAACAAGACTTCACTTTAAAATAGGGAACATTTTCTTAGATAGAAATACCTCATTTTGAGTTATTTAGACACAATTAACACTTATAGTTTCATGTCTTGTTACATAAGAAGAGATCATATGTGTTAAGTGTTATTATGGGAGAATTACTATTCTTGTGGTACTACTGCCTTATTAGGCCCATATTGAGCAGAGCATATTAAGACCAAAACTCATGTAGAACAACTTCCTTACTTGAAATGAATAAGCACTAATTAGAGGGTTATTGAGGAAAGACTCTCAACTAATGGCTTATTACTTATAATATGGTCATGTAGAATAAGGCATTGATAAGTGTTTTATAATGACTAATAAAGAGCCCATATACTGCTAATATGCACGTTGATTAACAACTCATTGAGGGTGAATTAGTGTACCTTAATATAAAGTGTTACAGTGATTTTATTGAAGGTAATTAGTTAAAAGGCCTATTTTATCAGTATCAAAAGTATGCCTTTTTCTATTTTAGAGCAATAGCCCCTCCAAATGTCTGTGCACGTCCCTGCATGTAACGGAGTATTGCCTCTTTCCTGTTCTGTTTACGTGGAGCTATGAAAAACAAGGACGTCTTCTGGATATCCGGGCAGAAGAGAACATTTCACAACTTTTGGAAAAGGTGAACAAGAACGAGGAGGTCTTCAAAAATCTTTAGTGAAAGAATGAAGCAGAATGGATTTAACCGGAGTGATGAACAGTGTCATGTAAAGTTAAAAAAAGCTCCGTTGACAATACATTAAAGTGCACGACACGCTGCAGAAGAGTGGCAGCTCCCCGATATTAGAGACAAATGTATTTGTTCTGACGACCTCGACAATATCTGGAACACAAGACCCATAGTGAGCCCCGTAGATGTGGGAGTCCTATGAAGCAGCTGTTAGGTGTGAATGACCAGAGAGAACATGCTCAGTGTGAAATGAGGCTCCATAATGATGTGTTTAATGTGAGGTCACACTGACATCTAGTGGTGATCTGCAGACATCAACACAAGGTCAACATTAAACTCCTCATAACGTTAAGCATTATTGAGAATTTGATTAATTCACATGACTTTGGTAACATGATGCTTTTATTAAAGCTCTTTAAAAATGCATATAGTTATAGCTGGTTTAAGATCACCCCATGTCTGTCCTCCTGAGTCCTACATGTTGTTTTTTTTATTGAATTTTCATTTACTTTTTGTTGTATTTTATTGTATTTGTATTGACTTCTATCTTGTCTTTTTATTAATGATTTTCTATATGTTTGTTAACAATGTAAAACCTACTGAGACAATCATGTTTTTTTACATTGAACCAAATAAATAAACTTTTCTCTGATCAGCTGTAGCTATGGCAACAGATGGCAGTTAGCCTACATTAGCTTTGATGCTAACTAACATTACCCACCATTTAAAACACATTACCGTAATTACCTGAATATTTTAAAACGCATTCATTCAAACATGTAAGGTGCTTTAAAAGTGATATAACGTAGTGAAAGGTCTTAACAAGTACCTTTAGCGCTGTTGCTGAGCTGAGGTATGTCGGTGTTTGGAAATGAAGTATCACAGAAAGCACCGGGAGAGAAGGACCGGGGATGTCCTCTCTGTTCATCCGGGAGAGGGAGCAGGCAGAGCGGCCAGCAGACAGAGCAAAGACCCCTGGTAGTGCGCCAGACGCTGATGCAAATCGTGGCCAAACGGTGGGACTACATTTAACATTTCACACACAATACACCCTGAAACTACACACTGCGGAGATTTAGACCTGAGATTAGGGAAGAGCATTTCCACCACAGAAAAGAACATATCTACCCTGTTAGTCATTAATATGACATCTCATATGATTTACTATACTCAGATCTTCTACTTGAGTAAAAGTAGAAGTACTCAGATCTTGAACTTGAGTAAAAGTAGAAGTACTCAGATCTTGTATTTGAGTAAAAGTAAAAATACTCAGACCTTTTACTCATTATGCAGATGAAGTACAATATAAATAAAATGTTATGTAAGAGCTCTTATTTTGAAGTGCTTCCTGTTTGCTGTTTAGTTTCACTTCGTGCTCGTCGGTCGTGTCGCACCTTCTTCTTCTTCTTCTTCTTCTTCTCTCGAAAGGTTTGTAACTTTTTGTGACTTTAGAGTTTTTAGAGACAACTCTGATTATCAATCATTGCTCAGAGAATAAGAACAACTCTTTAGTTCAACTTTTAGAGACTCAGAGACAGACTTTAACTCTCTTCCTGTTTTTAGCTGAGATACACCTCTCCACAATAACTATTATTATTATTATTATTATTATCAATCGTTACTCAGAGAATTACTCAGAGACCCTCTCTCTCTTTATTTCTGTCCTTACTACAGTAACTGTGTGTGTGTGTGTGTGTGTGTGTGTGTGTGTGTGTGTGTGTGTGTGTGTGTGTGTGTGTGTGTGTGTGTGTGGTTGTTTCCTTTATACAGTCTATTGTTGTTCCTCGTCACATGACCAGCGAAGTATTTAAAGTTAAACATTTCAAAAGTGGTAAAGGTAAAACATTGGAAATATAAAGAGGATTACATTAATAATAAAAATACTTTTTTTAAATACTAAAATAATACATGTGGAAATGTAAACATTAGTATTTAAAGAAAACACTAATGTTCCTCCCTCAGCCACCAGAGGGCGACACATCCCACAGCCTCACTCACAGGTGAACTGATTCATACAATACAATAGAATAGAATTCCTTTATTGTCATCGCACCAGGTACAACGACATTTAAAAAAAACAACCTCGCAGTGCATTTCCACATAAAACGAATAAATATATATCTACATAAACATATACACACATAAACATATGCTCACACATCCATACCAACATGCACACATGCCCGCACATAATTTAAATACAGTTTACAATATAAAAAACACAGGGATGATATTTTGCTTTTCTGATGTCGATCAGTTCATAAGTTAATAACACTATTAAAAAGTAGTGCAGTTGCAAGTTGTAACTGTTCAGTTCAGCGTTTGACGGTGTTCAGTTCTCGTATGGCTCTGGGGTAGAAACTGTTTTTCAGTCGGTTTGTCCTTGATTGAATTGACCTGTAGCGTCTAGCGGAGGGCAGAAGAGCAAACAGGAAGTGTCCAGGGTGTGAAGAGTCTGAAATTATTTTGCCTGCTCTGTTGAGGCAACGTTGGCTGAAGATAATTACAATTACAATTCATTAAAATACAAATCATTTTAAAAATACAAAAATAAAACATAAAAAAACAAATTAAACAGGGATAAGAGTTGAAGAGCAGGACATTCAACATTTTTGAATTACATAAAAACAATTCAAATCCTATAAGAACATATATGAAGCGGAATAAAAAATAATAAGAACATTTTAAAATACAATAAAAGGTCAAATGGTATTTACATAATATATGTGGGAGTATAAAGATGAGTAAATACAACATAATAATTAATGTATAAATACAACAGCTACAAAATAAAATGATGAACGTGGACATTTAAAGATTAGAAATTAAAAAAAGAATATGTAAAAATACAAAGAGGAATAAATAAAAGGGAATGTAATAAATAATAATACAATGAATAAATGTAGTCAACAGGAGTAGTGACAAAAAGAGCTCACAATAAATGAAACCGTTATAAAAATTACATAAATTCAAGAATATAAATACTATAATAATAATAATAAGAAGAAAAAGAAAATGATAGATAGATGAATAATAAGCAAACTAAATAAATAGGAATCAATAAAACATGTGAAGCCATGTCTTACAGATTGCTTTGTTTTCATGCTTAGAAATAAACAGAGAGAAGGGATAGTGGAGATTGATCCGGAAAACTAAATAGATAAATAAGAAATACATTAAAAGCTAAAGCAAACAGGACAAGAAGTTCATGATCATGAAATAAAAACACTAGATCAGTAAACATGGAATAAAAGGATCAACTCAAACCCATGAATGAGAGAAGAACAGAATGAAAGGATCAACTCAAACCCATGAATGAGAGAAGAACAGAATGAAAGGATCAACTCAAACCCATGAATGAGAGAAGAACAGAATGAAATGATCAACTCAAACCCATGAATGAGAGAAGAACAGAATGAAATGATCAACTCAAACCCATGAATGAGAGAAGAACAGAATGAAAGGATCAACTCAAACCCATGAATGAGAGAAGAACAGAATAAAAGGATCAACTCAAACCCATGAATGAGAGAAGAACAGAATGAAATGAT
Source organism: Notothenia rossii (assembly GCF_949606895.1). Lineage (NCBI taxonomy): Eukaryota > Metazoa > Chordata > Actinopteri > Perciformes > Nototheniidae > Notothenia > Notothenia rossii. The sequence continues at coordinate 1,549,745 of NC_136902.1, forward strand.
CAACTCAAACCCATGAATGAGAGAAGAACAGAATGAAATGATCAACTCAAACCCATGAATGAGAGAAGAACAGAATGAAAGGATCAACTCAAACCCATGAATGAGAGAAGAACAGAATGAAATGATCAACTCAAACCCATGAATGAGAGAAGAACAGAATGAAATGATCAACTCAAACCCATGAATGAGAGAAGAACAGAATGAAATGATCAGTAAATGAGACGCATTGTTACTCTCAGCCTGAACTTCAGGTTTTCACGTGCACAGATATGAGCACTTCCTGCAGCTCTCAGTGACTGATGCTCTGGGTGTGTCTGCAGATGAAGGTCTAAAGCTCTCTGAGGATTCAGCTGCAGCTAACAAGCTAACAGGATGCATTATTGCACTAGCTCTAACTGTGACTGGAACAAGAGGAATATTTCAGAAAGCTTTCAGAGTCCCATAGAAGTGAAGAGTGATCCCCAAAGAAAGGCATAGAGAAAGCACTTAGCATCAAAATATAGTGAAAGACAGTAAAAGTAGTCATTGTGCAGATTGGTCCATTTCAGAATAATAGATATGATATGTTTTATAATGATTGATCATGAAAGTGTTCTCAAAGCTGGTAAAGGTGCAGCTAGTCTGAATGACTTTGTATACTGCAGGGTAGCTGGTGGATTTACTCCAGGTGGAACTAAAGTCTGATTTAACCAACCCACTCTCTTCAGTCTGCGTACAAATGACACGACTTTACACATTGGAAAATGCGTGCAATAGATAGGCACGCAAAATCTGACTTTAGCCTATCATACGCAAATGGATACGGTCGTGTCTGAGAAGACCGGAAGCTGTGGGGTCCATAAAAACATCTTCTTACTCAATATCAAGCCACGATTATTGATTTTATTTTAAATCGTATAATGTCTGACTTTTTTTTTGTCTGTGAGGAAAAGAAATGGGGCTCAGAGGCTCAGAAAACTGAAATCTGTATTTTGAAAAAAAGAAATTCTTTCTAATTTGTTATTCTTTTCTAAATAACACACTGTTATTTAGAAAAGAATAACACACAATTATCCTTGTTTTTATTTATTCGTTTAATTCTATAATCTTGGGCACCGGAAACAGACGTAGACGGTAAACTGATTACCCAAGATCCTCAGATTGAAGCTCAGGATGTTTTAGCCGCAATGCACGTTGGGATATGGGGTTAATGCGATATGATTTCCGAAAAAAAATTCAGAGTTTAGGATGGCCGAAGATACTAAACTACCCATAATCCCCAGCTATCGTTTGGGACTACAGTCCCGTTGACAAACCCCGTGATTAATCTTCAAGCTCTGGGATTGGATGTTGGAGTGGCAGTGCGCCAAGGTTACGCCGCGCGTCAAGCTCTTTGAAATGGAACGAAACCACGGCAGACTATTCAAAACTGGACTCGAACGCCCCCCCCAGAAATACACATGCTGGCTATTGTGTTTCGCAACATGTTCTCTATGGCACGCAGGGCCGTTTCTTCCTATAGGCAGACTATGCGGGGGCATAGGGCCCCCACGGCCACTAGGGGGCCCCCAAGCTGAAAGTATTTTTATTTATTTATTTATTTTTATTCATCCGAAAAACAAAAAGGTTTAATTCATACACACAAAGATGAACAAAATTAGTAGAAGCGGGAGGGCTGAAGCATAGCTTGTGGAAAGTAGCCCTCCCGTGCATCATCCTAATACAGCGGCATTATTGCGTCAAAAACGTATAGAAATGAAGGAGTACAAAGAAATAAAAAAAACAGGGGTGCACATAACTGGTACGCATGCGCGGCAATCTGAAATGCGTACGGTCACTTGTGTCACAAAGCGCATTTGCGTACCGACGTACTTGTGAAGCTTTTCCAGAAGGCGGTTAGATCACCGGACGACAGAGTCGGTCTCCGTGTGCACAGACAGGGCTGCTGTTAACGTCGGTCTGTACAACGAGATTTTGCCAAAACTACGGCAACCGGCTGCGGAGGGAGACTCCCCCCCTTCACTGGAGAACTGCGCTACTAGCCCCCCCCCCACCCGTCGACTTTCCTGAAATACTCCGTTCGCGATACAGAGGGCTTCATCAAATAACTTTGAGTGGAGCCAGAAGTTGGAGTACCAAACACTGACTCCAGGTACTCATCTGAGTACCTCACTGAGAAAGTTATGTGCACCCCTGTATCTACGACGTCTGAGGAAGATGACAAATGTAAATTAAACATTGTTGAGAAAATGCTGCATCTCTTGCATTTATTGACGTAGAGGAGTCTTATTGTTTACCTTTTTAATATCATTTTTTGTCATTTTCAATTGCTTGGTTTTCGTGAAATTAGCCTGTTTTCCTATTAAAGTGTAACAGATTGATGGATCTCCACAGATCATCTTAAAGGCTCATAGTGTAGTTATGCAATGAATGAAAAACTTGGGTCACAGGTTCCTCAACAGCGCATTACAAGACATCTATCAATATGTGTGTATACCTCCACCATTAAACTGTCATTCTGCACATTTCTTATTCTATCTACATAAGAGTATAATTAATGTGTATAATATTAAAATAAGTGCTTCAACATAGTTAACATTGCTGGAAAGCAATATATTAGACGTTAAGTACTTTGTCAGGCTTAATATTTATCTGTAGATAGATACCCCCAAAGCTTTTTTCTTATTTGAAAGAAGACCTTAACCTAAAGTATTCTTTAATGTTTGAATAAAGGTTAATTAGTTTGTCTGTTTTGCTCATCCTCATATTAATATCTTTGTACATCCAGCACTAAACTGTTTTATAGAGCTCACTTACAGTATCTTCTTGATTTTTTATATTCTATATTTCTATCATTGACCTTCTACTTTCCCCCTATGAAAGTATGTACTCTAATATGTTTTTCATCAAATAACATTATTCAACAAAAACAACATTATTCAAAAAATAATAATTCAATAACGTGCTTTAACCACTAGGCGGTGCACACAAGGTACACACAGCATCCTAATAATAACTGTGTATTATTAGTGTAGGACACTTATGTATGTATAACATCTGAAGATGTGTAGTTTTATTCATGTTTTTACATAATTCTCCAGGATATTGCTAAACTATTTCTCATGTTTTACTTCTACACATTAATATCTGATTTGTAAAACATCACAGACAGAAAGGCATATCTGTCATTTAATGGTAAGCTATTGAAATTGTGATTCCATAGATGTGTCTCCCATTACCCCAATCCCCTATTCTCTCAACTCAGTATTTACATTCTTATATTCAAAGAAAATCAGTAATATCTTTAAAAACAAGTCCTTTTCTATCAGCTGTGCACCGTTATGGTGTAAATATAACCTATCTACCGTTTGGATCAAATATAAAAGTCAGCCGAATTACTAATGATCCTGCAAGGAGACGAATTGTGTGAAAAGAAATGCAAGATGTTGTTTAATTGTTGATATATTTATGATCCACGTCACATATTCAGTTTTGGCGGCAGTTCCTCGTGTTTGTCCAGAAGTCTTCTCATCAGGGCTCTATAAATAAAGAACTACGGCAGATCTGTAATATGTAATGCAGCCGAACCGTGTATTACCATGCCGTTATGTGATGACTTCCAAAGAGAAAAGCAAGAACACTCGGAATAAAGTACTATTTTATTTTTTTAAATGTTTTTAGGATTTCATATCGTATAAACACCATATCCCAACGTGCATTGCGGCTAAGCAATCCAATCACGAGCTTCTAGCTGAGGATCTTGGGTAATCAGTTCAGTGGGTTTGTGTTGTGTATCGCGATGATGCTCGAAATGTCCCTTATAGGCCTACGTCTGTTTCCGGTGACTTTATTTTGAAATTCAGTTCCTGAGAAACGGCTAAAAAGCCTGAGATTATAGAATTAAACAAATAAATAAAAACAAGGATAATTGTGTGTTATTGCTGAGTAAATAACAGTGTGTTATTTAGAAAAGAATAACAAATTAGAAGGAAAAAAAGATTTAAAGAAATACAGATTTCAGTTTTCTGAGGCTCTGAGCCATTTCTTTTCCTCACAGACGACAAAAAAGTCAGACATTATACGATTTAAAATAAAAACAATAATCGTGGCTTGGTATCGAGTAAGAACATGTTTTTATGAACCGCACAGCTTCCGGTCTACCAAGACCCGACAGACAAAACGTGGCGTATCATATGCACGCAAAACTCGGCCTCAGAACTCAATGGGAATGGTTAGCGTATCATATGCATGCAAAATAGGACTTCTGCGTATCTATTGCACGCATTTCCAATGTGTCAAGTCGTGTCATTTGTACGCAGACTGAAGAGAGTGGGTTGGATTTAACACTTGATCCTATTTCACATCATTCATCCAGATCTGTGAAGTAACTAAAGGTTTTAAATACAAGTAGTGGAGGAAAAGTACCTCTGAACTGTAGTGGGGTAGAAGTACACAGTTGCATAAAATGGAAATACTCAAGTAAAGTAAAGTACCTCAAAATTGTACTTAAGTACAGTACTTGAATAAATTACTTAGTTTACACCACTAAAGCTCAGCACGCACTGGTAACGCTCAAACATCTGTGTGTTGAAGCCCAGAGCAGCAGACCTGAAGCTGGACCTGGACCTGAAGCTGGACCTGAAGCTGGACCTGGACCTGGACCTGGACCTGGACCTGGACCTGGACCTGAGTCCCGCTGTGTTTCCTCAAAGAGTGACCGCTCAATGGAGCCTCAATCTGCTGATGGGGGGTAAGAATTTAAAACGGACTGAAAGCCATTTCAGTCAGTTGTTGTCTGTGTTGAAGCTTCTGTGTAACCTTCAGGAAATCCTGGTTATTAGCGACGTCGGTGGGCGTTAAGTGAACTGCAGTTAGCATCCTGGACATGAACTCAGTGACGTTCTCCACTAAAGAGATGTGTTTACGTTAGCTTCACACTGCTGGCTGTAGGGCAGCTGAAGAGACGCGAGGCACTTTGGAGATTAACTTCACGTCTTTAGGATTTACTCTGAACATCTTCCAGAGTCCTTCACATAGAGAGCAGTCCACCGGCTGATAGAGGAGACTCAGAGAGTCTGGAAGGTTCATCTGTTGGGAAACACAGAGCAACCCTGTCTCCTAAAAATTACGTTCCCACAGAACAGAACTGCATTCTCAATTACGTTTCGCTAGAGTTTCTTATAAATGTATCTCAAATACGTTTATTTTCTACATATCTTTGCCATTTATTGTCTTGTTTATAATAATGATAATAGTCATTTATAAATATAGTTTTAGAGCACACATTTGAAATCGAGAATCGGGCTAGATATGTGGTTAAATTAAAATCAGTAGGCGAGGCTGTAATTTCTCCAGCTGTTACTCTCATGAGCGAGGCAGAACATAATAGTTCTAACATCCCAAAAAGCTGCTGTGTCGTTTATTGCTCCTCAAACATTAAAACAAATCCAGAGTTACGTGTTTCAGAACTTCCTCTAAGAAGAAAGGACAGTAACAGAAGAGCTCTGTGGCTTCAGGCTTGATCGCCGTTCAAATGACAGCGTTGGTTTCCCCAAAAGTGGGCGGGGCTGTAAAGTGACGTAGATTGACTCTCATCTATTCAAAACCATTCTATTTATTCTAACGTAAATTACATGCCAGTGTTCTATCTTTTTATTTATTTGTTTTTATTTTGAATCGTATAATAAATGGGGCTTAGAGCCTGAAAATACTGAAATCTGTATTTTTGAAAATCTTTTTTTCCTTCCCATTTTGTTATTCTTTTCTAAATAACACACTGTTATTTACTCAACAATAACACACAATTATCCTTGTTGTTATTTATTCGTTTAATGTTTGGGCTTTTTAGCAGTAAATAAAGTCACCGGAAACAGACGTAGGCCTATAAGGGACATTTCGAGCGATACACACCACAAACCCACTGAACTGATTACCCAAGATCCTCAGCTTGAAGCTCGTTGATTGGATGTTTTAGCCACAATGCACGTTGGGATATGATGTTAATGCGATATGATATCCGAAAACATTTAAAAAAAATAAAATACTTTATTCCGAGTGTTCTTGCTTTTCTCTTTGGAAGTCATCACATAAAGGCATTGTAATACACGGTTCGGCTGCATTACATATGACGGCCCGTCCACACACAGGCATCAAAACATCTTGAAAGATCTTGAAGCTGGGCGTGTCTGAAGCTTGGCGATTTTTTGCGAGCAATGCGACCAACAACCAATCACATGAATCTCCCGCCCCCGACATACAAAGCAATAGCAATGTTTAAACGAAGTAAACTGGATATAAACTCTCCAAACAGGAGAAAACCAGTTTCACCCACTGTCTCTGCCCCCTCCCTCCATGCCTGGTTCCTCCGGTTTGTATCCCGGTAAATAGTTCTGGTCGTAAAGAACCGGGTGATTTGCTACCGTAATATCTGGTTTGGAATATGAGGAAATGAACTGCGGTCTGGCTCTCCCAGCTTGCACGCGGTTTGATTGGCTAGCGCTTGCACTGGCGGGATTTGCATAAACGGGATTTGATTGGCTGATGCCAGCTTCGAAAGCATCGGGAGCATCAAAAGTTGAACATTGCTCAACTTTTGATGCTCACGATGCTTGCAAAGCCATGCTCCGCTCCCCACAATGCAGTTCGGCGAAGATTACAAATCTTCTACGTCACCCCATTCAAGTGAATGGGCGAAGCTTTGAAAGATTTTTTTCATGCCTGTGTGTGGACGGGCCGTTACATATCTGCCGTAGTTCTTTATTTATAGAGCCCTGATTAGAAGACTTCTGGACAAACTTGAAGAACTGAAAACTGAATATGTGACGTGGATCATAAATATATCAACAATTAAACAACATCTTACATTTCTTTTCACAAAATACGTCTCCTTGCAGTATCAATAGTAATTCGGCTGACTTTTATATTTGATCCAATCGGTAGATAGGTTATATTTACACCATAACGGTGCACAGCTGATAGAAAAGGACTTGTAGTTTTTAAAGATATTACTGATTTTCTTTGAATATAAGAATGTAAACACTGAGTTGAGAGAGTAGTCAGGGGATTTGGGTGATGGGAGACACATCTATGGAATCACAATTTCAATAGCTTACCATTAAATGAGGATATACCTTTCTGTGATGCCCCTGTGGGTTCATCAGTGGAGAGGGTGTGGCTGTGCTGTCTGTGCTGCACTTGCTGCATTGATTGCAGTAACTCAGGACACCTGGGTTTGGTGTCCTGCAGTTCTTTAAAGCCTCTCTGCTCCTCTCTGCTATCTCCTGCAGGCACCCGGCTCTGATGAGTATACCCAGTGTTTATGTGACTTGTTGGTGCAAATAAACACCTTTTTCTACCCGTTAATGTGTTGTGTCTCCTCTTTGTTGTGGCCTTCTGAGCCAGGTCGCAACACTTTCTGTCTGTGATGTTTTACAAATCAGATATTAATGTGTAGTAAAACATGAGACATAGCAATATCCTGTAAAATTATGTAAAAACATGAACTACACATCTTCAGATGTTATACATACATAAGTGTCTGTGTGTACCTTGTGTGCACCGCCTAGTGGTTAAAGCACGTTATTGAATTGTTTTTGTTGAATAATGTTATTTTTGTTGAATAATGTTATTTGATGAAAAAAAGATTAAGAGTACATATTTTCATAGGGGGAAAGTAGAAGGTCAATGATAGAAATATAGAATATAAAAAAATCAAGAAGATACTGTAAGTGAGCTCTATAAAACAGTTTAGTGCTGGATGTACAAAGATATTAATTTGAGTATCTATTGCAGGTCTCCCTTGAAAAAGAGATATATGATCTCAATGGGACCAATCTGGTTAAATAAAGGTTTGAAATGAAATGAAATGAGGATGTGGAAAACAGACAACGTTAACACATTAAAGAATACTTTAGGTTAACCTGTTAAGCCCGAGAGACCCCGGTACCGGGGCACTGCCGCAACACCTCGCAGGAAACAGTGTCTGAGGGCATGTTCATTTAATAAACTATGAATGTTTTATATCCATGTAACGGGAAGAAACTCATCTAACTGATCATTTAATTTTTTTCAAAATAAAACCCACAATGCTAACGCTGAGCCTCTGAATTAGCAACGAGCAAAGAATGTGGTCTTCAATGGCATTAAAACGATAAAAACGCTGCTGAAGTTAATCCATAGGTTAATCCAATGTGTCTGTGTCCCTTTGAAATGATTTCTGATAATCCATGAGCAATAAACCTGCTTTTCTGTTTCCAGATGTCAGAGCTAGAGCTCTCTATAGCTTCACTCTCATGCAAAACTCCGTCCGTGAAGCCCCCACCTTTTTGTTTTACCATGTGTGTGAGTGGGGAGATTCCCCTTCGATTCTATTGGCTCTAACGGTCAGAAAGAGATGTCAATCATCAAAATCGACCAAGGGGGGCCAGAGATATGGAAAATTACCCAAATGGCCCCAGAAGTGTTTTTTCTTTGCTAAATCTCTCTAAAAAGGTCAGATTTAACTTGTTGTGCATCAATCTTGATACAGGGTACTTATATGTTCTACTTTGGATTCCTAAAGCTTTTAGTCTACCTTACCATCCAAGGTTAGTTTTCACTATACGTAAAAAAGAATTTTTGGACGGACACTATAATTTACAGTTTTTTTACTTTGTTCAATCTGAATTTTCATTCAAATAAAAAACATCTATATTAATTCTGACTTTTCTACATCCAACTCACAGGTTTATCATTACTTTGAGAAAAAAGATTATTAATGTATTCCTTTTAGAAGTGAAGTTATGGTCATTTGTTCTGGGAATGTCATTTTCGAGCCTGAGACCTGAAAAACAGGCTCAGGGATAAACTGGTTAAGGTCTTCTTTCAAATAAGAAAAAAAGCTTTGTTGGTATCTACAGATAAATATTAAGCCTGACAAAGTACTTAACGTCTAATATATTGCTTTCCTGCAATGTTAACTATGTTGAAGCAATTATTTTAACTGATATTATACACATTAATTATGCTCTTATGTTAGATAGAATAAGAAATGTGCAGAATGACAGTTTAATGGTGGAGGTATTCACACATATTGATAGATGTCTTGTAATGCGCTGTTGAGGAACCTGTGACCCAAGTTTTTCATTCATTGCATAACTACACCGTAGTTGGCACTGGCGGCACATATCAGGCCCGGGCCGGGGGGCGGGGCCACATGACCGGGCCCTTTAAACCCAATAAAACTTGACAAAAATATCGGGAGTCCGGGGTGGTAATCTGACGCTCGTGCGTAAAAAGTCGCTCAGTCAGTAAGATTACAATTTAAAACAATGTTTGAAAGAAAAGTAACTAAAGAAAAGGTGTAATATTTAAGATTTCGTTTCTGCAAAGGGTATAGAAACGAAATATATATCAGAGATAATAATGATATAACATGACATAAAGTCCAACAAACCACAAGGACAACGAAAACATAGCCTAATAAAATGATTACGTTTCTGACACACCATTCACCATGGACAGCCAGCCGCCACCATGAGAGCAGAGCAGTGTCAAATTGGCACGGCGGCCCATACATTCACTTACAAGTAGGCTACTGTACAAACTAAATTTGAAGTGTACTCCCCTCTACTTGAAGGGCACTCGGCGAGCCTTGCGCTCCGCGGACTCGTCCACAATCCGCTGTATGTCCAATTTCTTGGCTCGGTCACTTTCGATGGACAGCAAGGCCAGTCCACTCAGTCTCTCCTGTCCCATCGTGCTCCTCAAATAGTTTTTGATGAGTTTCATTTGGAGAAAGAGCGCTCGGCGGTTGCCACGGTGACAGGAAGAGTCAGAAATAAGATGAAGGCTGTGCAAACCTCACTGAATGTAGATGTTACTGCTGGGTTGTAAACAATGAGCATTTTTACCAGATCCGCGACAGATTTTAGTTTTTGGTCCCTGAAACAGGTTCTGAAAGAAAGCAGCTGGCCAGGGAAGCTGGCGGCAATGTCCCGACTGTAGTGCTCTCTAAGCCGCTGGGTGTAAATCCTCATCCTTTGCTTGTAGTAGTGTGTTGGGGTGAATTGCCTCAAACATGTTCACAGTTGCATTTAAGCTGGTGAATCTTTGGGACAGTTGCTGGATGATTATATCGAGACATGCATTGAAAACGGTCACCCGAAAGTTGCTCTCTGCGTCAGTGAGGCGGCTGTCTTCAGAAAGTTCATCAAAGTGTCTCTTAACTTTCCTGGCCCTGTTTGTTTCAAACTGTGTTTGACTTCCCCATTTAGTAGCCAGGGCAAGAGTGGCGGACTTTGCCTAATCAAATTGTCCCCTATACTCAACCAAAACACTGATGGCATTTTGCAGTAGAGTAGATGCTTTGAGAATATCCGCGTCTTTTGCTTGCAGTAACTGTGAAGCACAATTTATGCTTTCCAAAATCTTGGTCTGCATGTTGACCAAAAATAGAAAGCTAAATTTGCTTATGGCATTCTTGAGTGCACTTGCTTCATTGCGCTCATCCTTTTCTTCACTGGTACGGGATATTCTGACGAGGGCTTTTATAATGTCTCCATATCTGTGCCTTAACGCAACAGGCGCATCATGGCGAGATGACCAGCGAGTGGGACATAAGCGTTTTAATGTGATAGTTCTGCTCTCTGGCGTCATTAACTCACTGAGCAATGCCAATCGTTTGATACTGTGACCAAAAAAGTTGTAGAGCGTCTCTACAGTGTCATAGAAGTGCTTCACTCCAGGGACATTTTTAACAGAGTCGTTGAGTGCTAGGTTGAGATTATGAGCAGCGCAATGAACATAGTGGGCAAGGGGCTCCTTCTCGGCTATTCTTGCTTGCACGCCTGAATACACACCACTCATATTAGCCGCCCATTCATAGCCCTGTCCGCGACATTTAGACAGATCTAATCCGTTTTTCTCGATAGAACCAAGGATTTTGTTTTCAAGCTCTGAAGCTGATGAACCTTCAGTCACTTCAAAACCCAAAAAGACTTCATTGATCTGTATATCTGTTGCAATATCCATGTCGTTCTTAACAACAGTTATGTAGCGGTAAACCTGACTCAACTGGTCTATCTGACACATCTTGCGTTGTGTCCATGACGACGGAATAAAATGGGGCTTCGTTTATTTCATCAATGATGTCAGCTTTCACACGTTGAGATAATATGTAAATAATCTCATCTTGAATCTGGTGACTGAGGTATTTCACTGACCCTTCTGGTCGGTTGATTAGCTCTTTCAAAACAGGGTCGTAGCGAGCCAATAATTCTATTATTGACAAAAAGTTGCCAGCTTTTCCCTGACCTAGAACCTCTCGATGGCCCCTGAAGGCCAAGTTGCTTGAAGCTAGAGTGAGAGTTACATTAACAATGCGCTCCACCACCTGTCTCCAAAATTGGGCGGCATTACGCACATTCCTCTCCATGTCAGCGTCTATTGTGCCGTTGGTTTTCCACTGCTCATATACTACGCATGCACCAAGGTGTATGTGAGTGGATTCATGCCTCTCAATAGTATAAAGATGTTTCCAGTCTTTTATTCCGTTTACCCATGCATTGTTGTAGAACGGTGCCTTTCGGATGGCAAAAAGCCAGCAAGGCTCACAGTAGCAGCAGTCCAATTTTGGGGAATAGCACATCCAGCTGCGTGGAAATTTCATCCCAACTTTAGTGGTGGAGGTGTAATAGCTTTCTGAAAAGCAACGGTTATCCTTGTCTTTGGGAAATGGACCTTTGGGTTTGCATGGGCCCATTTTAAGGATATATCTTTTGATATTGGCGTCCTCAATGTTTTCAAAATAGTTTGCCCGATCAGTCGGAAAACGCTCCAGAGGATAATTGCAGGACACATCATGATCCGTGGTCTGAGTTTCACCCGTAGGAGGAGCGTGAGGAGGAGACCTGTTGCTGCTTTCATTCCCAGTGTCCGGTACTTCTTCACCTTGCGGCGCAGCAGGTAAGGAGCCGGAGGGGGAGGGGTGCGGCTGGTCAAGCGTCAGGCCTGGCTCTCCTCTAGACGAGCAGCTAGCAGCTGCTGAGTCGTCCCTATTATTATTATCATTATCATTATCATCATCATCACTACAGCCGAGAGACAGAAAAGGAAATAAGCTAGGCGGCCGAGCTACACGAAGTAACAACAACCATGATATCAACATTTACCACAAACTCACATTTTCTTGTTGACAGTGTGTGTCCGTGATTGTAGCCTACCTGTAAATCTGGCTAACCCCCACTAACGTTGTTGGCGGGCTGGGGCTCGGGGATGAAACACGGCTGGCAGTGGCAACAACTTCAGGTTCATCTCCCGCAGGAGGAGGAGTAGGGCGAAAAAAATATCCATCTAGCTTGGACAATTTGGCTTTTCCTTGGTCCTTTTGATCTTTTTCTTTGCGTTTTGTAGCTCCACTTTTGTGTTTATAACTGCTCATGCTTAGGCAGTGCTCTGTTGAATGACAAGTGATTGATGATGACGTTGACGTTCATTTACGTATGATGTTGATGGACGGCTGTTGATGACGATTTTACCCAAAATAAATTTGGAGACAATAGAAGGGATTCACTTGCCATTTCTCATGTTTTAATGTTAAATGTGAGTGTGAAAATAGCAGCACAAGTTCAACTCATATTATAGGCTACAATACTTTATACCTAATATGACCAGGAACGTCAGTGCACTCAGTGGCGCGAGGCAGCAGGGCCCGCCGGCGAATATCTCCGGGGCGGAGCCTGCTGCCTCGGCGACGGGCCCCCATTGGGTCCCGACCGTCCCGGGCCCGGGGAGCCCTGCCCCTACAGCCCCCCCTGAAGCTCCGCCCCTGGTAGTTGGGTATATGACATGTCAATAAACCTTAGAAAATCTTGAAATCTTGAAAGGGATGTGCAAAATAGCCATAATACAGTTTTTAATGAACTATTAGTAGAGAATAACGAGTAATGAATATACTTTATAGATCTGCAGATAAATGTTTAGTCTTCTCAAGCACCAACTATCAAATATCTCTCCTGATTGTTGGCACTTCACAATCACCTTCCCTGAATCTTACTCAGGTGTAACTAAAGTCTGCTTTAAGGGTTGTTTGTATTTCACATCATTAATCAGAATCTGCAAAGTAACTAAAATAAATGGAGTGGAGTAAAAATACCAGGTTAACCTCTGAATTGTAGTGGAGTAGAATTACAAAGTAACAATGAGCTGTCATCTAAATATAAAATAAACGACACAGCAGCTTTGTCACGGTTTGTGAAACAAGCAGGACCCAAATGCAGATACAAACTGAAAATTCCTTTATTTCAAGGCTATGAGAGATATAGATATAGATATATATATATATATATATATATGCAATGACAAAACAGAACACTCACCGCAGAACTAGTCATGGAACAAGACGAACCGACCAAGACAGACAGAAAACCCAGAACTTAAATACACACAAGACTAATCACACAACAAGACACAGGTGAGGAGGGAGGAGGAAACACAGGGGCCCAGGTGAACACAATCAGACAATTAGACACACCAGGGAAAAGGACCAGACAATAACCCAGAGGAAAACATGACAGGGAAACAGCAAAAACACCCAAACCTACAAAACTATAAACGTGACATAACATGAGAATCGTGACAAGCTTTTTGGCATGTTAAAACTATTATGTTCTGCCTCGCTCATGAGAGTAACAGCTGGAGAAATTACAGCCTCGCCTACTGATTTTAATATAACCATATATCGAGCCCGATTCTCGATTTCAAATGTGTGCTCTAAAACGATATTTATAAATGACTTTTATCATTATCATAAGCAAGACAATAAATGGCAAAGATATGTAGAAAATAAACGTATTTGAGATACATTCATAACGAACGTAACGTGGGAGAAAATACGTTTCTAGCTAAACGTAATTGAGAATGCAGTTTAGTTCTGTGGGAACGTAACAGAGTGATTTATACCATTACATTGTAAAGAGTGACTTTAGAGTTAACATATTTTCATCAGTTTTTCTCCAGCGTGCCAATGTGTAGCTTGGGAACCAGAGAGTCACCGGTTCAAGACCCCAGAAGACCAAGTGCTACCCAGGTGTCCCTGAGCAAGGCAGCGTTCCCCACACTGCTCCCCGGGCCCGTACATATGGCAGCCCACTGCTCCTAACACTAGGATGGATCAAATGCAGAATGTACATTTCCCCTCTGTGGGACGATGAAGAGCTCCTTCTTCTTCTCTTGATGCATCTGTTTCTGTTTCAGGGTCCAGCAGCAGAGACCAGACTCTCCCAGCTGTCTGTCCCTCAAGAGCGACTGGTCGAAGGATGACTTCATGAACTTTAAAGGACGACCTCCATCTGCTGATCAGAAGTAAGCTGTGACTCACAGTAAGAGTCCGGTTATGATAAAACTGGTTGATATGAATTCTTTTCCAACATATTTTTCAGCAGTTTTTCTCCAGCATGTTTTACGGCCTGATAAATGGAACAAATAATCAGGAGAGTGAGAGCGGTGTTTCCTCAGCGAGAACTTTACTCTATTCAATTGCATTACCAAAAGTACAGCAAGTAGAAAACATGCAAAGCTTCTTCAGTAGAGTCCAAACACTTTTTCCTTTCACAGCATTTATCTAAGACTTCTTACTTTCCTCTCGGCAAGGCAAGGCAATTTTATTTACATAACACCTATCAGTACGCGACAATTCAAAGTGCTTTACAAAATAAAAACAAAAGACATTTAAGAATAAATACAGAATAAACACATTATTAAATAGTGTAAGAGTCGGGAGGGCTGATAATTTATTCCGGGAAATTACTCAGACCTACTAATTGACCTAACAGAAGCTATTGAGTAAGTTTACTGCTTGGCTCAGATCCACCAACGTCAGCAAGATCTCACCTCTACTAACTCCTGAAGAACCAGGTTCAATGAACTGCTGTTTCAATTCAGACGACCCGCTAAATCTGTTTAAGCGATCCAGAAGGATTTTGGTATCAGTAATGAGGTGTGGCCCTACCTAAGTGTGAGTGTGGCAGGGTGCAATCTTACCTTTCAAGCAGGAGAGGGGAGCGTAGATGTCTTTTAAGTTGTCCCAATCCAAAAGGTGGGATCAGTTTATTTGAAGAGAAATAGGTCCAAACTAATACAGGGTTCTTACCTTCTCTCGTTACAACATTATAATCATACTAAACATATCATGCTGTGATCATGTTCTAATATGAAACCTTAATTCACAGTTTTACATTTATTACCATCATTTTTTCCAACACAGATGGCGGGAATAGCATTCACAAACCCATACCTATCCGCATGAATTCGGAGGAAGATTCCTCACAGGTGATGGGCCTAATATTCACAAACACATCACCCATCAAATCATTCCACTCAGTTCACAAAGAAATTCACTCAGCATTCAACCAAGACATTTTGAGAGATATTTACCAAGTCTGAGAGAACCTTACCGAGAGCTATTAACCCAGCTCTGAGGGACAGAGCTTACAGAGAGAGAGCATACCAGGGGAAACCCCCCCCTCTCTCGCTCTCTCCAAAAAGCCAGTGTCTTTATGCTCAACAACAGGATATAGAAACCTAAAGACCCCTCCTCCTTACCCATATTTGTGGAAACTGGGCATGGCCTCTGATGTACAGGACTGGACATGACCAGACATATTCTATGGCTATGGCATAAGGCACACCTTCCCATGTTTGTGTAAAAAGGACATGACCCCTGCTAAATATTATTCTCGGCTATGACATAACCACCTTTTTGGGGCCTCAGTGTGTTTCTCCTTAAGTCCGGAGCCCCCCTCCCTGTGTACTGCTGTGAGGGAAGAGGGAAGAAACGGCCTTCTCCCTTATCAGCGAGTAAGGCATAAATCATTACAGGCCTTACACTCAATTTAACAAACCACTTGTGTTTTGTTTATACTGTAAATATAGAAAAAAATAAAATATGAAGCATTTTCATTGTGGGTTATACAAGAATATAATTGACTATATTTGATTATAACTAACTTTCGTTTTAATTATTCAACCTGATATGGAGATCTCAAAAATGGCATTTAACAACAGGCATAAAAATGCAAAGATAATTAAATCAATAAATCAATAAATCAACACAGCAGGTACAGAATACATGAATAAAAGGCATACTGCAGTGCGAGTATGGGCAGCTCAATTAAAAGCAGCAGCAAAAAGACATGTTTTTAGTCTGGTTTTGAAAATAGGAAGTGTTTCAGCGGACGTGCACTATTCGGGCAGTTTGTTCCAGATTCTCGGGGCATAATAGTTAAACGCTGCTTTTCCATGTTTAGTGGTTATTCTCGGAACAGAGAGCAGACCCGACACAGAAGACCTGAGACTCCTGGATGATTCATAGTTATGCAGGAGATTGTTTATATACCTCGGTCCTAAGCCATTTAGTACTTAACAGCAGTAGTATTTTAAAATCAATTATTTGGCAGACTGGAAGCCAGTGTAAAGACTTCAGAACAGGAGTGATGCGATCCACTTTCTTAGTGTTAGTGAGGAACCAGAGTAAAGACTTCAGAGCAGGAGTGATGTGATCCACTTTCTTAGTGTCAGTGAGGAACCAGAGTAAAGACTTCAGAACAGGAGTGATGTGATCCACTTTCTTAGTGTCAGAGAGGAACCAGAGTAAAGACTTCAGAGCAGGACTGATGTGATCCACTTTCTTAGTGGCAGTGAGGAACCAGAGTAAAGACTTCAGAGCAGGAGTGATGTGATCAACTTTCTTAGCGTTAGTGAGGAACCAGTGTAAAGACTTCAGAACAGGAGTGATGTGATCCACTTTCTTAGTGTCAGTGAGGAACCAGAGTAAAGACTTCAGAACAGGAGTGATGTGATCCACTTTCTTAGTGTCAGTGAGGAACCAGAGTAAAGACTTCAGAACAGGAGTGATGTGATCCACTTTCTTAGTGTTAGTGAGGAACCAGAGTAAAGACTTCAGAACAGGAGTGATGTGATCAACTTTCTTAGTGTCAGTGAGGAACCAGAGTAAAGACTTCAGAACAGGAGTGATGTGATCCACTTTCTTAGTGTTAGAGAGGAACCAGAGTAAAGACTTCAGAGCAGGAGTGACGTGATCCACTTTCTTAGTGTCAGTGAGGAACCAGAGTAAAGACTTCAGAACAGGAGTGATGTGATCCACTTTCTTAGTGTCAGTGAGGAACCAGTGTAAAGACTTCAGAGCAGGAGTGATGTGATCCACTTTCTTAGTGTTAGAGAGGAACCAGAGTAAAGACTTCAGAGCAGGAGTGACGTGATCCACTTTCTTAGTGTCAGTGAGGAACCAGAGTAAAGACTTCAGAACAGGAGTGATGTGATCCACTTTCTTAGTGTTAGTGAGGAACCAGAGTAAAGACTTCAGAACAGGAGTGATGTGATCCACTTTCTTAGTGTCAGTGAGGAACCAGAGTAAAGACTTCAGAACAGGAGTGATGTGATCCACTTTCTTAGTGTCAGTGAGGAACCAGAGTAAAGACTTCAGAACAGGACTGATGTGATCCACTTTCTTAGTGTCAGTGAGGAACCAGAGTAAAGACTTCAGAACAGGAGTGATGTGATCCACTTTCTTAGTGTCAGTGAGGAACCAGAGTAAAGACTTCAGAACAGGACTGATGTGATCCACTTTCTTAGTGTTAGTGAGGAACCAGAGTAAAGACTTCAGAACAGGAGTGATGTGATCCACTTTCTGAGTGTTAGTGAGGAACCAGAGTAAAGACTTCAGAGCAGGAGTGATGTGATCCACTTTCTTAGTGTTAGTGAGGAACCAGAGTAAAGACTTCAGAGCAGGAGTGATGTGATCCTCTTTCTTAGTGTTAGTGAGGAACCAGAGTAAAGACTTCAGAACAGGAGTGATCCACTTTCTTAGTGTTAGTGAGGAACCAGAGTAAAGACTTCAGAACAGGAGTGATGTGATCCACTTTCTTAGTGTCAGTGAGGAACCAGAGTAAAGACTTCAGAGCAGGAGTGATGTGATCCACTTTCTTAGTGTCAGTGAGGAACCAGAGTAAAGACTTCAGAACAGGAGTGATCCACTTTCTTAGTGTTAGTGAGGAACCAGAGTAAAGACTTCAGAGCAGGAGTGATGTGATCCACTTTCTTAGTGTCAGTGAGGAACCAGAGTAAAGACTTCAGAACAGGAGTGATGTGATCCACTTTCTTAGTGTTAGAGAGGAACCAGAGTAAAGACTTCAGAAGAGGAGTGATGTGATCCACTTTCTTAGTGTTAGAGAGGAACCAGAGTAAAGACTTCAGAACAGGAGTGATGTGATCCACTTTCTTAGTGTCAGTGAGGAACCAGAGTAAAGACTTCAGAACAGGAGTGATGTGATCCACTTTCTTAGTGTTAGTGAGGAACCAGAGTAAAGACTTCAGAACAGGAGTGATGTGATCCACTTTCTTAGTGTCAGTGAGGAACCAGAGTAAAGACTTCAGAGCAGGAGTGATGTGATCCACTTTCTTAGTGTTAGAGAGGAACCAGAGTAAAGACTTCAGAGCAGGAGTGATGTGATCCACTTTCTTAGTGTCAGTGAGGAACCAGAGTAAAGACTTCAGAACAGGAGTGATGTGATCCACTTTCTTAGTGTTAGAGAGGAACCAGAGTAAAGACTTCAGAACAGGAGTGATGTGATCCACTTTCTTAGTGTCAGTGAGGAACCAGAGTAAAGACTTCAGAACAGGAGTGATGTGATCCACTTTCTTAGTGTCAGTGAGGAACCAGAGTAAAGACTTCAGAGCAGGAGTGATGTGATCCACTTTCTTAGTGTCAGTGAGGAACCAGAGTAAAGACTTCAGAACAGGAGCGATGTGATCCTCTTTCTTAGTGTTAGTGAGGAACCAGAGTAAAGACTTCAGAACAGGAGTGATGTGATCCACTTTCTTAGTGTCAGAGAGGAACCAGAGTAAAGACTTCAGAGCAGGAGTGATGTGATCAACTTTCTTAGTGTCAGAGAGGAACCAGAGTAAAGACTTCAGAGCAGGACTGATCCACTTTCTTAGTGTTAGTGAGGAACCAGAGTAAAGACTTCAGAACAGGAGTGATGTGATCCACTTTCTTAGTGTCAGAGAGGAACCAGAGTAAAGACTTCAGAGCAGGAGTGATGTGATCAACTTTCTTAGTGTCAGAGAGGAACCAGAGTAAAGACTTCAGAGCAGGACTGATCCACTTTCTTAGTGTCAGTGAGGAACCAGAGTAAAGACTTCAGAACAGGAGTGATCCACTTTCTTAGTGTTAGTGAGGAACCAGAGTAAAGACTTCAGAACAGGAGTGATGTGATCCACTTTCTTAGTGTTAGTGAGGAACCAGAGTAAAGACTTCAGAACAGGAGTGATGTGATCCACTTTCTTAGTGTCAGAGAGGAACCAGAGTAAAGACTTCAGAGCAGGAGTGATGTGATCCACTTTCTTAGTGTCAGAGAGGAACCAGAGTAAAGACTTCAGAACAGGAGTGATGTGATCCACTTTCTTAGTGTTAGTGAGGAACCAGAGTAAAGACTTCAGAGCAGGAGTGATGTGATCCACTTTCTTAGTGTTAGTGAGGAACCAGAGTAAAGACTTCAGAACAGGAGTGATGTGATCCTCTTTCTTAGTGTTAGTGAGGAACCAGAGTAAAGACTTCAGAACAGGAGTGATCCACTTTCTTAGTGTTAGTGAGGAACCAGAGTAAAGACTTCAGAACAGGAGTGATGTGATCCACTTTCTTAGTGTCAGTGAGGAACCAGAGTAAAGACTTCAGAGCAGGAGTGATGTGATCCACTTTCTTAGTGTCAGTGAGGAACCAGAGTAAAGACTTCAGAACAGGAGTGATCCACTTTCTTAGTGTTAGTGAGGAACCAGAGTAAAGACTTCAGAGCAGGAGTGATGTGATCCACTTTCTTAGTGTTAGAGAGGAACCAGAGTAAAGACTTCAGAAGAGGAGTGATCCTCTTTCTTAGTGTCAGTGAGGAACCAGAGTAAAGACTTCAGAACAGGAGTGATGTGATCCACTTTCTTAGTGTCAGAGAGGAACCAGAGTAAAGACTTCAGAGCAGGAGTGATGTGATCAACTTTCTTAGTGTCAGAGAGGAACCAGAGTAAAGACTTCAGAGCAGGAGTGATGTGATCCACTTTCTTAGTGTTAGTGAGGAACCAGAGTAAAGACTTCAGAACAGGAGTGATGTGATCCTCTTTCTTAGTGTCAGAGAGGAACCAGAGTAAAGACTTCAGAACAGGAGTGATCCACTTTCTTAGTGTCAGTGAGGAACCAGAGTAAAGACTTCAGAACAGGAGTGATGTGATCCACTTTCTTAGTGTCAGTGAGGAACCAGAGTAAAGACTTCAGAACAGGAGTGATGTGATCCACTTTCTTAGTGTCAGAGAGGAACCAGAGTAAAGACTTCAGAACAGGAGTGATGTGATCCACTTTCTTAGTGTCAGTGAGGAACCAGAGTAAAGACTTCAGAACAGGAGTGATGTGATCCACTTTCTTAGTGTTAGTGAGGAACCAGAGTAAAGACTTCAGAACAGGAGTGATGTGATCCACTTTCTTAGTGTCAGAGAGGAACCAGAGTAAAGACTTCAGAACAGGAGTGATGTGATCCACTTTCTTAGTGTCAGAGAGGAACCAGAGTAAAGACTTCAGAGCAGGAGTGATGTGATCCACTTTCTTAGTGTCAGAGAGGAACCAGAGTAAAGACTTCAGAACAGGAGTGATCCACTTTCTTAGTGTCAGAGAGGAACCAGAGTAAAGACTTCAGAACAGGAGTGATATGATCCACTTTCTTAGTGTTAGTGAGGAACCAGAGTAAAGACTTCATAACAGGACTGATGTGATCCACTTTCTTAGTGTCAGTGAGGAACCAGAGTAAAGACTTCAGAGCAGGACTGATGTGATCCACTTTCTTAGTGTCAGTGAGGAACCAGAGTAAAGACTTCAGAACAGGAGTGATGTGATCCACTTTCTTAGTGTCAGTGAGGAACCAGAGTAAAGACTTCAGAACAGGACTGATGTGATCCACTTTCTTAGTGTCAGAGAGGAACCAGTGTAAAGACTTCAGAACAGGAGTGATGTGATCCACTTTCTTAGTGTTAGAGAGGAACCAGAGTAAAGACTTCAGAGCAGGAGTGATGTGATCCACTTTCTTAGTGTCAGAGAGGAACCAGAGTAAAGACTTCAGAACAGGAGTGATGTGATCCACTTTCTTAGTGTCAGTGAGGAACCAGAGTAAAGACTTCAGAACAGGAGTGATGTGATCCACTTTCTTAGTGTCAGTGAGGAACCAGAGTAAAGACTTCAGAACAGGAGTGATCCACTTTCTTAGTGTTAGTGAGGAACCAGAGTAAAGACTTCAGAACAGGAGTGATGTGATCCACTTTCTTAGTGTTAGTGAGGAACCAGAGTAAAGACTTCAGAACAGGAGTGATGTGATCCTCTTTCTTAGTGTCAGTGAGGAACCAGAGTAAAGACTTCAGAACAGGAGTGATGTGATCCACTCTCTTAGTGTTAGAGAGGAACCAGAGTAAAGACTTCAGAACAGGAGTGATGTGATCCACTTTCTTAGTGTTAGTGAGGAACCAGAGTAAAGACTTCAGAACAGGAGTGATGTGATCCACTTTCTTAGTGTTAGTGAGGAACCAGAGTAAAGACTTCAGAACAGGAGTGATGTGATCCACTTTCTTAGTGTTAGTGAGGAACCAGAGTAAAGACTTCAGAACAGGAGTGATGTGATCCTCTTTCTTAGTGTCAGAGAGGAACCAGAGTAAAGACTTCAGAACAGGAGTGATGTGATCCTCTTTCTTAGTGTCAGTGAGGAACCAGAGTAAAGACTTCAGAGCAGGAGTGATGTGATCCACTTTCTTAGTGTTAGTGAGGAACCAGAGTAAAGACTTCAGAACAGGAGTGATGTGATCCACTTTCTTAGTGTCAGTGAGGAACCAGAGTAAAGACTTCAGAACAGGAGTGATGTGATCCACTTTCTTAGTGTCAGTGAGGAACCAGAGTAAAGACTTCAGAACAGGAGTGATGTGATCCTCTTTCTTAGTGTTAGTGAGGAACCAGTGTAAAGACTTCAGAACAGGAGTGATCCACTTTCTTAGTGTTAGTGAGGAACCAGAGTAAAGACTTCAGAGCAGGAGTGATGTGATCCACTTTCTTAGTGTTAGTGAGGAACCAGTGTAAAGACTTCAGAACAGGAGTGATCCACTTTCTTAGTGTTAGTGAGGAACCAGAGTAAAGACTTCAGAGCAGGAGTGATCCACTTTCTTAGTGTCAGTGAGGAACCAGAGTAAAGACTTCAGAACAGGAGTGATGTGATCCACTTTCTTAGTGTCAGTGAGGAACCAGTGTAAAGACTTCAGAACAGGAGTGATGTGATCCACTTTCTTAGTGTTAGTGAGGAACCAGAGTAAAGACTTCAGAACAGGAGTGATGTGATCCACTTTCTTAGTGTCAGAGAGGAACCAGAGTAAAGACTTCAGAGCAGGAGTGATGTGATCCACTTTCTTAGTGTCAGAGAGGAACCAGAGTAAAGACTTCAGAACAGGAGTGATGTGATCCACTTTCTTAGTGTTAGTGAGGAACCAGAGTAAAGACTTCAGAGCAGGAGTGATGTGATCCACTTTCTTAGTGTTAGTGAGGAACCAGAGTAAAGACTTCAGAACAGGAGTGATGTGATCCTCTTTCTTAGTGTTAGTGAGGAACCAGAGTAAAGACTTCAGAACAGGAGTGATCCACTTTCTTAGTGTTAGTGAGGAACCAGAGTAAAGACTTCAGAACAGGAGTGATGTGATCCACTTTCTTAGTGTCAGTGAGGAACCAGAGTAAAGACTTCAGAGCAGGAGTGATGTGATCCACTTTCTTAGTGTCAGTGAGGAACCAGAGTAAAGACTTCAGAACAGGAGTGATCCACTTTCTTAGTGTTAGTGAGGAACCAGAGTAAAGACTTCAGAGCAGGAGTGATGTGATCCACTTTCTTAGTGTTAGAGAGGAACCAGAGTAAAGACTTCAGAAGAGGAGTGATCCTCTTTCTTAGTGTCAGTGAGGAACCAGAGTAAAGACTTCAGAACAGGAGTGATGTGATCCACTTTCTTAGTGTCAGAGAGGAACCAGAGTAAAGACTTCAGAGCAGGAGTGATGTGATCAACTTTCTTAGTGTCAGAGAGGAACCAGAGTAAAGACTTCAGAGCAGGAGTGATGTGATCCACTTTCTTAGTGTTAGTGAGGAACCAGAGTAAAGACTTCAGAACAGGAGTGATGTGATCCTCTTTCTTAGTGTCAGAGAGGAACCAGAGTAAAGACTTCAGAACAGGAGTGATCCACTTTCTTAGTGTCAGTGAGGAACCAGAGTAAAGACTTCAGAACAGGAGTGATGTGATCCACTTTCTTAGTGTCAGTGAGGAACCAGAGTAAAGACTTCAGAACAGGAGTGATGTGATCCACTTTCTTAGTGTTAGTGAGGAACCAGAGTAAAGACTTCAGAACAGGAGTGATGTGATCCACTTTCTTAGTGTCAGAGAGGAACCAGAGTAAAGACTTCAGAACAGGAGTGATGTGATCCACTTTCTTAGTGTCAGAGAGGAACCAGAGTAAAGACTTCAGAGCAGGAGTGATGTGATCCACTTTCTTAGTGTCAGAGAGGAACCAGAGTAAAGACTTCAGAACAGGAGTGATCCACTTTCTTAGTGTCAGAGAGGAACCAGAGTAAAGACTTCAGAACAGGAGTGATGTGATCCACTTTCTTAGTGTTAGTGAGGAACCAGAGTAAAGACTTCATAACAGGACTGATGTGATCCACTTTCTTAGTGTCAGTGAGGAACCAGAGTAAAGACTTCAGAACAGGACTGATGTGATCCACTTTCTTAGTGTCAGTGAGGAACCAGAGTAAAGACTTCAGAACAGGAGTGATGTGATCCACTTTCTTAGTGTCAGTGAGGAACCAGAGTAAAGACTTCAGAACAGGACTGATGTGATCCACTTTCTTAGTGTCAGAGAGGAACCAGTGTAAAGACTTCAGAACAGGAGTGATGTGATCCACTTTCTTAGTGTTAGAGAGGAACCAGAGTAAAGACTTCAGAGCAGGAGTGATGTGATCCACTTTCTTAGTGTCAGAGAGGAACCAGAGTAAAGACTTCAGAACAGGAGTGATGTGATCCACTTTCTTAGTGTCAGTGAGGAACCAGAGTAAAGACTTCAGAACAGGAGTGATGTGATCCACTTTCTTAGTGTCAGTGAGGAACCAGAGTAAAGACTTCAGAACAGGAGTGATCCACTTTCTTAGTGTTAGTGAGGAACCAGAGTAAAGACTTCAGAACAGGAGTGATGTGATCCACTTTCTTAGTGTTAGTGAGGAACCAGAGTAAAGACTTCAGAACAGGAGTGATGTGATCCTCTTTCTTAGTGTCAGTGAGGAACCAGAGTAAAGACTTCAGAACAGGAGTGATGTGATCCACTCTCTTAGTGTTAGAGAGGAACCAGAGTAAAGACTTCAGAACAGGAGTGATGTGATCCACTTTCTTAGTGTTAGTGAGGAACCAGAGTAAAGACTTCAGAACAGGAGTGATGTGATCCACTTTCTTAGTGTTAGTGAGGAACCAGAGTAAAGACTTCAGAACAGGAGTGATGTGATCCACTTTCTTAGTGTTAGTGAGGAACCAGAGTAAAGACTTCAGAACAGGAGTGATGTGATCCTCTTTCTTAGTGTCAGAGAGGAACCAGAGTAAAGACTTCAGAACAGGAGTGATGTGATCCTCTTTCTTAGTGTCAGTGAGGAACCAGAGTAAAGACTTCAGAGCAGGAGTGATGTGATCCACTTTCTTAGTGTTAGTGAGGAACCAGAGTAAAGACTTCAGAACAGGAGTGATGTGATCCACTTTCTTAGTGTCAGTGAGGAACCAGAGTAAAGACTTCAGAACAGGAGTGATGTGATCCACTTTCTTAGTGTCAGTGAGGAACCAGAGTAAAGACTTCAGAACAGGAGTGATGTGATCCTCTTTCTTAGTGTTAGTGAGGAACCAGTGTAAAGACTTCAGAACAGGAGTGATCCACTTTCTTAGTGTTAGTGAGGAACCAGAGTAAAGACTTCAGAGCAGGAGTGATGTGATCCACTTTCTTAGTGTTAGTGAGGAACCAGTGTAAAGACTTCAGAACAGGAGTGATCCACTTTCTTAGTGTTAGTGAGGAACCAGAGTAAAGACTTCAGAGCAGGAGTGATCCACTTTCTTAGTGTCAGTGAGGAACCAGAGTAAAGACTTCAGAACAGGAGTGATCCACTTTCTTAGTGTCAGTGAGGAACCAGAGTAAAGACTTCAGAACAGGAGTGATGTGATCCACTTTCTTAGTGTTAGTGAGGAACCAGAGTAAAGACTTCAGAACAGGAGTGATGTGATCCACTTTCTTAGTGTCAGTGAGGAACCAGAGTAAAGACTTCAGAACAGGAGTGATGTGATCCACTTTCTTAGTGTCAGTGAGGAACCAGAGTAAAGACTTCAGAACAGGAGTGATGTGATCCTCTTTCTTAGTGTCAGTGAGGAACCAGAGTAAAGACTTCAGAACAGGAGTGATGTGATCCACTTTCTTAGTGTTAGAGAGGAACCAGAGTAAAGACTTCAGAACAGGAGTGATGTGATCCACTCTCTTAGTGTTAGAGAGGAACCAGAGTAAAGACTTCAGAACAGGAGTGATGTGATCCACTTTCTTAGTGTTAGTGAGGAACCAGAGTAAAGACTTCAGAACAGGAGTGATGTGATCCACTTTCTTAGTGTCAGTGAGGAACCAGTGTAAAGACTTCAGAACAGGACTGATCCACTTTCTTAGTGTCAGTGAGGAACCAGTGTAAAGACTTCAGAACAGGAGTGATGTGATCCACTTTCTTAGTGTCAGTGAGGAACCAGTGTAAAGACTTCAGAACAGGAGTGATGTGATACACTTTCTTAGTGTCAGTGAGGAACCAGAGTAAAGACTTCAGAACAGGAGTGATGTGATACACTTTCTTAGTGTCAGTGAGGAACCAGAGTAAAGACTTCAGAACAGGAGTGATGTGATCCACTTTCTTAGTGTTAGTGAGGAACCAGAGTAAAGACTTCAGAACAGGAGTGATGTGATCCACTTTCTTAGTGTCAGTGAGGAACCAGTGTAAAGACTTCAGAACAGGAGTGATGTGATCCACTTTCTTAGTGTCAGTGAGGAACCAGTGTAAAGACTTCAGAACAGGAGTGATGTGATCCACTTTCTTAGTGTTAGTGAGGAACCAGAGTAAAGACTTCAGAACAGGAGTGATGTGATCCACTTTCTTAGTGTCAGTGAGGAACCAGTGTAAAGACTTCAGAACAGGAGTGATGTGATCCACTTTCTTAGTGTCAGTGAGGAACCAGTGTAAAGACTTCAGAGCAGGAGTGATGTGATCCACTCTCTTAGTGTCAGTGAGGAACCAGAGTAAAGACTTCAGAGCAGGAGTGATGTGATCCTCTTTCTTAGTGTCAGTGAGGAACCAGAGTAAAGACTTCAGAGCAGGAGTGATGTGATCCTCTTTCTTAGTGTCAGTGAGGAACCAGAGTAAAGACTTCAGAACAGGAGTGATGTGATCCACTCTCTTAGTGTTAGAGAGGAACCAGAGTAAAGACTTCAGAACAGGAGTGATGTGATCCACTTTCTTAGTGTTAGTGAGGAACCAGAGTAAAGACTTCAGAACAGGAGTGATGTGATCCACTTTCTTAGTGTTAGTGAGGAACCAGAGTAAAGAGTTCAGAACAGGAGTGATGTGATCCTCTTTCTTAGTGTCAGAGAGGAACCAGAGTAAAGACTTCAGAACAGGAGTGATGTGATCCTCTTTCTTAGTGTCAGTGAGGAACCAGAGTAAAGACTTCAGAGCAGGACTGATCCACTTTCTTAGTGTCAGTGAGGAACCAGAGTAAAGACTTCAGAACAGGACTGATCCACTTTCTTAGTGTCAGTGAGGACTCACGCAGCGGTGTTCTGAATCAGCTGCAGCTTTCTAATAGATGTTTTAGTGAGACCTGTGAAGACACCATTACAGTAGTCCAGTCTACTGAAGATAAAAGCATGGACACATTTTTCCAGATCCTGCTGTGACTTTAGTCTTTTAATCCTAGATATGTTCTTTAGGTGATAGTAAGCTGATTTAGTAACTGTTTTAATGTGACTGTTGAAACTCAGGTCAGAGTCCATGACTACACCTAGATTTCTGGCTCTCTCTGTTGTTTTGAACATTGCAGACTGAAGCTCAGCGCTAAATTTTAAACGTTCTGCCTTGGCTCCAAAAACCATTACCTCAGTTTTATCTTTGTTTAATTGGAGAAAGTTGTGACACATCCAGTCATTGATTTGTTCAATGCACTTACTCAGTGTTTGAATTGGAGCATAGTCATCCGCATAGCTATGGTAACTTATTTTGTTGTTCTTCATTATCTGAGCCAGTGGTAGCATGTAGACGTTAAAGAGAAGAGGCCCCAAGATGGAGCCTTGAGGAGCTCCACATGTCATATTTGTCAACTCAGATGTGTATTTACCTATAGAAACAAAGTTGTTTCTGTCCTTTAAGTAGGATTCAAACCAATGTAGAACTGTTTCTGAAAGTCCCACCCAGTTTTCTAGTCGGTCTAGTAATATGTTGTGGTCAACAGTGTCAAACGCAGCACTGAGATCTAATAATACTAACACTGAAGTTCTGCCACTGTCTGTGTTTAAGTGGATGTCATTGAAGACCTTTACAAGAGCAGTCTCAGTGCTGTGGTTTGGACGAAAGCCTGACTGGAACACATCCAAACAGTTATTTAAATGCAAGAAATTACTCAACTGTTGAAAAACAACTTTTTCAATGATTTTACCTAGAAATGGCAGGTTTGATAAGGGCCTGTAATTGTTCATTACTGAAGCGTCTAGATTATTCTTAAGTAACCTCCGGCTCGAAGGAAGAAGCTTGAATTCTGAGTGCAGAGGGTGGGAGTCACCGTCTAATATGGAGCTGGATAACCGCTGTCACTGCCTGAGGTACAGGGTCTCCAGGTTTAGCTGTGGCTCACCAATCAGTCTGCTGGACCACTTTACGATCTGACTCAGAGAGTTTCTGCTCTTTAAAGTCAGGTTACCATGACATTAGTGAGAAAGACAGAATTGACTGGATCAAAGCACGATAAAACATAATCTTCATGGTTTTGTCAATGTTAAAATAGGACAATTTCCAAAGACAGTACAAACGCTGGTGCCCCCTTTTGCACACAGCTTCACAGTTTGGATCAGAGCTCCATTTTGAGTCAATAATTGTCCCCAGATATTTGTATGATTGCACAAATTCTACTTTCTGATTCTGGATTGTTAAGACTTCATGTATGTGGGGATGTCTTCTCAAATCAATGATCATCTCCTTGGTTTTGCTTGTGTTCAGTTGGAGATAGGACTCCTCACACCACCTGACAAAGTCGTCAATGACAGGGCCGTGGCTGGTCTCATTGTCCTGGAGCCTACTAACAATTACAGAGTCATCTGCATACTTTAAAATAGTCCTATTTTCCCACCTGCTTTGACACATATTAGTGTAAAGTATAAATAATAGTGGTGAAAGCACACGTCCTTGTGGGGAGCCAGTGGAGGAGCTGACTTGATCAGATAAGGTCCCATTCACCCTCACTCTTTGTGTCCTATTGGTTCAAAAAATCAAGAATCCAGCCCATAAGATTCTTGCTTATTTCAAATTGTTCTAAAAGTCTGCCAATTAGAATATGAGCTTGAATTGTGTTAAAAGCAGAGGAAAAATCAACAAATAAAAGTCTAGCATGAGATCCATTTCCCTCCAAGTGTTTAAAAAGTAAGTCAGATAAGGTGACCGTGGCGTCCTCCACTCCTCTGTGAGGCCTGTAAGCAAACTGCATGGGATCGAGTGCATGCTCAGTCTTCCTTAAGATTTCTGCTCTGACTAGTTTCTCCAATGTCTTCATTAGAATTGATGTAAGTGCAACTGGTCTAAAATCATTAAGAGTTTTGGGGCCTCTGGATTTGGGAACAGGGACTACCACAGCATCCTTCCAAACCTTTGGCACATGCTGTGTCTGTAAAGACATATTCAAAATGTAGTGGAACACAGGGCTAAGTTCTTTTGCACAAAGTTTAAGTCAACGACCGCAGATGTTGTCAGGTCCATGACTCTTATTTTACTAAATGGAAGGCCTTTTCCACTTCCCTCTGATCTATGTTAAAATGCTTATTGTCTTCAAGTTTAAGCTTCAGTTCAGATATATTATTACTGAAATCAAATTTGTTAAATCTAGAAAAAAAGTAATTTAGGGCATTTGCAAACTCAACATCTGAATTAAAGCCATCCAGAGTCACATGGCAGCTATTCTTTGTTTCCCGGAGGCCTGTTATGGTTTTCATGCTACTCCAGACTGAGCCAAGGTTGTTTGCAGCCATTTTGTTTTGTAGTTCAGATTTAAAATTCTGTTTAGCTTTCAGAATTTCTATTTTAAGTTCCCTATCAGCATCATGCAGATCAGAGGCACTTCCCTGTTTAAAAGCTTGTTTCTTTTTCTGAATGCTGGACTTAACCGCCTTGGTCACCCATGGTTTGTTATTAGGGTATATTTTAACTTGCTTACACGGAATAACCATGTCTTTACAAAAGGCTGTATATGAGCATGTTACATCAACAAGTTCATCCAAGTCGGCACCACAAGACTCTTTGAACATATCCCAATCAGTGCAGTCATAACATTCCTGCAAACAGGCTACAGATTCTTCTGCCCAGACATTTATGTCCTTTGTCAAAGTTTTCTCTCGCTTCAAAACTGTTTTTTATATGGGCAGTAAATGCACACAGTTATGATCAGCAGAGCCCAGTGGGGGTAATGGGACTGACTTATAGGCTTCCTTACTGACCCATAACACAGGTCTAATGTTTTATCCCGCCTGGTTGGACAGGAGACATATTGATAAAAGTTAGTGAGTGTCTTTTTAAGGGTCACATGGTTAAAATCCCCAAGTATAAAGTTTGGTGCGTCAGGTGAAGTTGACTGCAGTTATTTCACCAAATCAAAGATAGTGCTGGAGGCAGAGGTGGCATTTGCCCTGGGATGGATGTACACTATTGTTATAGAAACTTGGGGAAACTCACGGGGCAGGTAGAAGGGACGCAATCAAACAGATAAAAGTTCAACATCTGGGGTGCAAATGAGTTCTCTGACAGTCACAGAGCTACAGTACTGTTTGTTTACGTACAAACATACTCTGCCCCCTTGAGTTTTTCCTGTCACTTCCGCCTTTCGATCCAAAACCGTCAATAAACAGATCGTTGTCCTGGTTACAGTCTGTGAGCCATGTCTCAGTGAAGGCCAAAACACAGCAGTCCCTGAAATTCTTCTGAAACCGAACATTACCCTGAAGCTCTTCAACCTTGTTCCTCAGCGATTGAACGTTCCCCAGGATCATCGAGGGCAGAGGAATCCGAGGGAGCCGCTGCCTTCTCATGCGTAATCTTACGCTACCTCGTTTACCCCGCTTCCTCCTCTGGTGCCCCGTTGCACCACAGGTTTCATTTGGATTCCTCCGAATAATGTCCGGTAACTGTAACGTGGTATCTATCACTCGAGCCAGACTTGCCATGTTCAGTTGCAGCAGCACATCTCTGGTGTACTGTGTCCTCTCCCGGATGACAGCCCCATTGACATCACCTGCTAAACATTGAAGGAATACGATCCACAGAATCACAGAATAAAGAATGTCCATTTTGACTAGCGGCGCAGGGAGCATTCAATCATACAGACGCTTTATCGAATAGGTCGGTGGCGCATTAAAAACCTTTAAAACAAACACAAAACAAACAAAATGGAGGACACCAAACTTTTCCCTGCCGGTCGCAGCGTGCGCATGCGCCCAGTGTAGATGGCCACTAACTAACAGGCCCTGTGTATCGCTCACTGATTGGACTCATTGGAATCAAGGGGTAAGACGCAAGGAAAATACGCAAGTGAAGGACGCAAGGATTGAGGTTAAGAATAGTGAGATGCAGCCTAAAAGCCATTTGAGTTAGTTGGTGTCTGTGTTAAGCTTTTCCGTGTAACCTTCATGAAATCCTGGTTATTAGCGACTTCGATGGGCGTTAACCTGTTAACCTTTTTTTCACGAAACTGTGTCTCAGGGCTTATTAACATTTAACAACCTAGTAATGTGTCATACCCACTTAACGGGAAGAAACTCAGCTAACTAACAATACGAACCATTTTTACCGTAACAAAACACAAGTCTCACAAGAAGCTTCTAAATGAGCCCTGAGCGAAAGAATGCTAACGCACTTAGCACAGAACTCACGGTAGAAAAAAGTATACTTATCGGATCTGCACAATCAAGACATTAGCTAGCAAGCTGAGATTCCACAGATTCTAGGGGTATAAGTATCATCACTGAGCGATCAAAACTCGCGGCATGGGAAGCGAACCCAGACAACACACAACGTAGCTTTACGGAGCAAAATCGGGAAATATGTCTTACCTTTTTCTGTTTCTGATCAATAGTTGTGTTCAATGGCATTAAAACGATAAAAACGCTGCTGAAGGTTAATCCAATGTGTCTGTGTCACTTTGAAAGGATTACGGATAATCCATCTTCATATTTATGTCAATAACGGAGATTTAATATATAGCTGCTACGAGAGTGTATGACAGCTTCCGGTTTTGGGCATTCTGGCTACGCATCACTCTATTCACCAATGGTAATCTTTAGATTGATTTTAGGAACTTCCCTCTCGATTCTATTGGCTCTAACGGTTAAAAAGAGATGTCAATCATCAAAATCGACCGAGGGGGGCCAGAGATATGGAAAATGCACCCAAATGACCCCAGAAGTGTTTTTTTTTCTAAACCTCTCTAAAAAGGTCAAATGTCACTTGATTTGCATCAATCTTGATACAGGGTACTTATTATATGTTATAGTTTGGATTCCTAAAGCTTTTAGTCTACCATCCCATCATTCAAGGGTGGTTTTCACTATAAGTAATGGTTTATTTTTGGACGGACACTATAATTTACATGTTTTTACTATGTTCAATCTGAAATTACTTTACAATAAAAAACATCTATATTGATTCTGACTCTTCTACATCCAACTCACAGGTTTATCATTACTTTGAGAACAAAGATGATTAATTTACTCCTTTTAGAAGATATGGTCATTTGTTCTGGGAATGTCATTTTCGAGCCTGAGACCTGAAAGCAGGCTCAGGGGTTAACAGGTTAAGTGAACTGCAGTTAGCATCCTGGACATGAACTCAGTGACGTTCTCCACTAAAGAGATGTGTTTACGTTAGCTTCACACTGCTGGCTGTAGGGCAGCTGAAGAGACGCGAGGCACTTTGGAGATAAACTTCACGTCTTTAGGATTTACTCTGAACATCTTCCAGAGTCCTTCACAGAGAGAGCAGTCCACCGGCTGATAGAGGAGACTCAGAGAGTCTGGAAGGTTCATCTGTTGGGAAACACAGAGCGATTTATACCATTACATTGAAAAGAGTGACTTTAGATTCAACATATTTTCATCAGTTTTTCTCCAGCGGTTCAATGTATGGGCGGTGGTGGCAAAGTCCGTAGGGACTTGGCTTGGGAACCAGAGAGTCACCGGTTCAAGACCCCAAAAGACCAAGTGCTACCCAGGTGTCCCTGAGCAAGGCAGCGTTCCCTACACTGCTCCCTGGGCCCGTACATATGGCAGCCCACTGCTCCTAACACTAGGATGGATCAAATGCAGAATGTACATTTCCCCTCTGTGGGACGATGAAGAGCTCCTTCTTCTTCTCTTGATGCATCTGTTTCTGTTTCAGGGTCCAGCAGCAGAGACCAGACTCTCCCAGCTGTCTGTCCCTCAAGAGCGACCGGTCGAAGAAAGCCATCATAGACTTTAAAGGACGACCTCCATCTGCTGATCAGAAGTAAGCTGTAACTCATAGTAACGAGTAGCTGAACGCTTCTGCCCATTCATTTTGAATGGGGTGATGGCACGCTTCGCCGAACTGCATTGCGATGCTCGCTAGAAAAGTTGAGCAATGTTCAACTTTTGAAGCTTCGGCGGAAGCGTCAGCCAATCGAATCATCTGCCAGTACAAGCTCTAGCCCAGGGGTGGCCAACCCGCGGCTCTTTGCCCAGTTTCATGCAGCTCTTCAGTTCATATGGAATTGTATGTGTGAGTGTGGGGGAGAGACACAGACTCCTGACAGTTAAACCTGATACTTAGTAGGTCTGTTAAGGATTGAATGCTGATCATTCTGACGTACTTTCGTCCCGGCTCTCCCTACGTTTGTGTGTGGTGTCAGGTGTCAGTATGAGAGGATGACAGCGTGTCTAATTTTGATGTGGCCCAAGAGCCAATCACAATAATACCTGCGATGCAGTGAACCAATCACCTTTGAGGGGGGGAAAACCTATCGTTGATTAAACACTATCTGACCATGAACTGAGTTTGATCCTAAAATGGCAGGGAAGAAATGCTAAGCGAAAATATGAAGACGAACATAGGACGTTTTTAGTCGAGTGGGAGAGTTCATGTTTTTTTTTTTTTTATCGAACGCAAATGCAAGCCATTTTGCCAGACCCATTTCAAGGCTTCACATCTTCAGCGCCATTTCACCTTCCCAAAAGTTACGGAACTTCGCAAGCAGAAGATAAACACCTTGAAAAGTCAGGCAGAAAAGCAGACACAGTTTTTAAAAAAAATAACGGAGCACTTTTAAAGTGAGATAAAAAACCTTTTCGATTTTGTTTACTGAGAGTTTGTGTGTGAGTGCACACAATGATCATTGTTATGTTGTTATGTTAACTGGCCTCTGAATACTGGTACTGTCTGTCTGTCTGTCTGTCTGTCTGTCTGTCTGTCTGTCTGTCTGTCTGTCTGTCTGTCTGTCTGTCTGTCTGTCTGTCTGTCTGTCTGTGTGTGTGTGTGTGTGTGTGTGTGTGTGTGTGTGTGTGTGTGTGTGTGTGTGTGTGTGTGTGTGTGTGTGTGTGTGTGTGTGTGTGTGTGTGTGTGTGTGTGTGTGTGTGTGTGTGTGTGTGTGTGTGTGTGTGTGTGTGTGTGTGTGTAGGAGGAAGAAGAAGAAAGTAAAGGAGCACAGAGAAAGGCTGAGAACAAAAGAGAGAAGGAAGGGGGGGTGCACGCGTGACTGTGAAAACAAAACCGTGTGCTTTTGTGTCCGGGGCGGGAGATTCATGTGATTGGTTGTTGGTCGAGTTTCACCCCCCCCCCCCCCCCCCCCCCCGCCGGGAAGCTTAAACGCACGCCGCTGTGTGGACGGGCCGTAAGAGTCCGGTTATGATAGAATAAAACCAGTTTGTATAAAGTCTCATCCGACCCCTTCTCTTGTCCAAAGTTGTAGTGACCACGATATCCATTAGTTTTGTGTCCTTTGTTTGTGATTCACTCGCGGGGCTGACCGACGAATAGACGCTTGTAGTTTGAGAGAAACAATATAAATGTCCAGATGCGATTGAAAAGTAAGATAGTTTATTCCAAAAAAGGCAAAAATAAATAAACGTTTTTAAACAAACTATTTGTCCTATAAACTGATACTTCAATGTTAAAGGCAGAAGAACCAAGCTGTGACACTCCCAACCAGCCAGGTCTAAGAACTGTTTGCTCCAGTCAGCCACACCAGTAGGCTGCAGCACCTCTCCTTTTATGCTGCAGCATCTCCACCTGCAGAGTAACGCACTCAAATTAAATAATAAATAATATACACCACAGAATCTCAGGTTATACTCTAAAAAGATAAGATAATATAATCTAAGGAAAAGGCTCCTACCAAAGTGTTTAGTTGTGAACGTCCACACTGGGAGGGGCAGTGAAACTCCATCTGAAAACTCAGGCTGTTCAGAAGCTGTTCCACCATCTCTCAAACACTTCTGATGGAGGAGACTGAGCCTTCATCAAAGTCACAACCAGCTCTACTGCCAGGTGAACCCTGACCCCTGCTGTGTGGCTGGAGGTGGAGCTGGGGGGGTAACGGGGGCTGGTGTAAGAACTGTCCCTAGGTCTGTCCTCTTCCTGATGAACAGCTGTTAGCCAGCTGCAGAGTCCAGTCTCTATCCACACAGCCACGTTCCAGGAAGACCAGAATGAAGGATGGACAGAATCCTCTTCAACAGTAGCTGGAAATAAATATTCCTGTAGTGCAAAGTTCCCGCTGACGCACAGGACCACCAGCCTGTTTCCCTGTCCTCCTTTACCCTGAGTGTGTCTCTGTGTGGACAGACATCATGTGAGCTAATGCTTCATGGTTCCTCCACAGAGGGGACCAGGAGAGCTGGGAGGTTCCCGGTGGTCAGTCTGCCCAGCAGCATCAGACACAGCTGGACTCCATATTCACGGTGAGTACATGTACTACAGATACTTGACCTCTCTTCTGTTCACAGTCATCTCCATGCTGCACTTTCAGAGAGTCAGTCTGTCCGGATCTGATGTTTGGATCCATGGTTTATAGTTTGTGTCCTTCATGTGATGTTCCAGCTGCTGGAGGACCACATCGTCACCTTTGTGAAGAGCGAGCTGAAGAAGTTCCAGAAGGCCCTGAGTTCAGATTACCCAGAAGGCTTAGAGGGTCAGAGTGAGGATGAGGAGCTGTTGGAGGCTGAGGATGAAGAGCAGAGGAGGAGCAGAGAGGCCTTCCTGAACATCTCACTGAACTTCCTGAGGAGCATGAAGCAGGAGGAGCTGGCTGAGCGTCTGCAGAGCAGTAAGAGGGTTTCTATAGAGAGTTAACACTCTGGATAAATGTCTCCTCTGCTGATGTCTCAAGGGACCAACATATATCCATACTTCATTCAGAGAACCAGAGTTACAGTGTGACCTCATGATCTTTGGTTGTGTGTTCTTTCAGGAACTCGTGCTGGAGTCTGTCAGCGTAAACTGAAGTCCACCCTGAAGGAGAGGTTCCAGTGTGTGTTTGAGGGCATTGCTAAAGCAGGAAACCCAACCCTTCTGAACCAGATCTACACAGAGCTCTAC
Source organism: Notothenia rossii (assembly GCF_949606895.1). Classification (NCBI taxonomy): domain Eukaryota; kingdom Metazoa; phylum Chordata; class Actinopteri; order Perciformes; family Nototheniidae; genus Notothenia; species Notothenia rossii. The sequence goes on from NC_136902.1 coordinate 1,585,687, forward strand.
ATCACAGAGGGGGGGTCTGCAGAGGTCAATGATGAACATGAGGTCAGACAGATTGAAACAGCATCCAGGAAACCAGACAGACCAGAAACAACCATCAGACAAGAAGACCTCTTTAAAGCCTCACCTGGAAGAGATGCACCAATCAGAGCAGTGCTGACAAAGGGCGTGGCTGGCATTGGGAAAACAGTCTTAACACAGAAGTTCACTCTGGACTGGGCTGAAGGCAAAGCCAACCAGGACATCCAGTTCATATTTCCATTCACCTTCAGAGAGCTGAATGTGGTGAGAGAGAACAAGTACAGCTTGGTGGAACTTGTTCATCACTTCTTCTCTGAAACCAGAGACGCAGGAATCTGCAGGTTTGATCAGTTCCCGGTTGTGTTCATCTTTGACGGTCTGGATGAGAGTCGACTTCCTCTGGACTTCCTCAACACTGACATCCTGACTGATGTCACAGAGTCCACCTCAGTGGATGTGCTGCTGACAAACCTCATCAGGGGGAAGCTGCTTCCCTCTGCTCGCCTCTGGATAACCACACGACCTGCAGCAGCCAATCAGATCCCTCCTGAGTGTGTGGACATGGTGACAGAGGTCCGAGGGTTCACTGACCTACAGAAGGAGGAGTACTTCAGGAAGAGATTCAGAGATCAGGAGCAGGCCGGCACCATCATCTCCCACATCAAGACCTCACGAAGCCTCCACATCATGTGCCACATCCCAGTCTTCTGCTTGATCTCTGCTTCAGTTCTGGAGGAGGTGTTGAAAACCAGAGAGGGAGGAGAGCTGCCCAAGACCCTGACTGAGATGTACATCCACTTCCTGGTGGTTCAGTCCAAAGTGAAGAACATCAAGTATGATGGAGGAGCTGAGACAGATCCACACTGGAGTCCAGAGAGCAGGAAGATGATGGAGGCTCTGGGGAAACTGGCTTTTGAGCAGCTGCAGAAAGGCAACCTGATCTTCTATGAGTCCGACCTGACAGAGTGTGGCATCGATATCAGAGCAGCCTCAGTGTACTCAGGAGTGTTCACACAGGTCTTTAGAGAGGAGAGAGGACTGTACCAGAGGGACAAGGTGTTCTGCTTCGTCCATCTGAGCGTTCAGGAGTTTCTGGCTGCTCTTCATGTCCATCTGACCTTCATCACCTCTGGAGTCAACCTGCTGGCAGAAGAACCAACAACCTCCTGGTGGCCTAAAGTCTTCAGATCCAAACCTAAACTAACAGATCTCTACAGGAGTGCTGTGGACCAGGCCTTACAGAGTCCAAACGGACACCTGGACTTGTTCCTGCGCTTCTTCCTGGGTCTTTCTCTGCAGACCAATCAGAAACTCCTACGAGGCCTGCTGACACAAACAGGAAGTGGATCAGAGACCAATCAGGAAACAGTCCAGTACATCAAGAAGAAGATAGAAGAGGATCTGTCTGCAGAGAGAAGCATCAACCTGTTCCACTGTCTGAATGAACTGAATGATGGTTCTCTAGTGGAGCAGATCCAACAGTCCCTGAGTTCAGGAAGTCTCTCCACAGATAATCTGTCTCCTGCTCAGTGGTCAGCTCTGGTCTTCATCTTACTGTCATCAGGAGAAGATCTGGACGTGTTTGACCTGAAGAGATACTCTGCTTCAGAGGAGGCTCTTCTGAGGCTGCTGCCAGTGGTCAAAGCCTCCAACAAAGCTCTGTGAGTACAGAGATCATTTGATTTAGTGAATCAGTTATTAATACACTGCTGTCTTCTGAATAACTGTTGTCCTCATCGTCTCTTCAGGCTGAGTAGCTGTAACCTGTCAGAGAGAAGCTGCTCAGCTCTGTCCTCAGTCCTCAGCTCCCAGTCCTCTAGTCTGAGAGATCTGGACCTGAGTAACAACGACCTGCAGGATTCAGGAGTGAAGCTGCTGTCTGCTGGACTGGAGAGTCCACACTGTGAACTGAAGACTCTCAGGTCAGAGACCAGAACAGTTTGACTCAGCCAACAATCAGCCCTGCTGTGTGGTGTGGGAATACCATCATCAAAAACACCATTCAAGAGAAACACAACACAATATATCAGTCACAATTCACTAAATGGTTCTTGGCACAAACTTCTTTCAAGTTCAAAAACATCCCCCCTTGTGACACACAGAAACAAAACAAAGGGCTGGGCCCCTCACTAGAGGTGAGGTATATTGCCTCATAGATCAATCAAATGTAGGTAAATGAATCTTGATACTTGAATATGCTTTATGAAAAACACAGCCTACAGATGTAGCGATTCATTTCAGAAAGTTTGAAACGCGAGGGCCGTGATTGGTACGTGATCTGCCCTCGCTCAAGGGAAAACCTCCAGCTTGACTTGAGACCGCCCCCGTGATAGATAAATGTAATTATAATGAAGCCAGCTGCAATGGATCATTGATCCACCAGGGGGTGCAGTGGGGTTCCACACTGGAGCTCATGTGAAATAAAGTCAGATACAGTACGCTGGATGTACAGCGGAACTTTGCTAAGATCCATATGTCACGGATATCATACTCTGTGCTAAATAAGAGACATGTAATCATTTACAAAACATCACCATGTTGTTATTTAACAAAATAATTTTGTTATTCGAAAAAAACGAACGGGAGGAAATGCAGCCCGGCTCTCGATTTTTAATCCTAATTTAATCATCATCTTCACCACGATCATTTATGTTTATGTTCGCCGAATTGACATGAAATCACTGACACATATGAATATACTGTATTCAACTTCATTAAAACGTTATTAACGTGCCTAAACTCAGTAATTCACCAAAAATATGTATATTTTAATGGAGCCTCGTCGGTCGATCAGGATCCCAAAGTGTAGCGGAGGGATCCTCATCTGGATGAAGGGTGTTATTTTCCCCATAAAGAACAAGTCGCTGCAAATTATCCCGCTTATCACACGGCCACATTCTCAACAAAGTAACGACATGACTCCCAATATTAATTGAAATGCTTTTATGGATTTAGAAAATGTTTTTATTGATTTAAAAAATAGTTGTATGTATTGATTTAAATTCACATGCATCCGCTAAGAAAAATAGTCCGTTGTTACAGTTTTTTCAACAGTCTGAATGAAACGGCAGCTCTCAGCTGTGTATTTACACAACTAATGGCCCATCAACCACAGCTCTCTCCCCCCCTCCCCCCCTGATCTTTCTTCTCCAGCAGCTAAATGAACAGGAGGTTACTCTGAGTGACCATAGACTGTATGTGACAAGCTTACAGTTAGTGACGTAACAACACCATCAAAGCTGGTGGGTTGAAAGCAATACGGGAGGTAAAAATAACTACAATAATTGTGACTTATTTATTGTGGCTTTTATGTTTTTAGGTATAAAATGTAATTCAGGCTTATAGTTCACCCTTCTCTAAAAGCCTTCAACAATGACAATATTCATAGTAATTGAATAAATCCTTCCAACACACATTGTAAAAAATAGCCTACTGTAAGTTAAGAAATCATTTCAATATGTACATCTTCTGATGTAACAACAAGAACATTATAAATAGTAACATAGCTGAACATGGTATTGCACATTTAGCTTTGAGTGTTACTGACCTGAGAGGTTTTTATTACATGAATTAAGGTGACTGAGGCTTTTTAACATACAGGGATGCAAACTCATCAGGTATGAAAAAGGTGACAAGGATCCGAGCCCCCGACCCCCCCACCCCACGGAATAACAGAGGATTTTAGCAGAACAACTAAAGCAGCAGTGTTAACAATAACAGAAACGCCAAAGAGTCACATAATAGAAATATATAAAAGCATTTATTTTAATTGTGGAGCAGTCAGTTTATAATTTTGGCAGCACTGTTGAGCATTTTGAAAATGTATTTTCATGCCTCTGTGCAAGGCTTAGTCTTTCTATCTTTATAGCCACATGGTGTAAAGTAACTAAGTTCATAAACTCAACAAGTACTATACTTGGGCACAATTTTGAGATACTTGTACTTTACTTAAGTATTTCAATGTTTTGCTACTTTGTTCTTCTACTCCTCTACAGTTCAGAGGTACATGGTGTACTTCTACTCCACTACATGTATTTAATACCTTTAGTTACTTCTCAGATGTGGATGAATGATGTGAAATATAATCAAGTGTTGAATCAGACTTTAGTTCCACCTGGAGTAAATCCACCAGCTACCCTGCAGTATACAAAGTCATTCAGACTATCTGCACCTTTAGCAGCTTTGAGAACACTTTCATGATCAATCATTATAAAACATATCATATCTATTATTCTGAAATGGACCAATCTGCACAATGACTACTTTTACTGTCTTTCACTATATTTTGATGAGAATACTTTTCTACTTTCACTTGAGGAACATTTTGAATGCAGGACTTTTACTGAAACAGAGTATTCCTACACTCTGGTACTTCTACTTTTACTCAAGTACAAGATCTGAGTACTTCTACTTTTACTCTAGTACAAGACCTGAGTACTTCTACTTTTACTCAAGTAAAATATCTGAGTATTTTTACTTTTACTCAAGTACAAGATTTGAGTACTTCTACTTTTACTCAAGTACAAGATCTGAGTACTTCTACTTTTACTCTAGTACAAGATCTGTGTGCTTCTACTTTTACTCAAGTACAAGATCTGAGTACTTCTACTTTTACTCAAGTACAAGACCTGAGTACTTCTACTTTTACTCTAGTACAAGATCTGAATACTTCTACTTTTACTCAAGTACAAGACCTGAGTACTTCTACTTTTACTCTAGTACAAGATCTGAGTACTTCTACTTTTACTCAAGTACAAGACCTGAGTACTTCTACTTTTACTCTAGTACAAGATCTGTGTGCTTCTACTTTTACTCAAGTACAAGATCTGTGTGCTTCTACTTTTACTCAAGTACAAGACCTGAGTACTTCTACTTTTACTCTAGTACAAGATCTGTGTGCTTCTACTTTTATTCTAGTACAAGATCTGAGTACTTCTACTTTTACTCAAGTACAAGATTTGAGTACTTCTACTTTTACTCAAGTACAAGACCTGAGTGCTTCTACTTTTACTCTAGTACAAGATCTGTGTGCTTCTACTTTTACTCAAGTACAAGATCTGAGTACTTCTACTTTTACTCAAGTACAAGACCTGAGTACTTCTACTTTTACTCTAGTACAAGATCTGTGTGCTTCTACTTTTACTCTAGTACAAGATCTGTGTGCTTCTACTTTTACTCAAGTACAAGATGTGAGTACTTCTACTTTTACTCAAGTACAATATCTGAGTACTTCTACTTTTACTCAAGTACAAGATCTGAATACTTCTACTTTTACTCAAGTACAAGACCTGAGTACTTCTACTTTTACTCTAGTACAAGATCTGTGTGCTTCTACTTTTACTCAAGTACAAGATCTGAGTACTTCTACTTTTACTCAAGTACAAGACCTGAGTACTTCTACTTTTACTCTAGTACAAGATCTGAATACTTCTACTTTTACTCAAGTACAAGACCTGAGTACTTCTACTTTTACTCTAGTACAAGATCTGTGTGCTTCTACTTTTACTCAAGAACAAGATCTGAGTACTTCTACTTTTACTCTAGTACAAGATCTGAATACTTCTACTTTTACTCAAGTACAAGACCTGAGTACTTCTACTTTTACTCTAGTACAAGATCTGTGTGCTTCTACTTTTACTCAAGTACAAGACCTGAGTACTTCTACTTTTACTCTAGTACAAGATCTGTGTGCTTCTACTTTTACTCAAGAACAAGATCTGAGTACTTCTACTTTTACTCTAGTACAAGATCTGAATACTTCTACTTTTACTCAAGTACAAGACCTGAGTACTTCTACTTTTACTCAAGTACAAGATTTGAGCACTTCTACTTTTACTCAAGTACAAGACCTGAGTACTTCTACTTTTACTCTAGTACAAGATCTGTGTGCTTCTACTTTTACTCTAGTACAAGATCTGAGTGCTTCTACTTTTACTCAAGTACAAGATCTGTGTGCTTCTACTTTTACTCAAGTACAAGATTTGAGCACTTCTACTTTTATTCTAGTACAAGATCTGAGTACTTCTACTTTTACTCAAGTACAAGATCTGTGTGCTTCTACTTTTACTCAAGTACAAGATGTGAGTACTTCTACTTTTACTCAAGTACAATATCTGAGTACTTCTACTTTTACTCAAGTACAAGATCTGAATACTTCTACTTTTACTCAAGTACAAGATCTGAGTACTTCTACTTTTACTCAAGTACAATATATATACTTATACCACCTCTGTTTATAGCCTATGAAAAAAACTATTAGAAATAGAAGGCTAAAGCTAACGTTAGCAGATAGTGACAATGTATGCTAGCTAGCTAGCTCAACGATTCCTTAAATAATATTGCCACAGAAAAACTTTTCAGTTCACATCACGCTCTGCCACTCCGACAGGGAGCTCTGCTCTGAACACCTGAACGGCCCGTTCTAACAGCTGTTCACCAGCGGTCCAGTCTGTGCCACAGTGACTCCGGACGCACAGTTAATATTAACGAACGCACCCGTAGGTAATGTAGCTGCTGAAGCTAGACCATCATCGCCGAGCAGCAGAGGCTTATTATACATCATGAGCAGAGCCGACAGGCAGGAAGACTCGAGCACACAGCTCGCGCTTCATTATAATATATAAAAACAGAACACCATGCGTGTCATGATGGCACATAACAGCTCACGGCCGCAGATTACTCCGGGTCCCAGCCCCCCCCATACCCCAAAAATATTTGTATTGCAGATCTACATGAATCACACAAACGACTTATTTTGGATTCAAAACGGCGAATTTCGCAGAAAGGTGAAAGGTTTGCATCACTGAACATAGACAGAGTGTAATTCCCTCAGTACAGACGACAGCAACGAGTTTTTAATTTACTGGCAGGATTTATTTGGTTCATCCAGACCGTGAAAACTGTAATCAAAAAACATAATACACAAATACAATAATCACTAGTCAAAATAATAACAAAACATACAGTAATATCCCAACATTGTCCTGGTAATGTCGTCACTTTCAATTAGGCTACTGTATACACAATACACTTTGGTTACATATAATTCAACAAAACACAAAGACCAATCTAACTAAGCCCAACATGTGTTAGCCCTTAGCTGTATAAAAACAATTTAATACAAACAAGAACAGAAAACACACACAAAAAACGTCAGCAAAATATACCTTAGTAGCTGCATTGCATGAGGAAAATTGTGTAGCTTGGTATTACTCTGTACGATTGTTTATCTTGATGCTAAGAGCTATTTTGCAGATGCATCAGCACTGAAAAACATGTACTAAATCAGCGGACTTTTCGGATGAGTGTTACGCTAAAGTATGTCCTGACGGAAACAGGCGATATAAAAACAAAGGTTCCGCCTTAGAGAACTTTGGTTCCTACCAAAATAAATAACTCAGAAATACTGCGCTGACTGACACAGAGGCAGTTACACTCCCACCAAAACATATCACATGTATATGATTTTCTTCAACTATTGAGAGACAACATACTGCGTAGAAAAGATAAACAAAAAAAAACTAAACTTCAGTCCTTGGCTTCCCAGAGAACGATCACCATGACTGCACCTGTAGTGAGACAGATAGAGAGAGAGAGGGGAGGAAAGGAAAGAGAGAGACCGGAGTCTTCAGTCTGCTTCCATCAGCGTCACCGTCTTATGGATGGGCCTTTCCAGGTGGACAGGTTTGGAGATACGCTTTCCTTCCTCATCAAGGGTTGAGTCGCTGATGAGCAACTTGAGTCTTCGCACCTTCCCATCCTTTCCTGGGTACACTTCGATAACCTTTGCCATCCTCCACTGGTTACGTGGTGTAGTATCATCTTGCAGGAGTACAACATCGCCGACCTTTGCATTCCTGCGATCTTTGGTCCACTTCTGTCTCTGTTGGAGGCTCAGGAGGTACTCCTTCTTCCATCTTGTCCAGAAGTGGTTGGATAAGAATTGAACTCGACGCCATCTCTTGCGTATAGATCTTCCTTGACGAACTTCCCAGGAGGTGGAGCGAGTATCGTGGACTTCATGGTCAAAATGTGGTATGGTGTCAGGGGCTCTGAACTGGATGAATCAGAAGCCACGCACCACTGCACACAGAGTGCTCTTTCCATGTGCAGTTCACCCAGTGCCATGTCCTTGTCTTTGGCAGCTGCAGCACATTCTTCTTTTGGGATTGTGTCTAGGACCTTCTTGCTGTTAGAGATAAACTTATGCAGCCGGAGTTTGCCTGTGCTGCAAAGCTCTCTTGCTTCTTTCACCAGTTGGATCGCTTGGTCTTCAGATGCTACACTTGACAATCCATCATCAACGTAGAAGTTCCGTTGAATGAACTTTATGGTGTCGTCACTAAAGTCTCCTTGTCCTTCAGCAGCGACATGCTTCAGCCCATAGTTGGCACAGCCAGGTGACGATGCTGCACCAAACAAGTGGACCTTCATCCGATAGATGGAAGGTTGGCTTTCGAGATCTCCATTGTCCCACCAAAGGAACCGCAGGTAATCTTGGTCTTCTGCCTTAACATGGAACTGGTGAAACATGCGTTCGATGTCACACATGATTGCCACAGGACCTCTTCGGAAGCGATACAGAACTCCCACCAAGGTGTTTGTCAACTCAGGACCCGTCAGGAGGTGGTCGTTCAAGGATGTTCCTTGGTACTTGGCGGAGCAATCGAAGACAACGCGTATCTTCCCAGGCTTTTGTGGATGATACACCCCCTGAAGCGGAATGTACCAAGCTGGAGCTTTGTGGATGTCTTCCTCCGGGACCTTTTCTGCATCTCCGCGTCTTATGGTCTCATCCATGAAGGTCTTGTAGTCTTTGTAGTACTGGTCGTTTCTTCTCAGCTTTCTTTCTAGGCACCTGAGACGATGGATAGCACAGATCTTATTATCAGGTAAGTTAGGTCTTTCTTTCTTGAATGGCAGCGGCATTTCGTAATGACCGTCGCTCTTTAACTTGATGCTCTTTTCCATTTTTGACAGGAACCTTAGATCTTCTTGAGAGATGGGGCTGGTCTCCGACGCTCTTTCAACGAAGTCAGACTCCAGCATCTTGATGACATCTGCAGGTAAGAGAACTTCTTTGACCTGTGTCCTACAGACATAGTGCACTTCCTTTGTGAGGTCTGAAGAGGACGGTAGACCTGGCATCACTTGCTTCACCATGACTTGGTGACTTATTCCAATTGCATCTCCATAGTTGAGACACGGGTTGACATATCCCACTACACTCCAGCCCAAGTCTGTCTTCTGTGCAAACGGCTGGTGTTCCTCACCAGGCACCACTTGTCTTGGAACGAGGGCTTGGGCACCGTTGTAGCCAATTAACAGGCCGACATCACAGCTTTGCTGAGGAGCGATCTCATCTGCAATGTGTTCAAGATGAGGCCATGCTTTCGCCGTATCTGGTGTGGGAATATGGTCTCTGTTTGCAGGGATAAACTCTCTTGAGTAAGTCACTGGAAGAGTGATTATCTTGTCTGAATAAAAACCTCTAACTTGTAGACCAGCTAGCTTCCGACAGGACACGATTGTGTTTCTTGAAGCCAACGTGGAGAGGTTTAGCTGAACTGGTTCACTCTTAGCATTGAGAGCCTTCGCTGTCTCGTCGAGGATAAAGGTTGTGTCACTTTGTGTATCAAGGAGTGCGTACACCAGAACTTCACGACTTGGCACACTTGTAGATGACACCCAGACTGGAATTATTGTGGAGGTATGAGTGTCTCCAACATTCTGGATGACTCTAAGTGCCGTCGCCTCACGTGATGGTCTCTCTGACTGGTCTTGTGACTGTTCATTCTTCCTTTCTTTGTACTCTTCTTTGTCTTTGTCACTGTACCTTGCTCTGTCAGATCTTGTAAACATCCTTTCTTCCTTGGTGCGATCGTCATGAAGACAAGTTGGGTGTCTTCTCTCACAGGTGTCGCAGCTGTCTCTTTCTCTACAATCTTTAGATCGGTGGCCAAAATTGAGACAGCCAAAACACAATTTATTTTCTTGAACAAACTTGATTCGCTCCAAGATTGTCCCTTGCATAAACTTGTAACACCTTTGTAGACTGTGTCCTGCCTTCTCACAGAAGACACAGCTTGTGACGACGGCTTTCTCATCTGAGGTGGTTGCTAACACCTTTGCTCCAGGACCTCCGCTCTTTACACTCTTGTCTGGAATCCTTTCACTTGGCTTAACAGCATGAAGAGATGTTATTGGGCTGCAAGCGATTTTAGCTTCACGTGTGAGAAACTTGACAAACTGGCTGAAGCTCGGGAACATGTGAGTGTCTTCTTCTGCTTCTATGACTTTCCTATTCCACCTTGAAGTCAACCAGTCTGGGAGTTTAGAGAGAATTTTCTGGTTCTCGTTGCAATCATTAAGTATTTCAAGACCTCTGATCTGAGACATGGCTGCCTCACAGCAGCGCAGGAAGTCGGCGAGTTCTTGAAGTTCCATACTGCCTTTGGAGCTTATCTTGGGCCACGCGTCGAGCTTCTCTCTGAAGGCCTTGGCGATGAGGAATGGATTGCCGTATCGCTCTTCTAGGATGTCCCATGCTGCATAATACGCTGGCTCTGTGCCAAGTAAAAAGTAGCTCTCTATGGCCCTTTTAGCAGATCCACCCACATACTTGCGTAGATAATATATCTTCTCTTCAGCTGGTATGTTCTTCCTGTCAACGAGCGTCTGAAAGGACACTTTCCAGTCGTTGAATCGGAGTGGGTCACCACTGAACACTGTAGGTTCAGGTAGAGGAATGCGACTCGCACTGATGGCTTCTGCGAGCGCTTTGACGAGAGCTGTTGTGCCATCTTCATATTTGTTTTCTTGCCTTGCTTGTGCTACAGCTGGTGGTGTAAAATGGTGCCGCAGCGGGCTAGTTTGAGGCTTGACTTCTTCTTCTTTCTTCACAGAGACACGATGGAGAAGATCATTTATAGTTTGAGGCTTGACTTCCTCTTCTTTCTTCACAGAGCCACGATGGAGAAGATAATTTATTTCTTCATCTGAGCCGTCGCCCTTAGTTGCCGGACATGAATGTATACTCTGGTCATAAACTTGCTGTCGTGCCTCGGCAGCCTTTAGCTTCTTAATAGTCTCCAATCGATCTAGTTCTCTGCGCTTGGCTTCTAGCACTCTTTGTCTCTCTGCATTTTCAGCCTCTTGTTTGGCTTTTATCTGAGCGGCTTCAACTTCCAGTCTCTGAAGCTCTTTAATATAATGCTCTTGCTCCAGCTGTACTTCTAAGGTGGCTTTGTTGGCAGCAACCTCAGCAGCTGCACTCTTCCTGCTTGCAGAGGAGCACTTAGTGTGGTGAGAGCTAATGCCTGTCCTTCCTGAGGCTACAGACATTACCTCTTCAATGACTCGATGTTCTTCATGTCTTTGACTTGTAGTATGCCTATGGGCTGTAGCCTCCTCCCTTGCATCTATAAGGTCCATTGCATCCTTAACCATCTTCTCTGTTACTGTTTCACAGGTGTCGATTTTGCGACGTGTGTTAAGGTCAGGAACCTCAAGGCGTTTCCAATCGTCATAAACGTCATTTAGACTCCTAGAGGTATTGCGTACTTTAGTAATTTGTCCATCTAGCAGGTCGTCTGAGCACTTTCAACTCAGCGCTTGGTTGGCTTCTTTAGTGGCATCCTTCCACTTCTCATAGCACACACTGAACCGATGTGCAACCTTTATTACTTGCTCATCATGCTGTTCTTGACCCTTTTCCGTCATTCTGCGGACTCTTTGGCCTAATGGTGGCTCTTCTGAGGAAGCGGGGTTGTCCACTATGATGCCTTCAGTCGCTTGTGGCTGCACGGTTGAGCTGTGCTCGTGCACACACTCTGTCTTGTCAGGTGCGTGTGACTCCATGTCTGGGAAATGTACATCTGCAATTGTGTGCTCTTCGCCATTTCAGGACATCTTACTTGCCTTACTGTTGTCATTCACTGCTCTTTGGTGCTGTCTTCGTGAGCAGTTAAGTTTTCACTGTAATTCCCTCAGTACAGACAACAGCAACGAGTTTTTAATTTACTGGCAGGATTTATTTGGTTCATCCAGACCGTGAAAACTGTAATGAAAAAACATAATACACAAATACAATAATCACTAGTCAAAATAATAACAAAACATACAGTAATATCCCAACATTGTCCTGGTAATGTCGTCACTTTCAATTAGGCTACTGTATACACAATACACTTTGGTTACATATAATTCAACAAAACACAAAGACCAATCTAACTAAGCCCAACATGTGTTAGCCCTTAGCTGTATAAAAACAATTTAATACAAACAAGAACAGAAAACACACACAAAAAACGTCAGCAAAATATACCTTAGTAGCTGCATTGCATGAGGAAAATTGTGTAGCTTGGTATTACTCTGTACGATTGTTTATCTTGATGCTAAGAGCTATTTTGCAGATGCATCAGCACTGAAAAACATGTACTAAATCAGCGGACTTTTCGGATGAGTGTTACGCTAAAGTATGTCCTGACGGAAACAGGCGATATAAAAACAAAGGTTCCGCCTTAGAGAACTTTGGTTCCTACCAAAATAAATAACTCAGAAATACTGCGCTGACTGACACAGAGGCAGTTACACAGAGCACAACTGAAACATAACATCTGAAACGATGTAACAACATAATACACTTGTGGGGATGCTTGGGATGTGAGGAGTGAGGGACACGGCTTAGAACGGGCGTGTCGCCTGGCAGGACAGGAGAGTGTGTGCACCAGTCTGCCTTGATCTATGAATTCATGTCCGTGACACTCACTGCTGCCCACAGCTGTTTCATAGAAGGAAATTCCTTCACTTCATGAAAGTGTTTTAACCACACACACCTCTACTACACACACATGACGGGTGTTATTTTCCCCATAAAGAACAAGTCGCTGCAAATTATCCCGCTTATTACACGGCCAAATTCTCAACAAAGTAACGACATGACTTCCAGTATTAATTTAAATGCTTTTATGGATTTAGAAAATGTTTTTATTGATTTAAAAAATAGTTGTATGTATTGATTTAAAAAATAGTTGTATGTATTGATTTAAAAAATAGTTGTATGTATTGATTTAAATTGACATGCATCCGCTAAGAAAAATAGTCCGTTGTTACCGTTTTTTAAACAGTCTGAATGAAACGGCAGCTCTCAGCTGTGTATTTACACAACTAATGGCCCATCAACCACAGCTCTCTCCCCCCCTCCCCCCTTGATCTTTCTTCTCCAGCAGCTAAATTAACGGTAGGTTACTCTGAGTGACAAGCTTACAGTTAGACACAACACTGTCATTGCAAGTGACCCTCAGTTAGTTGACTTTTATGTTCAACTGCTAAATTCGTTACTGATAGAAAAGGGCTTCTACTGTACCTAATTACCTTAACACTAGAACCGCCAGAGGTTTTTGTATAGGCCTACCTAAACCCGTCAAATCCCGCTATTAGAATGCAATTTTTAACAACATAGGGTGCTACATAACACACTTTCAGGAAAAGTCAGGGACTGGGAGACTTTAATATTTTATTGAAAAAAAGTTACATTGCACACACACAACACACATCACACAAATTGACCCGATTGGCGGTTCTAGTGTTAAATAAACTCACTAATTAATGAAACCAGTTCAATACGCATTATTCTTATTCTTATCATTCTTTATGAGCGCAGAAATAGTCTTAAAATCAGATCTGTTTTTTAAATGAAATCTGACGGCAGGCAGTTAGCTCTGATCACCTATTCTAAATGCGCCGCACCTAATCGCTGGCCATTCAGCCACAGACACTGTTCGAAATGGGGGGAGCTAGGGGGAGCTTGGCTCCCCCGAAGAGGGAGGGAGCTCCCTTGATGGCTGACTTTGAGATAAATAGGGGGAGCCCAAAACAATCGTGCATATTTGTGTCACACAGATTAGAAATGTTGAGTTTCTGTAAATAACAGTTCTTGAAATAAATAATAGTTATTGTTCATTACAGTTTCTGAATATTTGTTTTATATTTGTGAATATGTCTGGGTGTTGCCATCTGTATGTGGCGGCGCTGCATTCTTACTTACGTTGCTATGGTTATGGCGGTGATGCCGGCGCGGTATTTGAAATGTTCATATTGATATTTTTTTAACTCTGGCTGTGTAATAAAAAAATATGGCAAAACGAAAACAGCCAAGCGTCACAGCTTTTGGATTCACAAGCAAAGAAGCGAAGGAGTCTAAAAATGACAACGTGAACGGAAAACAACTTTTAGTTGGCCGGCTGTAAGCGGCGTTAGGGTCGAGTTTGACAGCTCCACACCGAGGGAGAGGCCTGCCGATGCGGAGCCTGAAGAGGCTTCAACAACGGCCACATCCGCCGGCATAGTGACACCGTCTGTATTAGTAGAAGAGTGTTTTTATAGCAATTGATCGCATCCGCGCTGCTGCGCCAGTCAACAGAGCGTGCGTGTGACATATTTAGTAGCAGGATGTGCTCTGAAAAATAGGGCTCCCCGAAAGCAAATGGGTAATTCGAACACTGACAGAGCTCCCTCTATACAAATCAAACTGTAGAAGGTGTGAAAGCACCTATTGTTTTAAATAATGGTCGGAATGTGACCTGTGAGCCTTCTGAATTACCGTGGGACAGCACATTCTAAACTAAAAGGTTCAATCAATAAAGTAACATCTTATCTTATCTTAATTATATCTTCATATTAATAATAATAAATCATACAGTATGTGTCCGAAAGGGAGCAGGAGGAAGCAAACACAAAAATATACTGCATATTAAAGCAAACGATTGTAAAGGTAAAAGTATGAGCATAACAAATAAAGAAGTGTAATGTAAACATTTACATTATAATTATGATTATTTAATATATAAAGACTATATATTATTGAATTACAAGATTAGATATACTTTAGTTGATCTAAAATATTGATGTGTTCAAATGCTGTTCAAAACACAACTGAAAGTCCATGAAGCTTGTCTTTCTGTATTTGTGAATGAAGCGCCATCTCCTGGTTAAAACCTGAAATTGAAAATCTGGCAACGCCCTCTTGGAAAATAGTGGGAGGGCTTAACATTCCTCTATACTGGTCTTTGGCAGGCCGTAGGCAGGAAGCTGTAAGCTGGAGTCTGAAATGAAGTGCTCCATCTGTATATCCAGCTCTCCAGAGGGTTTACTTCACTTTGTTGGCGGCTCATCCGTTAACACAGAACCCTCAGATTGATTATAATAAGGAGAAACAGGAAGGGTTTGTAAAGCAAATCAGTTATTGGGCTTTTTTTTACCAACTCACTAAATGCTTTCAACTTGAATTGACTGAATTTATTTGTAAATTGGGCTTATGAACACATCAATACTTCTGTTTATATATATATGTTTATATATATATATATATATATATATATACTGTATATATATATATATATGTTTATATATACATTTAAGAAGTACAATATAAGAAAAGCAGAAGTTTCTCTCTAGTCTTTCTTCACATTATTCTCTATTCCTTTGTTTTATGATCTGTTCATATCAGTAAGACCCTTACCATGGCTGTCCAGTTGAACTGTGAGGCAGTGAGTGGAGTTGTAGGTGTAGAGATGACCCAGAGGTGATGCAGTAATAAGCCCCGCCCCTTCCAGTCCTGGACCCTCAGATGATCTGACGGCTTGTTTGTGTGTCTGCAGGCTGTCAGGCTGTCTGATCACAGAGGAAGGCTGTGATGCTCTGGCCTCAGCTTTAAACCCCTCCCATCTGAGAGAGCTGGACCTGAGCTACAATCACCCAGGAGCCTCAGGGGGGAGGCTGCTGTCTGCTGGACTGGACACGCTCAGGTATGGAGAGGCTCTCAGTCTGATAGAGGAGGTAGAAACTGGCTCCTATGACCTGAAACACCCAGAGCTGATAGACCCTGACTCTTCACACTGTCTGCCGTCAGCTGTTAGCATCAAACACACATGTTCCACAACTGAGAGGAGACCCCCCCCTCAGTGGGTCAATGTTCATCGTGGAACCACCAACAGAAACACAGTGGGGGGGTTTTAATGTTCACACAGATTTAGCACAGGAAGTGACATCATGAATAAATAACTGATTCATTTCCAGATGTTTTATTCTGAGTCCTAGCAAACGGCCAATCAGAAGAACCTCCCCTGGAATGAAAATAATGATGTATTAGTTTCAGTGTTGGGAGTAACGTGTTACAGTAATCAGATTACATTTGTCTGTAACGCGTTACTGTTGGTTCAGCAGTAATTCCATTAGATAAGAGGAGATAGTACTTTATTGATGCTAAGCACTAAATGATCTCGTTGCCTGCGTTACGTTAAGCTCTTCAACTTTCTGAATAACGGGAGGACAGAAAAAGCAGAGATGAACAGGCGCAGCAAACATCGTGGAGGACATGTTGCCCGTTTCATTCCATCCATGGTTTCCACGGTGGAATCACCATCTTTCTAAAAACATATTGAGCCAGAAATACGTAACAGGCGGCGAGATCAGACTCACAAATAAATAAATGTATTTAACCGTTATGGTGTGAATATGGTCTGCCAGTGACGTGCGGTGAGGTTCATGGCTGGTGAGGCACTGACTTAGTATATTTTGACCTTAATCAAAATATTCTGTTATTTTCAAAAGCTTTTTCAGTCTGATGCTTCGATTCATTTCAAACAGAGCGTTCAACAGAAGGATCAAATCTAAATATTGGATTGTTCTCTCTTAGTAAGATCCCATCTTCATTACAGTGGTGGTCTTTCCTTGACTTGAAGATGAAGTCCATGCTCTCCTTCTGGACAACAATCTATTACTGTTTTGTAAAAGTCCTCCTTATATTCCTCTAGTTTCAAAAGTCTAGTTTGTTGTTTGCGTCTACCGTCTCTGAGTAGAATAACAGCAGCAACAAGAACCGGGGGGGTGAGAGAGTCTGGGGCCCCTCAAATCCAGAGAGATCCACACAGAAAGCGTTTTTTATATAAATGTAACAAAACTCAAACATGTTCAAACAGATTCAGGAATCAGAAATCAAGAGAAAAGATAAATATGAAGCGCACGGTGAACCAAAGAGAAACCCATATTTCCTGATGCACACAAACGCTGCACACAGGAAGCATGCCCCCACCTGATCAACACCTGGAGAGGAGATCATAGACATCATGAAAGAGACACCTCAGTGTTTGTAGATGTTTCTGGAGGCAGACTGAGGTGGACATATCAGATCCTTTAAAGACTAACTGACCCCCCCTCTGCTCTCAGCCTGGAGCCTGCTGCAGTCCGGTTCTTGAGGCCAGGAGGTCTCAGGAAGTGTAAGTGTGTTTTTAATCATGAACATCTTCACACTGGGACATCACAGGTACTTTAATAACCTTTAATACCTGCTGTGTCTCTCATCAGATTCCTGTGGACTCACACTGGACTCAAACACAGTGAGCAGAGAACTCCAACTGTCTGAGGACAACAGGAAGGTGATACATGTGAAGGAGGAGCCATATCCTGATCATCCAGAGAGGTTTGACTCCTGGCCTCAGCTGATGTGCAGAGAAGCTCTGACTGGTCGCTGTTACTGGGAGGTCGAGTGGAGCGGAGGGGTTTCTATATCAGTGACTTACAGAGGAATCAGGAGGAGAGGAGACAGTGAGGACTGTGAGTTTGGAGAGAATGATCAGTCCTGGAGTCTGGAGTGCTCTGGTGGTTACTATGTCAGGCACAATAAGAAAACAACACACATCCCCTCCTCCTCCTCCTCCTCCTCCTCCTCCTCCTCCTGTAGAGTAGCAGTGTATCTGGATCATCCTGCTGGCTCTCTCTCCTTCTACAGAGTCTCCTCTGACACACTGATCCACATCCACACCTTCAGAACCACATTCACTGAACCTCTCTATGCTGGCTTTGGGTTAGGGTCTGGGATTGGGTTAGCTATTATCTGGTCTGGTTCCTCAGTGTCTCTGTGTTCTCTGCAGGAGTGACCCCCCCCCCCCCCCAAAGAGAGGGCCTGATAATAAAAGTGAAAAACTAAGATTTCTGAGACTTTCAGAAAAAGTCAGAATTCTTAGATTATCTAAAAAAATTCTGTTTGTTAATTTAAAAAAAATAAATAAATCTAAATGTTGAGATTTCAGAAAATAAAAGTTTCTCAAAAAGAAACCAGAATTGTAAGATTTTAAGAAAACTCTCAAATAAAAGTTAGTCTTTGCAAAGATGAAACTCAGAAAGAGGTTGAATACCAACAGGAAGTCCATTCTGATTTATTTCCACACGGAGGCTTTTATTCTGAAACTGCAGGAAAACCTCCATTTCTCCCAAAGTCTTCCCACCATCTGTAGTTTGTGAACACGTGACATCACTTCAGTTTGAATGGCAGCAGTAAAGGGTTACTGAGGCTCGTTGAGAACAGGTCATAGTGACGAGTTCAATCACTTCTGCAGAATATAATATATGATGTCTACAAACTAACATAACGTCTAAAGTGCAAACGTGAACACAAAGTGCAAACCACAGCGTGCATGCATTTGAGCTCAATGACCGGCTTCCTGTGAATATTTAAAATATAACGTGGCCCTCCACAGCAGAGTCTGAGCGGCACAGAGTGCAGCTTTTATTTCAATGCTCGCTTTTTACTCTCATGCAAACATGCTCATCACTTTTTAAGAAGGGTCAGATTCAATGTTCCTGATTTGCATTTAGAAACTAATCTTCCCTCAACAACTCGATGATGTTTGAATGAACACGGCTGCTTCTGGGGTGAATGTAAACCTCTGATCTGGGTTAGATGGGTTTATTAACAGACCAATCACATGATGATTGTCTCATCATTAACACTCATGTGCTTTCAATGTAAGCAGCTGATCTAATTAATAAAGTGTGTGTTTTGAGTCGGACTCGTGTCTTTGTCTCAGTTTGATGACTTCTTCCATTCTTGAGAGGATCAGAAAAGAAAAAAAAATGAGATTTTGAAAGAAAAATCATAATTTAGAAAAAAATCATAATTTTGAGAAAAAGCTAGAATTAAAAGATTTTTTGAAAAAAATCATAATTTTGAGAAAAAAATATGGATTTTGAGAAAAAAGTCTGAATTTTGAGATTTGGAGAAAAAGTCCGGATTTTTAGATTTTTGAGAAAAAGTCAGAATTTTGAGACGGGTGACCCGCAAAAAAGTTGATTCGCGGGTGGTATTTTTTCAAACACTTTTTTCCGGGTTCGGTTCTGGGTAAAACAAAGACGATCTGGGTCGGGTCGCGGGTGTTGCATTATAAATATATTTAAATAATAATAATTTACTTTAATGTTTAAATCCTCAGACCTCTCCCCCGCGGGACCGAGCATAATCATAACCTCTGCAGCGCATCTATCTGCTGCTGAGCGCGCCACGTTCTGAATGGCTGAGGTGAAGCTCTCTACGGAGAATACAGTATTTTCCAACACTTCCTCAAGAGCGAAATCCAACGTCCGGGAGGCTTTTGGTGTCATCCTAGATGCAGAAAATAACCAACATCCCACACTTTTTGAGACAAAAATGCAACTGCGTGTGTTAATAATTGCACGTTTTCACTGCTCATATATACGGGTTCGGGTTGGGGTCGGGTTGCGGATCCTGTGCCGACGGGTCGGATCGGGTTGCGGAACTAATTGGTAATATGTGCGGGTCGGGGGGTGGGTTCGGTATTGCACGTCGCGGGTGCGGAGCGGGTCTTGAAAATCAGACCCGTGCAGGACTCTGATACATGGCCGTATCTACCATTGAGGTCACCGAGGTCCGGACCTCGGTAGTGTTTTTCGAGCTGTGTATACAAAACTTGTGAAATAATTGCACTAAATGGGGTTCTTTGCAGTACTTCCATTTACTGACGATGGGGGCGCTGCATAACTACGTAGCCTCGATTAAAGCAAACAGAAGAAGACGACATGTATCAACAAACCACCGCAGCCCGGACGCGAGAGGCGAAGTCCCGCCCATCTACTTCCGACCCATGGGACCCCGGAAGCAGAAAATTATACATTGACGTCAATAGAGAGCCGCAGTGACGCGTCGTAAAACCCGGAAGTAAGTTAGCATTTGTAGCACTTCCGGTTCCTTCCTCAAAAAGCAATGCATTTTTTCCATAGGGTTTTGGAAAATAGCTCGAAATAAGGTCTGTGGTTGACACAAATTTAAGAGGTAATTGACGTTTTGTTCTACGACATTAAAGACATCAGCAGTGACCCCACTGGGGATTTTTGAAGAGTTTACGTGTCTGAAAAACGATGGTTGTTACCGAATGGCTGAATAGGACTACAGAAATTGTCGAGGCCGTTGTACGTCATTACGCCGAACACGTAAACACTCCCGCTAAGTGTGTTTTCCCCTGTGTTCTGCTTAAACACTTATCTGTATATCTATATCTGACCATTAGAATCTGTATTTTTGAAATTGTCGTTTTTAACCCCGTAGTTTTACAAATGATAGAATAATTAATTACCAGTGTTTTCCAATTTTACTCGGCAGTTCGTTTCGTTGGCTAACGTTAGCTAAAGCTAGCGCTACTAGTTAGCTACGCAATGGTTTGTTGCTTTGCTCCGGGTTGCAGCCACAGGTCTTCGCATGAAACGTGCTTGTTCTATCGTTTCCCGGCCAATGTTTTCCAAAGGAGAGTCTGGATTCGTGCCATGAAGTAAGCTGACGTTACATTTTTGTCCATGTCACGGTGAAATGTAAATGATGGGTAGTGACTGTATCGCCGTTTTAGAGATGGCGCTGCTGAAAAGACCGCAACATAAGTAAAGATAATGAATACACCCTATTAAAACCTGTGTGTTTTATATGATAAGTCTAATTAGTACAAGCAGCATAACGTTTCACCATGTAACTAAAGATTGTAGTCAGGGAAATCAGTTTGACATATTGAACTAATAACAAATCACCTCTGGCTGGCAGAGAACTCTCTGCTCCATAGCTTCTCTTGGACGTAAAATCACATGTACATTTTACATTTATATTCAATTTAATATTCCATCCCTCACATACTTTTGTATATATAATAACTTATATTTAGTTTTTCTTGTTATGCTGCTGCAACACAAACATTTCCCAAATTGGGATCAATACAGTAATATCTTAATTCATTAAGAAATATAACTATTATAATTAGTGTAGCAGCTGACACCTATTTTCAATATGGATTAATCTACCATTTATTTCTTTAGTTCAATTTTCATCTATAAAAATGTCAAAATAGTGAAAATGTTCACGAGACTTATCAAAGTGCAAGGTTATATCTTTAGATGTTTTGTTTTAGCCTATATGTCTTAATGCTCTTACAGTATATGTGACGGGGTGACTTCCATGAAACAAATATTTTATATCTTCCCAACAGACGAGCTGACAGGAAACCTAACACTCTAACAACCACAACATTGCAAAGGCGAGTAAATGTAAATTAAAAACAATTCACAATTGTATTATTTCTTCTTCTTCCTTGCAGTGAGGTGAAGCTGACCTTGCACTTGGTGCCAGTAAGGATGTTCCTCACGCAGGCTGAATGTTTCTCCTTCCTTACTGACACAGAAGCCCTTGATTTGCAATGCTTCACTAATTGTCATTTCCCTGGCTCCGTAGGGACACTTTACCTCCAGCACAGCGGAAGACCCTACCAGACCATCTGGAGATGCCCCCAACAATCCTGATAGGGAGAGCCACAAATCTGACTCATGGACCTGCATCTGAGTTGCAGTGGTGAATGCCCTGACGCCCTCACATTCATTCATAGTCCCTCACTGTACAGACAAAACACCATCAAGGGCCTGTTGTTGCCCTAGCACCCTGGCAATAAAGGAAGCAGTCACACGCTTTGACCTCAGGACAGCTCCAAAGTTGCTGGCAGTCAACCTTCCTTTCCTGAACAAATGCCAGTTTGGGTTGGTTCGCTGACCAGTGGTAGCCACCTGAATTGCCCTCTGTTGCTCTTCAGACAATGCCATGCTTGCCACAATTGCCTCAGGTCCCTGATGCCCAACAGATTTGATAATTTCAGGAACAGTAAGTGTTTCCAAGCTGTAGTGTTCCTCTTCTGGCTCGGGGGAGAGAAGCCAAGAAATTCCTGAGAACCTGCCCCCGAGTCTGTCCCTCAGCCAGTCACGATCTTCGGAGGTGGGCTCTCTTGTCAGCGGGTTAAATTAGTTATTGGTTTCAACAGTCACATTAAAACAGTTACTAAATCAGCCTACTATCACCTAAAGAACATCTCTAGGATTAAAAGACTAATGTCACAGCAGGATTTGGAAAAACATGCTTTTATCTTCAGTAGACTGGACTACTGCAATGGTGTCTTCACAGGTCTCACTAACACATCTATTAGAAAGCTGCAGCTGATTCAGAACGCTGCTGCTCGAGTCCTTACCAGCACTAAGGAAGTGGATCACATCACTCCTGCTCTGAAGTCTTTACTCTGGCTTCCTGTGTGTCAAAGAATAGATTTCTAAATACTGCTGCTGTTTATAAAGCACTGAATGGTTTAGGACCAAAATGCATTTGTGACCTCCTGCTAAATGATGAACCATCCAGATCTCTCAGGTCTTCAGGGACTGGTCAGCCTTCTGTCCCCAGAGTCAGAACTAAACATGGAGAAGCAGCGTACAGTTATTATGCTCCAAATATCTGGAACAAACTCCCAGAAACCTGCAGGTCCGCTGCAACTCTTACTACTTTTAAATCCAGGCTGAAGACTTTTCTTTTTGTCGCTGCTCTTAATTGAACTATTAATATCTTAGACTGCACTGTAACTTTTATCCATGTATTTTTTCTTTTAATGTTTATTTTATTAGCTTTTCTTTTTAATGACTGATTTTAAATGCCATTTTCTTAATGTCTTTCATTTTTTGTAAAGCACTTTGAATTGCCTTGTGTTGAAAAGTGCTATATAAATAAACTTGCCTTGCCTAATAAAGATTTCATGTGACACATAAAATTGATTTGTTGATGGGAATTAATGTGAATAAATTAACTCGGTCTTAAAAGGTTAACGGTACTCCTGCTATCACTACTCACCGACACTATAAACCTTGTCCCTCATGCTAGCCCTGACAACACCGGTAAGCACACCTTCATCTAGGCTGCACTGTAACGTGTCCTGACTTGTAGTGGTTCTCTCCTCTATCTACACTCTTCTTGTCATCTTTGTAAAACGATATCAGACTGGTAATTGACACAGCCATGACTTCTAGTTAAATTCAGTGTGGCTAAAATGAAAAGCTTTGTTAAAATATGCAAGCACGCGAAAGTCAAATTCAGCTTTATTGTCAAAAATTCTACATGTGTTATACATCCAGAAATGTCGAAATATCGTTTCCCACAGTGTGACATGTATACATAAAACAAAAAGGGCCTAGATAAACGTGGTAGACATTAAACAAAACGGGCCTAGATAACCGGGGTATACAGTTTAAAATGTTAATATATTTAAAGTGTTCAAAGTGCAGTTTCAGTGCAAGTCAGTTGAAACGATCTTAAGTTGGCGTGACGTTGAAGTCGTGCGACCCTGCTGCTGTACTGGCTTGTAGTTCGTTTATAGCATAACGTTAGCCTTTTGCTTCTGCCGACTAGATTTATTATTCAAAAATTATAAAAGTAGGGTTGACATGTGGATATTATCCGGCTGAACAAAACGTGATGCATCTCTTAAATATGTTTCAACCACAGACCTTATTTCGAGCTATTTTCCAAAATCCTATGGAGAAATTCTATTGCGTTTTAGACGAAGGAACCGGAAGAAGTTTACTTCCGGGTTTAAGGACGCGTCACTGCGGCTCTCTATGGAGAGAGAAAAGTCATCTTTCGATCCCGTTTGAATTGTGCCACGAATGACACATATGAGGTTTGTCAAATTAAAAGAACATTTTGCAAGTCAAAAAAATAAAAATGTGTCGTAAAACTGTGAAGTTACAATTTTTTTTGTGTGAAACCTCTCAGTGAACTACAGGTCTCTGGTCTCGCACAATACGCGTCACCATCACAAAGATGGCTGTCACGTTAGTAAATTTCACCTGTTTCTTTCAGAATGAGGCGAAAAAGTATAAAAAGAGGTGAAAATCACTACAAGTCTGGGCATGTTGAGAGCTGTACATACACGAAAGGAGCGGTTCTGTAAGAGCCAGCATGCGGGACCGGCTTTACAAGGTTTCAGTGAGTAATATGAGTGCAATGTTTAAGGTTAATTTCAGCTAGCTAACAAGGTACACTAACGTGTTTTGTTTTAGCAACTCGTTTTCTCCTTAAGAACTTCGTGGTGTCTGTGTATGCTGTGGATAACATTAGTGTTCACAAGAACAAGGTACACTCCCGTGTTTTGTTTTAGTTGCTCTTCAGATTGAAGCGGACAGTTTTATATCCACTATATGTCTGATCTACTTTTTACATCTCGTTGTGTCATTTGAGTTTATTTGCTGTGTGTAGATTCAAGGATTTTGGTTATTTTGTCCAGGGATGCAAACTTGTCACCTTTCGGCAAAATTCTCCGTTTTGAATCCAAAATAGGTCGTTTGTGTGATTCATGTAGATCTGCAATAAAAATATTTTGGGGTATGGGAGGGGGTCTGGGACCCGGATTAATGTGCGGCCGCGAACTTTTTTAATATATTATAATGAAGCGCGACCTGTGTGCTCGAGTCTTCCTGCCTGTCGGCTCTGCTCGTGATGTATAATAAGCCTCTGCTGCTCGGCGATGATGGTCTAGCTTCAGCAGCTACATTACCTACGGGTGCGTTCGTTAATATTAACTGTGCGTCCGGAGTCACTGTGGCACAGACTGGACCGCTGGTGAACAGCTGTTAGAACGGGCCGTTCAGGTGTTCAGAGCAGAGCTCCCTGTCGGAGCGGCAGAGCGTGATGTGAACTGAAAAGTTTTTTTTTCCCGTCGCAATATTATCGTTGAGCTAGCTAACTAGCATACATTGTCACTATCTGCTAACGTTAGCTTTAGCCTTCGTTTTCTAATCGTTTTTTTCATAGGCTATACACAGAGGTGGTATAAGTATATATCTTGTACTTGATTAAAAGTAGAAGTACTCAGTTCTTGTACTTGAGTAAAAGTAGAAGTAGCCTACTCAGGTCGTGTAGGCTACTTGAGTAAAAGTAGAAGTACTCAGATCTTGTACTTGAGTAAAAGTAGAAGTACTCAGATCTTGTACTTGAGTAAAAGTAGAAGTACTCAGATCTTGTACTTGACTAAAAGTAGAAGTACTCAGGTCTTGTACTTGAGTAAAAGTAGAAGTACTCAGGTCTTGTACTTGAGTAAAAGTAGAAGTACTCAGATCTTGTACTTGAGTAAAAGTAGAAGTACTCAGATCTTGTACTTGAGTAAAAGTAGAAGTACTCAGGTCTTGTACTTGAGTAAAAGTAGAAGTACTCAGGTCTTGTACTTGAGTAAAAGTAGAAGTACTCAGATCTTGTACTTGAGTAAAAGTAGAAGTACTCAGATCTTGTACTTGAGTAAAAGTAGAAGTACTCAGATCTTGTACTTGAGTAAAAGTAGAACTACTCAGATCTTGTGCTTGAGTAAAAGTAGAAGTACTCAGATCTTGTACTTGAGTAAAAGTAGTAGTACTCAGATCTTGTTCTTGAGTAAAAGTAGAAGTACCAGAGTGTAGGAATACTCTGTTTCAGTAAAAGTCCTGCATTCCAAATGTTCCTCAAGTAAAAGTAGAAAAGTATTCTCATCAAAATATAGTGAAAGTAGCGACAGTAAAAGTAGTCGTTGTGCAGATTGGTCCATTTCAGAATAATAGATATGATATGTTTTATAATGATTGATCATGAAAGTGTTCTCAAAGCTGGTAAAGGTGCAGATAGTTTGAATGACTTTGTATACTGCAGGGTAGCTGGTGGATTTACTCCAGGTGGAACTAAAGTCTGATTTAACACTTGATTAGATTTCACATCATTCATCCACATCTGAGAAGTAACTAAAGGTATTAAATACATGTAGAGAGTCAAAGTACACCATGTACCTCTGAACTGTAGTGGAGTAGAAGAACAAAGTAGTAAAACATTGAAATACTTAAGTAAAGTACAAGTATCTCAAAATTGTGCCCAAGTATAGTACTTGTTGAGTTTATGAACTTAGTTACTTTACACCATGTGGCTATAAAGATAGAAAGACTAAGCCTTGCACAGAGGCATGAAAATACATTTTCAAAATGCTCAACAGTGCTGCCAAATTTATAAACTGACTGCTACACAATTAAATAAATGCTTTTATATATTTCTATTATGTGACTCTTTGGCGTTTCTGTTATTGTTAACACTGCTGCTTTAGTTGTTCTGCTGAAATCCTCTGTCATTCCGTGGGGTGGGGGGGGGTCGGGGGGCTCGGATCCTTGTCACCTTTTTCATACCTGATGAGTTTGCATCCCTGTTGTCAGTTTGTTTGGTTATCTAGGCACAGCTGTGTGTGACTCCCTCTGGTACACTGGTATGTGTTTTCCTAATGTAGAGAGCATTGATTATTAATAAACTACACACTGACTATAGATCCTGACCAAATCCTTTTTTGTTGATCAAATGTTTTTCAAAAATGTATTGTATATTATATAACAGCTGCACATCACAGACCGGAGTCTCTGCTACTGTGGACCACGAAGGAGGGGATCATCATCCCCATCCCCAAAGACCCTGCATGGCATGGAAACCTCCTCCTCCTGGAACAATTCTACACCCAGCATATGCTCCCTGTGTTGGCCAGTAGAGAGGAGGACATTTCAATAAACATACTCTTAACACCCTCGGACTCTGCGTTGTGTTTCGTATGTGTGATGGGGTGTTATGCAGAGGGGAGGAAGACAGGACACAGCAGATTGGGATTGTGGGGGAGATGCTGAGCAGTTATTTAATTGTTGCGTGTAATTATTATTATTATACTGCGTGCTTCTTAGTGATTCCATCTTTTGCTGTAACATGGATCTGTATGTAACTCTATATTTACTTGTTATCTACCACACTTCCTTCTACATCATACATCATCATTATACATGATGGTGTATATAGGATATTTATATATATTTGTATACATATCTGTAAATTGTATAATTTTATTTTTCGTTTTTGGGATTTCTCTTTTGTCCACTCAAATACACTTGGCCCTTTCTCTTTTCCATGTGGAAAATGGCAACTGCATATTCTGCTTTTCTCATCTGCTCCCTGTCTGCTCGTCTACAATGAGACAATTATATAATTAATTACTAATAATCATTTGAACCTGTTATTACCAATATTTCACAAATTCTTCATGTAAACTTAAGAGCACAGCTGTATGTTGAGTTTGGTCCAACGACTCCTGGTCCTTTCACCAGACGGGAAGCGATAGAACGAGCAAGTGGTATGATCTCTTTTGTGATTACAACCTGGTACAAAGCACAGAGGCATCTTGTAAAAGTGAATTTATTTGAGTAATCTCTTATATTTATTGGAGGGAATAAATCAGTCTTCTTCTTCTTTGCTTTGCGAGTCGCAACCAGTCTTCTTCTTCTTCTTCTTCTCTTGCTTTTGGCGGATTGCAAACAACTTAAAAGGTGCATACCGCCACCTACTGTACATGAGTATGCATCATCCCATCATTCCAACTCATTAACCTATGTTCTAATCAAAATACAATTAAAATAAATAAATAAAACCATTAAATAAATAAAACAAAACAAATCTATGTTCTTTCCTGACCTAATGTTAAATTATTTTTCCTACCCCAGTTTCACTCAAGAATTGAAACAGTGCCTTTCTGGTAGCTCTTACTCCCTCTCCTTTTGTTCCCAGAACACCAACCACACTCCACTCCCTCTCTGCCTCTCAGACTTTAGCCTTTCATTGTTCTCTTTCCGCTTTATAGATGTCACAGTGTAACAAGATATGTTCTACATCTTCTTTTACTGCACAGTTCCCACACTTGTTACTGTCACTTTCCCCCATGATATACAGCGTACTGTTCAAAGCCGTGTGATTTATTCTGAGTCTAGTCATCATGATTTCCTCCCTTCTGTTTCTTTCTTTATGAATATTAATTGTAATTGTATTTTGTACTTTGTGATAGTCCTTGCCTTTCTGGTCTTTCTCCCACCTCTTCTGCCAGATCTCCATCCCTTTCTTCTTAATGACTGCTTTTCCTTCTCCTTCTCCAAGTTGAACTGGTAGTGTTATTTGCTTTTGTAGTGCACTTTTTGCTAATCTATCAGCACACTCGTTCCCTTTCCCCCCCTCATGTGCAGGCACCCAGCAGAACTGCAGATCTATGCTGCTTCTGTGCAGTCTTAACAGGCTATGATTCAGTTCTATGAGAATGTCTTCTCTAGTAGTTGTTGATTGTATGCTTTGTAATATGGACAATGAATCTGTACATATCACCACCCTATCTGGTCTGACCTCTTCAACCCACTGCAATCCTATTATTACAGCAAGCATTTCTGCTGTATACACTGATAATTGATCAGATGCTCTTTTTAAAATAGATATTTTAAAGTCTGGGATGTATATGCCAACTCCAACACGCTCTTCCTTGTTCTTAGAGCCATCTGTATACATTTGTAGGTAATTGTAGTACTTTTCGTTCAGATACAGACTTGTTTTAATTCCCACTTCATTTATTTGCCACTCTTTTTTCCTTTCTACAATACTCATATCTATTTTAGCTTCTGGGAACAGCCATGGGGGAACACTGCTAAATGGGGTTGCTTTGGTAAACGTGATATTCTCCACTCCAGATGCCCTCGTTCTTTCCTTACTTGTCCAGCCAAACCCACGTCCCTGGAATTTTGCATATTCCCAGCAATCCTGTAATATTCTGTTTGTGATATTTCCTTCTCCACTACCTTGTAGTCTGACCCAGTATGACAGAGCAAGTTTCTCTCTTCTGATCTCCAGAGGTGTCTCTCCTGCTTCTATCAGAACTGCATTAATAGGGGATGACTTTATCGCTCCAATACACAGCCGCAATGCTTTATATTGTATTCTATCCATTTTTAAAAGCGATGTTTTTGCTGCTGCTCCATACGCTATACAACCGTAGTCTATTGTGGACCTCATCATTGATCTGTAAATGTCTATTAATGCTTGTGTGTCTGCGCCCCAGTTGCATCCAGCTACAGCTCGCAATACATTTAATACTTTTTAGCATTTTGTTTCCACTTGATTAATATGCATGTTCCATGTGTATCTGCTATCAAACCAGTCCTAGGTATTTGAACTCATTCACCTTTGTCATTGGACGATCATATAGTGTTAGCTGTCGGCCATCAATCTTGCGTTTGTTTGTAAATACCATGTAGCATGACTTGCTTTCTGACATTTTGAATCCCCAGTTATATGACCACCTCTCCACTTTTGTAATCGCTCTAGCTTCTCCATTACGTATGGGGCATGTCTTCCCCTCATCCAAATAGCCCCATCATCTGCGTACAGAGCCGATTGTATGCATGTGTCTAAGCATGTCAATATATCATTAATCATGATGTTAAATAATATTGGACTGACTGCACTCCCTTGGGGAATACCATTTTCTATTTCTAAATAGTTTGAAATATCTGCTCCAACCTTTCCTCTAAATGTCCTGTCTGTTCAAAAGGCCCTTACCCAATTTAACATTCTCCCTCCAATACCCATTCTACTCAATGTGATCAGTAACCCATCCCTCCACATAGAGTCATACGCCTTTTCAATGTCAAAGTACACTATTGCCATTATCTCTTTCATTTTCAATGTTTTTTCCACATCGTTACTCACTCTTACTAACGCATCTATTGTGGACCGCCCTTTACGAAATCCGCTCTGAAAACTACTCAGCAGCCCTTTCTGTTCCAGTACATGTGAGAGCCTACGGACAATGATCTTTTCCATCCATTTACATAGGTGTGATGTAAGAGCTATTGGTCTGTAGTTACTGGGGTTAGCTGTATCTTTCCCTGGCTTATTGAATGGTAGCACGATTGCTGTTTTCCACACACTTGGCATATCTCCTTCTCTCCAGATTTTATTGAAAAGACTCAGCACCATTTTCATAGTTTCCATAGGTAACTGTCTAAACATAGCATAGCATAGCTGGTCTTGTCCTGGGGCTGTATATCCTGTACCTTGTAAGGCTATTTTGAGTTCTGACATTGTAAATTCCACATCCAGAGCCGACCTATTATCCTGTCTCTTCTCCTTCACGTTTTCATTCTCTGCTAGTAACTGCTGTGTTTGCTGCCTATGGATATCACTGAGATGCTCCCCACTATGTACTGCTGCAAGTGTCCTTCCTAACATACCTGCCTTCTCTTTATCTGTCACTGCCAGCCTCTTCCATCAACCAAAGCTGGCATTTGAATGGATTTCCTTTTCCCACTCATCTGCTTAAACATGGAGCAGACATCACCTAATGTTACTCCTCTGCCAATGGTAGAACACAGTTCTCTCCATGTTCTCTTTTGTGTGTATTTTACTGTCCTTCAAGCAGCTGCCCTTTTCCTTTGATACTCTATAACATTATTTTGCGTCATGTTTTTCTTTAATTCTCTAAATGCATCGTTTCGCTCTTTAATAGCCCTGCTGCATTCCTCATTCCACCATGGCACCACTTTCTTCCTACCCTTGGTTGTTGTTTTGGGTATACTGTTCTCTGCTGCATTTAGTATATGTTGCGTTATGTGGCTTGTAATGACCTCTATGCTTCCCTCTGATGTTAGCAGGTGTACCGACTCCTCACACCATATCCTACATTTCCCCCAATCAGCTTTATCAAAGCACCACCTGGTTATTACACCTCCTTCCTGCATATATACATTAGTATTCATTTTAGTAGGCACTGGATAATGGTCACTTCCTACAGTGGAGCTATTCAAAACAAACCATTTGCATGTATGAACCAAACAGTTTGACACTAATGTCAGATCCAGGCATGAGACTTTCCCCCTGTGAACATCTCCTCTTGTGCCATGTCCATCATTAAGGCATACTAGTGTTCTTTCCTCCAGCATTTCTTCCACTATATTTCCGTTACTGTCTGTATGGTTGCTGCCCCATAGACTGTTGTGTGGATTGAAATCACCACACCAAACTTCCTTCCTATGTTTATTTTCTGCTATTTCTTTAAATATATCAGAGGTTAGATTTGGACATGGGTTGTATAAATTGATTATCCTAATGTTATCTTGTTTCTAGGGTTGCAGATGTCCACTATAATACACTCTACATCATCAGGAGATTGCACCTCCCTATATGCCACACCATCTTTGAGAAACGTGGCACACCCTCCACCATTTTGACTATTAGCTCTATCATGCCTTATACAGCTAAATCCTGGAATGACAAAGTCTAATTGAGCTCGTAACCAGGTTTCTTGCACACATATTACCTCAGGGACCACCTCTAGCTCATATATATATTTCTTGAATTCTTGACCATTAGCTATGAGGCTTCTTGCGTTCCAGTGTAGTATGTGCAGAACCATGATTAAGGATCTAACCCTCATCCTGATTTTCATTTTCCCCAGCTCCATTTATAGCTAGCATTGCATGTATCTGATCTGCTTTAATATCTTTCATGTCTAGGAATTTTCCAGCTGCCTCCACAATGGCTTTGATTCTATCACTTTTCTTTTTTAACTGTAGTGCAACATTTACAGTATGGCATATGAATACCACAACATTCACCTTTTTCACTCCTAGAACATCATCATCCTCTTTCCTCTAGGTGGCGCTGTGGGGTTGGATTTGAAGATTACTTTTTGGTGTGTTCCTGCCATTTCGTATTGCAATGCTCTGCTCCATTCCACTAGGGGTCTTATTGATTGTTATTGTTCCCCTTACTTTCTTTATTGCTTCTGCGTATGACACTGTTTGTAATCTTAACCCTCTGCACCTCTCTGGCCTCTCTCTGCACTTCACATCCTCCAAACGCAGCACTGTGATCTCCTCCGCAGTTACAACATTTAACCTTTGCATCCTTTTCACATTTTCCATACTCATGTGTTCCTCCGCATCTCGCACACCTTAGCTGCCCTTTGCACTGCTGCGCTGTGTGCCCCATTCGTTGACATGCGTAACACCTGAGAGGTTTGGGAATGTACTCCCTAACAGTGAAGTTCAAATATCCCATTTGTACTGCCTTAGGTCATGTTCTCTCAAACTGAATGAGGACTGATAATGTTTCTTTGAGTGTGCCATCCCGTTTGCTTTTAAGCCTTCCACTACTTTACCTCCTTTTAATTCACTTTTAATATCTTCCACTGACATGTCCAATGGTACTCCTGAGATTACTCCTCTCAGTTTTGCCATTGCTCCTGGGACATGCGCCTTCATTTTCTCCCCATCCAGTGAGTTCATTCCCAGAATCTTTTCCTGCTGCTGTTTGTTATTGGCATGTATCAAAACCCGCTTGTTGTTCATGAATTTAGCGAATTTAATTTTTCCAATCTCTTTTTCAATTGCTTTGGTAAGTTTAATCGGGTGGTAATGCCCACCATCCTGATTGAATTCTATTACAACTTTCCACTCGTGTTCTAGTTCTTTATCCAACATTGCTTGGCTGACACTTTGACTGATTTTTGATTTTTTGCTTTGATTAGCCTTGTCTGCTTCACCCGACCAATCCGACCACCTTCTAGCTCTTTCTGAACTATCTCTTTCTTTCAAAGATCTTTTCTTCCTCGCAGCTTTGGATATCATCCAGTCCATATCGTCTCTTTGGCTACCATCTGAGCTGGTTGACATGATGAAACACTCAATGTACAGTTTATGCAAATCCGCCAAAAAATAACAGTCCAATGCTACCGTTTCTGTATGTATCCGAGTTTTCCGATTCTCTCTGAGCTTTCTGTCACGCGTCTCCGACTTCACTTCCACTTCCGGCAGCAGCTTCACCTGCAAACAGAGCTCAATCGTGGCCAAACGGTGGGACTACATTTAACATTTCACACACAATACACCCTGAAACCAGTGCTTGAATTGGGCCGGTACTCACCGGTACGCAGTACCGGCACTTCTGATTTTTACCCATGTGGTACCGGCACTTCTTACTGAGTACCGGCAAAATGCCGGTACTCAGCCACCGGTAATATACGTATATATTGTAAACGCAACGCAGCGCAAATGTGGGTCTGACTCTGCCTCACAGAGGGTGACTGGCTGTCTACATGACGTGGCCTGCCGACATGGCCACTTTCATACAGATCATACTAATGCCCTCGATTGGTCTCTGTGTGTCATTCAAGCTCGGGAGGGTGTGTGTTGGTGTATGTGTGGCGCGAGCGAGCGAGAAAGCGCGCGCACCGGTTACGTGTATTGTTGTTAGCATCTGGTGCTAGCTAGCTGCGCTAACGGATATAAGGAGCTGTTTCAACAACAAGGTGGAGGGAGAGTCCTTTGCTGTCAGACTGAGAGGCTGATAACTACAGCTCTGGTGAGGTAAATTACTCTCTGAGTCTTTAGATAGTTAACTTAGTTTAAGTTATCTCAGTGGGTCTCAAACGGTTCGGTCACCATTTATGTAAACACATATTTCCATTTGAGGGGGTAGTGATTAGTAAAATATGCATGAATAATACAAACAAAATGTTAACTAGGTGAAAAAAGGTAAGATAAACTTGTTGAGAGCTAAAACTAGTCTTTGCTGTTGCCTCAAAGAGGAGCAGGGGGGAGAGGAGGGAGACAGGAGAGGCCGATTCAGGAGCCCAGACATACTCACAACTATAAATGAACCAAAAACAAATAAATAAACAAGTTTCAATGTTTTTTCATATTGGATATTGTATGTTATTGGTTATGGCCATGTACTTATGATTTTATGATTATTTAAATGTATACATTTTTGTTTCATATGGGTGTAGTCTCTTTATTTCCCCCTCAAAATGCACCAGATTGATGCATTTAAGTCCAACATTTAAAAGAAAATCTCACCGGGGGAGCATGCCCCCGGACCCCCCTATAGGATTTGAGGCCCGGCCCCACTGTTCCCAAATAGATTTGCAATTTTTTTTAAATAGTAACCCATCTCCATATGTTTCTTTTTGGGTAGTAGATTTAAACTAGAGGGCTATCACTTTGTGCAGCAACGCTATTGACAAATAAATCCAGCAAAATGGCACAAAAACCTGGTAGAGGCCTCAGGGACGAGGAGTCATTTAACCAGCCAGTAGGAGTCAAGCTTTACTTTCTTTTATATCCATAAAGAAAAAGTAAATCTGTTTACAGTTGTTTCATTATGGATGTTGAGAGGTATCCATATATCTCTTCATTTTGCTCTCAAAGTGCACCAGATTGATGCATCTAACTTCAATATTTTAAAAAAAATGTTCCCGGACCCCCCTAGACTAGAGGGTGTCAGGTCCACTCACCACTTATAAAAATAGCACTTTACCACTGCACCCCCTCTAATCTCAGATGCACCCTGAGTCATTTTGTTTAAGTACAGTGAGCCTTTCTAAAATATACAGTAAAGAGACAAACCCACCAGCATTATAGGATATACTATGACTGTGCCAAATACTTGTTGCTGATTTAGAGTAGGCCTACTGGCACCTTTTTTATTCCAATTCAAGCACTGCCTGAAACTACACACTGCGGAGATTTAGACCTGAGATTAGGGAAGAGCATTTCCACCTAGTGATGGGACGAGCAACACTGGTGCTGAGTCAGCACTGTGCCGAGAGCCCAAGGGTGAAACCCCGTATTGGTGCGTGTATTGCTTTAAGAACTAATCACGTGACCGATACAGGAAGTGTATCGGTTGAATTTGTTGCGCCAAAGTGTGTTTATAAGGTATCAAACTGCATCAACATGTCGTGGGTTTGTTGGATGGAGTTTTGCTGTTGCGTTATAATGGATCGTTCAAGGAAGTTTTCCCCAGTGTGGAATAATTTTGATCTTCTGACGCCAAACAAGGTAAATCTTTTTCTCCTTTGAGCACTGTTTACTGTTAGTTTTTCCATTATATACCATATGTTTTTTGGGTGGCGCATTGCATTCACTTTGTCGTCACAACGTCACCTGTGATACATATGATAGTCAGTGAAATAGCCTTACAGTTGCTTTATTCATATTATCTTGTTATTACGAGATCCTGATAGATACCCTATGTCATTGTCATTTTTCTTTGACAAGTGAATGCAGTGCGCCACCTTAGTTTTTACTCTGTTCTGGTAAGTGGTTTGAATAGTTTTCTGATAAATTAAATGTGTATGTCATTGTAGGTGAAGTGTCGGCTCTGTTCTACGGAGCTATCTTACATCAATAAGAGCACTTCATCAATGCTGAGGCATTATAGAGCTCGGCATGGTGGCGATGAAGAATCAGCAGATACCCGTGAGAATACCCCAGGTATGTTGACATGTTCTCCTTATTCACTTTACAGCCCTGGTGGTCTAGTGGGTAAGATTCAGAGCTCACTCCCCAGTGACCTCGGTTCAATTCCCGATCAGGGAAGTTTTCCTCTATTGCATTTCTCTGCAAGATTAACATTGTTTGTAAAAAAAAATAATACAGACCTTAAATAAGCTTTTAACGAAATATTTCCTTTTGGCTTGCAGTTCCTAAGCAAGCAGTGGATGAGGCAGTGGTCAACATGATCATCAAAGACTGTCAGCCACTCAGCTTGGTTGAAAATGAGGGATTCAGGGAGCTCTTGAAGCTCATCATACCCTCGTATGTTCTACCAAGCAGGAAGGTATGTTTAAGAAAGGTTATTATTATGTTTTTGTACTATATAACTATATTTTGGTATAAGAATATTTGTATGGTTATTTTCAGACCATCAAGGATTTGGTGAGCCAGAGGTATGAGAAGGAAAAGGAGAAAACAAAAAAGGACCTCCAGAGCGCCGTTGCTGTTAGTTTAACAGCTGATATGTGGACATCCATGAATATGGAGGCATATCTAGCGGTTACTTGCCACTATGTGGACAAAGAAAGCCATGAACTCCATACGTCAGTCTTGGGAGTGCAGCATTTTCCTGAAAAACACACTGCTGAAAACATGGCCACAGTTAAAAAGAGCCTCATGGAGGAGTGGGGCATAGCTGCAAAGGTCAGGTGTCTTGTCACTGATGCAGCAGCAAACATGATTTCATGTGCTCGGATGCTGCAAATACGCCATACCATTTGTATAGCCCATACCATGAATTTAATGGTGAGGAAATCATGTGATCAGGTCGAAACACTTACAGAAATACGCAACAAAACGTGACAAATAGTGACGTACTTTCGATCGAGCACTACTGCCAAAGAGAAGCTCACTCAAATACAGCAGCAGCTGGGAACACCGGTCCATAAATTAATCAATGAGGTGCCAACAAGATGGAACAGCACCTACCACATGTTTGAAAGAATGGCTGAGCAGAAGGAGGCAGTCTGGGTGTCACTGGGCTCATTAAAAAGGACATCACTCCACTGACTACGGAAGACTGTGAAACCATTGAAGAGATGCTCAGGGTGCTTGCTCCTTTTGACCAAGCAACAACTGAACTGTCTGAGGAAAAAAGAGTCTCTGGGTCAAAGGTTATTCCCATGCTGAAAATGGTCCACGTTGAGCTTCACCGTCAAGCGTCAACGGTGAGAAAAACAGCTGCTAAACAGCTTGCAGAAAATCTGAGAAAGCGGCTAACAGAATGCATCTCTAGCATGGAATCACTCAGTGTGATGACACTGGCAACACTTTTGGATCCTAGGTTCAAAACAATTGGATTGGTCAGCTCACTGAAGGCAACTGAAGCTGTCAAAAGACTGAAGTTGGAGTGTGCTGACCAAATGAGGAGCCAAGAGCCTGACCCAGCAGAAGAAGGGCCTAGCTCTTCACATGGATCAGAACCCAGTTCAGGTATGAAAACACATTTCTTTCTGTTTATTTGTTTATTTCTGTGGCACTTTGTCATGTGATAATATACTTGTGATTATTATTATTATATTTTTTTTAGGGCACAATCTCTGGGAAACATTTGACATGGAGGTTGAGGAGAACAAGAGGACCTCTAATGCCACAGCTGATTCGATACTAGAAGTCCAACGCTACCTGGCAGAAAGCAACTTACCCAGAAAACAAGACCCATTGCAATATTGGAAGAGCAACAAAAGAGCGTATCCACACCTTCATGAACTTGCACTGAAATGTCTCTGCTCACCATGTTCATCTGTGCCGTGTGAGAGAGTATTTTCTAAGGCGGGGGAACTGGTATCAAAGAGGAGAAATCGCCTTGGAGCAAAGACACTACAAAAGCTGTTGCTCCTCAATAAAAATGCATAAACAAATCACTTCTTTTCTCAAGTATTTTATTTCATATGATTGAACAGTTAAGTTAACAAAATTGTGTACATAAGTCACAAATTGTAACTCTGAATTGTAACTCAAATTTGCTAAATTTTACATACCAACTCAGTTTAGCATTTACACAAACAAGGAATTTCTTTACCTGCAATGATTTTCTAACAACTGCAGGGGGCACTATTGGGTGACCGGCGCAGTATCAATACAGTGCCGACACAGTTTGTATAGTGTGTCAATACACTCCTTGAGGTATCATTATCCCATCACTATTTCCACCACAGAAAAGAACATGATCTACCTGTAAGTCATTGATATGATTTATAATGTAATTAATATGATTTACTATCTCATTAATATACTCAGATATTGTACTTTAGTTAAAGTAGAGGGAATATAAATACAATGTTCTGTAAATGCTCTTATTTTGAAGTGCTTCCTGTTTGCTGTTCAGCTTCACTTCTTGCTCGTCGGTCGTGTCGCACCTTCTTCTTCTTCTTTCTAAAGGTTTGTAACTCTTTGTGACTTTAGAGCTTTTAGAGACAACTCTGATTATCAATCATTGCTCAGAGAATAAGAAGAACTCTTAAGTTTAACTTTTAGAGACTCAGAGACAGAGTTTAACTCTCTTCCTGTTACCTGAGATACACCTGGGGGGGGGGGGGGGACTGAAAAACGGCCGCTCGGTTGGCTGACGTGTGCTTCACTTGGAGGCTGTCTGAAGGTATACACAGATGGACTTGGACATTAACTACGATATTCCGTAATAAGTCTGGCAACAATAGCTGGTTTTAAATGATTTATTCGAGCAACTCGTTTGTCTTGTTGTAGTCCTCGCTGTTCGCGTCCGGATATCGCCATCGTAATCACAACCTCACACACTGGTACTGGATGTGCATCAACGTGTTCCTAAGAAGCCAAATATACCAAAAGATGTATGTAAACGACAGAAGAAAGCGATCGAAATGTGTATTTCAGTCGAAAGCCACGCACCCCACTGAAACGAGTTGATCGGGAAACAAGTTAATCCGGTGTTACAGTACAAGTTGAGTCATGACAACTGGCGACATTCTATTATTTTCGTCATAGGAATCCGGGGCGTGTACATTGAGGACCCATTGTTGACTTACCAGGAAAGAAACATCGTTTCTCGTTTACGTTCATCTTTTGCTATATCTGCCTTCCTAAGATCACTTTGCTGCACATTCAGTACTCGTATGTGAGGTTGTGGGTGAGAGTCCGATATCGTGACGCTTACAGGGAGGTATCGAACATTACAAAGTAGGTGACTGTGTGGATGCCTGTTCAAAACATTGCAAACTTCAATAAATCATTTAAATTATATATTTGTGTCCGACTTTCATTTGTTCATCGTTCTTAATGTGATGTATAGTAGCTTTGATAGCTGTCCATACCTTCAGACAGCCTAAAAGTAAAACACAAGTTGTTTATTCACAGCCCGAACGCTCATCGAGATGACTGGATCAGTCATGACAACTTGTGATCAGCTCCGATTAAATTGTGATATCAATTCCGTAGCTAACCTCCAGGAAGCACGTTTATTTTATGAAATACCTGTATCCCTCTCATCACAACAAGACTCTACACTGTGCAGGAAAAACAATGACATACATGAAAATAACCTTGATGCATGGGAATGAAACACACAAACTAACAGATAAATCATCAGAAGAAGGCAGAGAGGAAGTAAATAACAACAGGAACACGGAAGGCAGACAGAATTGCTTAGACACGGGTGTCACATGAAATTTAAATGTTCTGGAAAGTTCCTTATACAGCTTTAGCCTTTTTTATCTCATGAAGTCCCAAAGTGACACACACTGAACAGTCTGGGGTCATGGTCCTTGACATTTGCTTTTGTCTTCCCATAACAACATGTCCAAGATGTCCATGTGTCAGGCTAAAACATGTGACAGAACTAGCTAGATTTGGAAAGGTTTTTTGTTGCTAAAGTTAATATTCAAGCCATTTAAGAATAAAAATGCTTACATGAAATGTCATTTGTTAAACTTTAAGCTGTCTTCGGCTCTTTTCTGCTGGAACAAATGTAAATGTCCCCTCTGTGGGACGAATAAAGGTATTCTGATTCTGATTACATTTAACCTGTTGTGGAAACATTTCTTGATGAAATTGATATGAAACAAATGCCATAAATATATTCCTGTGACACATGGTGTCACATCGGGACTTTAACCCTAAACATTCACAGTAAACCCGGAGTGACATATATGCACAATTAGAAATATGATTATGGTCTGGTCAGTTAATTTAGCTGATTCAATTATATTTAGTTAACATATGCTTTATTCTTCAATTCATAGCATGTTCAAACAAATGCAAACCAAAACATCATCCTTGTGAATTAAGTTATAAATAAGAGTTACTTTACCATTAAAGCCCAGATATTTGACACTAGGGGCCGGGGTTACTTGTCAGAAATGTGTCTATTTAGTCTAAATGACGTTCCCCTTAATTTCCCCAAAAGTAGAAATGGGTCGGGGTTCTTATGGGTTAAACGTATAGGCTTAAAGGCATAATAGAACTACCGTATTATATGTATTCAACTTGTGCCCCGCTGGACTTACTTTTCTGTGGTTTACCGTTACTGTGAAATATCAGTATAGCCACGGAAGATAGTTTGTGTGTTTAATTCCCATGCATCAAGATTATTTTCATGTATGTAATTGTTTTTCCTGCTCAGTGTAGAGTCTTGTTGTGATGAGAGGGATACAGGTATTTCATAAAATAAACGTGCTCCCTGGAGGTTAGCTACAGAATTGATATCACAATTTAATCGGAGCTGATCACAAGTTGTCATGACTGATCCAGTCATCTCGATGAGCGTTCGGGCTGTGAATAAACAACTTGTGTTTTACTTTTAGTCTGTCTGAAGGTATGGACAGCTATCAAAGCTACTATACATCACATTAAGAACGATGAACAAATGAAAGTCGGAAACAAATATATAATTTAAATGATTACTGAAGTTTGCAATGTTTTGAACAGGCATCCACACAGTCACCTACTTTGTAATGTTCGATACCTCCCTGTAAGCGTCACGATATCGGACTCTCACCCACAACCTCACATACGAGTACTGAATGTGCAGCAAAGTGATCTTAGGAAGGCAGATATAGCAAAAGATGAACGTAAACGAGAAACGATGTTTCTTTCCTGGTAAGTCAACAATGGGTCCTCAATGTACACGCCCCGGATTCCTATGACGAAAATAATAGAATGTCGCCAGTTGTCATGACTCAACTTATACTGTAACACCGGAACACCGGCCGTTCTGTGATTTTCCAGAACAAACAGATACTACCGGCTATTATCAATCATTAGGTAATAACTCAGAGACCCTCTCTCTTTATTTGTGTGTGTGTGTGTGTGTGTGTGTGTGTGTGTGTGTGTGTGTGTGTGTGTGTGTGTGTGTGTGTGTGTGTGTGTGTGTGTGTGTGTGTGTGTGTGTGTGTGTGTGTGTGTGTGTGTGTGTGTGTGTGTGTGTGTGTGTGTGTGTGTGTGTGTGTGTGTGTGTGTGTGTGTGTGTGTGTGTGTGTGTGTGTTCGTTCCTCGTCACATGACTAGCGAAGTGTTTAAAGATAAACATCACAAAAAAGGTACAAATGTGGAAATATAAAGAAGAATACGTTAATAATAATACAAATCATTTTTTGAATACTAAAATAATTAATGTGGAAATGTAAACATTTAATTTGTAATTAAAGGAAACAACACTAATGTTCCTCCCTCAGCCACCAGGGGGCGATACATCCCACAGCCTCACTCGCAGGTGAACTGATTAATCAAATAAATCAAAAAACAAATAATTTTAAAAATGCAAAAATAAAACATTAAAAGCCAAAGTAAACAGAGATAAGAGTTGAAGAGAAGGACATTGAAGATGTTTGAATTCAATAAAAACAATTACAATCCTATAAGAAAATATATGAAGCTGAATAAAAAAAAAATAAGAACATTTAAAAAATACAATAAAAGGTCAAATGGTATTTACATAATATCTGTGGGAGTATAAAGCTCAGGGTTCATACGTTCATTGAAAACTTGGAAAAGTCATGGAAATTCAAAATGCAAATTCCAGGCCCTGGAAAAGTTATCGAAAACAATATTTTTCCCAAAGTTTTGGAAAAGTCATTGAAATGTAACTAAAGTTGCGTCAAATATAATTTACATTTGATCTAATCGCTGAAATAATCTGCGGTCGCGAGCTGTTATGTGCCATCATGACGCGCATGGTGTTATTTTTTTATATATGAAGCGAGAGCTGTGTGCTCGAGTCTTCCTGCCTGTCGGGCCGGCTGAACTCTGCTGCTCCGGGATGAGGGTCAGCTACATTATCTACGGTGCCTTTGTTATCTGTGCGGAGTCACTGTGGCACAGACTGCACCGCTGGTGAACAGCTGTTAGGAATACTCTGTTTCAGTAAAAGTCCTGCATTCAAAATGTTCCTCAAGTGAAAGTAGAAAAGTATTCTCATCAAAATATAGTGAAAGTAGCGACAGTAAAAGTAGTCATTTTGCAGATTGGTCCATTTCAGAATAATAGATATGATATGTTTTATAATGATTGATCATGAAAGTGTTCTCAAAGCTGGTAAAGGTGCAGCTAGTTTGAATCACTTTGTATACTGCAGGGTAGCTGGTGGATTTACTCCAGGTGGAACTAAAGTCTGATTTAACACTTGATTAGATTTCACATCATTCATCCACATCTGAGAAGTAACTAAAAGTATTAAATACATGTAGTGGAGTAGAAGTACACCATGTACCTCTGAACTGTAGTGGAGTAGAAGAACAAAGTAGCAAAACATTGAAATACTTAAATAAAGTACAAGTATCTCAAAATTGTGCCCAAGTATAGTACTTGTTGAGTTTATGAACTTAGTTACTTTACACCATGTGGCTATAAAGATAGAAAGACTAAGCCTTGCACAGAGGCATGAAAATACATTTTCAAAATGCTCAACAGTGCTGCCAAAATTATAAACTGACTGCTACACAATTAAAATAAATGCTTTAATATATTTCTATTAGATGTGACTCTTTGGGGTTTCTGTTATTGTTAACACTGCTGCTTTAGTTGTTCTGCTAAAATCCTCTGATATTCCGTGGGGTGGGGGGGCCGGGGGCTCGGATCCTTGTCACCTTTTTCATACCTGATGAGTTTGCATCCCTGACTACTTTGCTTCAGCGTGTAGAAGCTAGTAAGCCTACTATTTGATTTGTTTTAGATAGGCACAACATGTTTCATATTCAGACCTTATTTTCCTCTTCCATGTTCAAATAAACCATTTTCAGTGGTAATTTGTTTTTGGTCATGGAAAATGAGGTAAAGGTCATGGAGAAGTCATGGAGAAGTTATGGAGAAGTCATGGAGAAGTCATGGAGAAGTCATTGAGAAGTCATGGAGAAGTCATGGAGAAGTCATTGAGAAGTCATGGAGAAGTCATGGAGAAGTCATGGAGAAGTCATGGAGAAGTCATGGAGAAGTCATGGAGAAGTCATTGAGAAGTCATTGAGAAGTCATGGAGAAGTCATGGAGAAGTCATGGAGAAGTCATGGAGAAGTCATTGAGAAGTCATGGAGAAGTCATTGAGAAGTCATGGAGAAGTCATGGAGAAGTCATGGAGAAGTCATGGAGAAGTCATTGAGAAGTCATGGAGAAGTCATGGAGAAGTCATGGAGAAGTCATGGAGAAGTCATGGAGAATTCATGGAGAAGTCATTGAGAAGTCATGGAGAAGTCATTGAGAAGTCATGGAGAAGTCATGGAGAAGTCATGAAGAAGTCATTGAGAAGTCATTGAGAAGTCATTGAGAAGTCATGGAGAAGTCATGGAGAAGTCATTGAAAATCATTGGTGAAAAAGTGTATGAACCCTGAAAGATGAGTAAATACAGCATAATAATTCATGTATAAATACAACAGGTACAAAATAAAAATATGAACATGAACATTTAAACAGTATTAATTAAAGAAAACAATACGTGAAAATACAAAGAGGAATAAATGAAAGGGAATGTAATAAAAAATAATACAATTAATAAATATAGTCAACAGGAGTGGTGATAAAAAGAGCTCCCAATAAATGAAACAGTTGAAGAATATAAATACTATATAAATAATAAGAAAATGAAAATGATACATAGACAAATAATAACTATATAAATATAAAAGTGAATAAATGGATTGATAAATAGGAATCAATAAAACACCCTCTATGGCATGACTTTTTATTTTGGGAGAAAAAAATGTTTCACCATGTGTTTTAGAAGCTTAGGGGTCCCTGATTATTATATACATTATAAAATGTGACCCCCCCCCACACCATCAGGGCAACACTGTGCTACGAGGGTATTTAATCACCAAGGATTTCAGAAGAAATAGAAAAAACGTGTGTGGGTGTCCTTTATATATACAGTCTATGTTGTGAATTTATTCCAGGTGTAACCTGGACCTGAACCTGGACCTGGACCTGGACCTGATCCTGAACCTGGACCTGAACCTGGACCTGGACCTGGACCTGAGTCCTGGACCTGAACCTGAACCTGGACCCCGTTGTGTTTCCTCAAAGAGTGACCGCTCAATGGAGCCTCAATCTGCTGATGGGGGGTAAGAATTTAAAACGGACTGAAAGCCATTTGAGTCAGTTGTTGTCTGTGTTGAAGCTTCTGTGTAACCTTCAGGAAATCCTGGTTATTAGCGACGTCGGTGGGCGTTAAGTGAACTGCAGTTAGCATCCTGGACATGAACTCAGTGACGTTCTCCACTAAAGAGATGTGTTTACGTTAGCTTCACACTGCTGGCTGTAGGGCAGCTGAAGAGACGCGAGGCACTTTGGAGATAAACTTCACGTCTTTAGGATTTACTCTGAACATCTTCCAGAGTCCTTCACATAGAGAGCAGTCCACCGGCTGATAGAGGAGACTCAGAGAGTCTGGAAGGTTCATCTGTTGGGAAACACAGAGCGATTTATACCATTACATTGTAAAGAGTGACTTTAGATTTAACATATTTTCATCAGTTTTTCTCCAGCGTGCCAATGTCTGCATCTGTTTCTGTTTCAGGGTCCAGCAGCAGAGACCAGACTCTCCCAGCTGTCTGTCCCTAAAGAGCGACTGGTCAAAGGTCGACTTCATAAACTTTAAAGGAAGACCTCCATCTGCTGATCAGAAGTAAGCTGTGACTCATAGTAACGAGTAGCTCAACGCTTCTGCCCATTCACTTTGAATGGGGTGACGTCACGCTTCGCCGAACTGCATTGTGGGAGCGAAGCGTAACTTTGCTGGCGTGGCTCGCTGCAAAAGTTGAGCAATGTTCAACTTTTGAAGATTCGGCGGAAGCGTCAGCCAATCGAATCATCTGCCAGTACAAACTCTAGCCAATCAAACCGCGTCCTTTTGTGTCCGGGGCGGGAGATTCATGTGATTGGTTGTTGGTCGAGTTTCAGCCCCCCCCCCCCACCGGCAAGCTTCAACG
Source organism: Notothenia rossii (assembly GCF_949606895.1). NCBI lineage: Eukaryota > Metazoa > Chordata > Actinopteri > Perciformes > Nototheniidae > Notothenia > Notothenia rossii. Next base: position 1,630,429 of record NC_136902.1, read on the forward strand.
CACGCCGCTGTGTGGACGGGCCGTAAGAGTCCGGTTATGATAGAATAAAACCAGTTTGTATAAAGTCTCATCCGACCCCTTCTCTTGTCCAAAGTTGTAGTGACCACGATATCCATTAGTTTTTTGTCCTTTGTTTGTGATTCACTCGTGGGGCTGACCGACGAATAGACGCTTGTAGTTCGAGATAACAAATATAAATGTCCAGATGCGATTGAAAAGTAAGATAGTTTATTCCAAAAAAGGCAAAAATAAATAAACGTTTTTAAACAAACTATTTGTCCTATAAACTGATATTTCAATGTTAAAGGCAGAAGAACCAAGCTGTGACGCTCCCAACCAGCCAGGTCTAAGAACTGTTTGCTCCAGTCAGCCAGTAGGCTGCAGCACCTCTCCTTTTATGCTGCAGCCCCTCCACCTGCAGAGTAATCTCAGGAAATGGCTCCCACATAACCGGCCTCTAATTGTATTTTGGAGTACCACAAAAACAATGATCAAATATACAAAAAAAAGGAGCCTATACAGTCAGGATTTCTATTCATTTCATGAATCCAGTGATCTATCAATATGAGTTGTGTGGTGTTACTCATCCTGTCTACATGATATCATCGTGCCATCAGCGGAAGAAGACTCTTTGCTGCCGTCACTCTTCACATTCTAACAGCAGACAGATCTTGGTGATTGGCCTCTCCAGCACACTGGTCTGTGTTTTGACAGCTCGAACCAATCCTTTAGTGTCTGCCATAGCTTCTAGCACTCTTCCCAGGATCCACGAGCCACGGGGAGCAGTAGGTTCAACTACCATACATCTCCAGGTTTAAAGCTTCTCTTCTCCTTGCACCATTTCTGTCTTTCTTGCATGAGGGGTAAGTATTCCCGGCACCAGCGTTTCCAGAATAAGTCTGCCATGTTTGCACCTGTTTCCATCGGCGTCTTACGTACAGGTCCTTCTTGTCAAAAACTCCAGGGGGCAGAATTGGCTTGGTTTTTAAAAGCAAGATGTGATTTGGGGTTAGAGGCTCCAGGTCTTGAGGGTCATTTGAGACTGTTGTGATTGGTCGACTGTTCAAAATGGCCTCTACCTCACATAAAAGGGTTTGTAGCCCTTCTTCATCCAAAGTCTGCTGCTTCAAAGCAAAATAGAGAACCTGCCTCACCAACCCAGTCTCACAAAAAAACGTGTAATAACTACGTTGGTCCACAACGTAGGACGTAGTATTTCTACAAAAACGCCTCTGAAATGGTAAGATCCATACGTTTTTTTCACCATTCATTCCAATGGCTGGCGTCTATGTCACGTGATCTTCACATTTCTCCCTGCAGAAAAAAAAAACATGGCCGAGATTCGTTTTATTCTCGGTGGAAAATGCCTATTTTAGATTTAGGTTAGTTTGGGCATTAAAATGCGTGTTGATGTCATTTGATGTGAGAAATATGAGTTGTTATTTCAGATTATGTGTGCAGTGGATGCACATGATCTTTAGTTTGCTAGTTATTACGAAGATTACTTCAGGAAACTGTGTCCATACAACGTTTTCATTGTTACCAAGGTGGTTGCTAGGGACGCTGCTATCGATATTATTTCTGTTATGTTGTGTAACTGTTTAATGGTGTTATCTTTATTGCTACCCCCTTCCCCGTCAATGTATAGTGTTGGTCCACAGCGCAAACGTATTAATTTAACAAAATCTGCATCTAAAATTGTGGCATAGATACGTTTTTTTTTTCTTTTTCTGCCTTCTCAAGATCTTCCAGAGTAATGGTCTGTCCACCCGGTGTGGCCTTCATGTTTTCTATTTTCTGCTCAACATTGCTTTTGTTTTGAGCATCGGTGTTGGAGTCCTTTAAAGTGGAAATAAGCTCTTTTCTCCTTTGAACGAGCCGCTTCAAGCCTTCTTTGAACTTCAGGATCCATGCTACTGCAGCTTTCACTTTTCTCCAGCTGCAGAAATGCATGAGTAGCTTGCCTGTAGGATTTTCTGTGACTATAACTCTGTTGACTATAGCATTTCTTTTGACCTCTAAATCATCACAGGAGAGAGGGATGGATTCCAGGGGAAACAGCGGCCAGTCCTTTTCTGACTTCCAGAGCATTTCTGGGCCATGGATCCATGTTCTGTTCTCCATAAATGTGTCGGCCTTTTGTCCTCTAGAGGCGACATCAGCAGGATTGATCTTTGTGTTCACGTAGTGCCATTGGGTTATCTCTGTGGACTCCCTGATGATGGAGATCCTGTTTGCAACAGATGTGTGAAACCTTATGTGTTGGTTTGCAATGTATTTGAGCACAGATTGGCTATCAGTCCATAACATAGAGCTTTCCAACTGTAGTTGCAACTCTGCTCTGAGTAATGTGTCCACTCTTGTAGCCAGCACTGTAGCAGCAAGCTCCATCCTGGGGATTGTGATCTTCTTGAGAGGAGCTACTCTTGCCTTTCCCATCATGAATGCCACGTGAATGTTGTTATTGTGGTTCACCAGTCTCAAGTAGCTCACTGTGCCGTACCCCTGCTCACTTGCATCCCAGAAATGGTGTAGTTGTGCTTGGATCTGTTGGCCAAAGTCTTTGGGCTTGATGCACCTTTTTACCTTGAAGTCAGTCATCTTCTGAAGATCTAGCTTCCATGTAACCCACTGCTTAGAAAGCTTCTCAGGTATGTTCTCATCCCAACCGTAGCTAGTTCTACACAGCTCTTTTAATAGCAGCTTGGCAGGCAGAGTGAAGGGTGCAAGGAACCCAAGAGGATCATAGATGGAGCTCACCATGGATGATATTCCTCTCCTTGTGTGTGGTTGTGGCTTGATGCTGACATTGAATGTAAAATGGTCCTCTTCCACACACCATTGCACTCCAAGTGCTATCTCAAAAATACCAGCTCAATAAATCACAACCGCTCAAACCAACTACAAACTACTACCGCGGATTGGGCAGAGAACAAGTCTGAGAAAGTTAACTCCCCCATGTGACGTAATATGACGCGTTTGACGTATGACGTTAAAAAAAGCAATTTTTAGTAGCAGAGCTCAAAACGGCTCCTTTTCCTCTGAATTCCTTATGTCTCGTAAAACATATCAAATCCTGCATTAACATTTTTAATTGTAATTTTCAGGCAAGGTTAAGCATAAATGTAGTAAAAAAAAAAACCTGCAAGTTGCTCTTTAACAACCTATCAATGTGTCATACCCACTTAACGGGAAGAAACTCAGCTAACTAACGATACGAACCATTTTTACCGTAACAAAACACAAGTCTCACAAGAAGTGTCTAAATGAGCCCTGAGCGAAAGAATGCTAACGCACTTAGCAAAGAACTCACGGTAGAAAAACGTATACTTATCGGATCTGCACAAACAAGACATTGGCTAGCAAGCTGAGATTCCACAGATTCTAGGGGTATAAGTATCATCACTGAGCGATCAAAACTCGCGGCATGGGAAGCGAACCCAGACAACACACAACGTAGCTTTACGGAGCAAAATCGGGAAATATGTCTTACCTTTTGCTGTTTCTGATCAATAGTTGTGTTCAATGGCATTAAAACGATAAAAACGCTGCTGAAGGTTAATCCAATGGTTAATCCAATGTGTCTGTGTCACTTTGAAATGATTACGGATAATCCATCATCATATTTATGTCAATAACGGAGATGTCATATTAGCTGCTACGAGAGTGTATGACAGCTTCCTGTTTTGGGCATTCAGGCTACACATCACTTATTCACCAATGGTAATGTTTAGATGGATTTTAGGAACATCCCCTCGATTCTATTGGCTCTAACAGTTAAAAAGAGGTGTCAATCATCAAAATCGACCGAGGGGGGCCAGAGATATGGAAAATGCACCCAAATGACCCCAGAAGTGGTTTTTTTTTCTAAATCTCTCTAAAAAGGTCAAATGTCACTTGTTTTGCATCAATCTTGATACAGGGTACTTATTATATGTTATAGTTTGGATTCCTAAAGCTTTTAGTCTACTATCCCATCATTCAAGGGTGGTTTTCACTATAAGGAATGGTTTATTTTTGGACGGACACAATCATTTACAGTTTTTACTATGTTCAATCTGAATTTACTTTACAATAAAAACATCTATATTGATTCTGACTCTTCTACATCCAACTCACAGGTTTATCATTACTTTGAGAAAAAAGATGATTAATTTACTCCTTTTAGGGAAGATATGGTCATTTGTTCTGGGAATGTCATTTTCGAGCCTGAGACCTGAAAGCAGGCTCAGGGGTTAACAGGTTAAGTGAACTGCAGTTAGCATCCTGGACATGAACTCAGTGACGTTCTCCACTAAAGAGATGTGTTTACGTTAGCTTCACACTGCTGGCTGTAGGGCAGCTGAAGAGACGCGAGGCACTTTGGAGATAAACTTCACGTCTTTAGGATTTACTCTGAACATCTTCCAGAGTCCTTCACATAGAGAGCAGTCCACCGGCTGATAGAGGAGACTCAGAGAGTCTGGAAGGTTCATCTGTTGGGAAACACAGAGCGATTTATACCATTACATTGTAAAGAGTGACTTTAGATTTAACATATTTTCATCAGTTTTTCTCCAGCGTGCCAATGTGTGGGCGGTGGTGGCAAAGTCCGTAGGGACTTGGCTTGGGAACCAGAGAGTCACCGGTTCAAGACCCCAGAAGACCAAGTGCTACCCAGGTGTCCCTGAGCAAGGCAGCGTTCCCTACACTGCTCCCCGGGCCCGTACATATGGCAGCCCACTGCTCCTAACACTAGGATGGATCAAATGCAGAATGTACATTTCCCCTCTGTGGGACGATGAAGAGCTCCTTCTTCTTCTCTTGATGCATCTGTTTCTGTTTCAGGGTCCAGCAGCAGAGACCAGACTCTCCCAGCTGTCTGTCCTTCAAGAGCGACTGGTCGAAGGGAGCCTTCATAGACTTTAAAGGAGGACCTCCATCTGCTGATCAGAAGTAAGCTGTAACTCATAGTAACGAGTAGCTGAACGCTTCTGCCCATTCATTTTGAATGGGGTGATGGCACGCTTCGCCGAACTGCATTGCGATGCTCGCTAGAAAAGTTGAGCAATGTTCAACTTTTGAAGCTTCGGCGGAAGCGTCAGCCAATCGAATCATCTGCCAGTACAAGCTCTAGCCCAGGGGTGGCCAACCCGCGGCTCTTTGCCCAGTTTCATGCAGCTCTTCAGTTCATATGGAATTGTATGTGTGAGTGTGGGGGAGAGACACGGACTCCTGACAGTTAAACCTGATACTTAGTAGGTCTGTTAAGGATTGAATGCTGATCATTCTGACGTACTTTCGTCCCGGCTCTCCCTACGTGTGTGTGTGTGGTGTCAGGTGTCAGTATGAGAGGATGACAGCGCGTCTAATTTTGATGTGGCCCAAGAGCCAATCACAATAATACCTGCGATGCAGTGAACCAATCACCTTTGAGGGGGGGAAAACCTATCGTTGATTAAACACTATCTGACCATGAACTGAGTTTGATCCTAAAATGGCAGGGAAGAAATGCTAAGCGAAAATATGAAGACGAACATAGGACGTTTTTAGTCGAGTGGGAGAGTTCATGTTTTGTTTTTTTTATCGAACGCAAATGCAAGCCATTTTGCCTAACCCATTTCAAGGCTTCAAATCTTCAGCGCCATTTCACCTTCCCAAAAGGTACGGAACTTCGCAAGCAGAAGATAAACACCTTGAAAAGTCAGGCAGAAAAGCAGACACAGTTTTTAAAAAAAATAACGGAGCACTTTTAAAGTGAGATAAAAAACCTTTTCGATTTTGTTTACTGAGAGTTTGTGTGTGAGTGCACACAATGATCATTGTTATGTTGTTATGTTAACTGGCCTCTGAATACTGGTACTGTCTGTCTGTCTGTCTGTCTGTCTGTCTGTCTGTCTGTCTGTCTGTCTGTCTGTCTGTCTGTCTGTCTGTCTGTCTGTCTGTCTGTCTGTCTGTCTGTCTGTCTGTGTGTGTGTGTGTGTGTGTGTGTGTGTGTGTGTGTGTGTGTGTGTGTGTGTGTGTGTGTGTGTGTGTGTGTGTGTGTGTGTGTGTGTGTGTGTGTGTGTGTGTGTGTGTGTGTGTGTGTGTGTGTGTGTGTGTGTGTGTGTGTGTGTGTGTGTGTGTGTGTGTGTGTGTGTGTGTGTGTGTGTGTGTGTGTGTGTGTGTGTGTGTGTGTGTGTGTGTGTAGGAGGAAGAAGAAAGTAAAGGAGCACAGAGAAAGGCTGAGAACAAAAGAGAGAAGGAAGGGGGGGTGCACGCGTGACTGTGAAAACAAAACCGTGTGCTTTTGTGTCCGGGGCGGGAGATTCATGTGATTGGTTGTTGGTCGAGTTTCAGCCCCGCACCCACCCCCCCCCCCCCCCCCCCCCGCCGGGAAGCTTAAACGCACGCCGCTGTGTGGACGGGCCGTAAGAGTCCGGTTATGATAGAATAAAACCAGTTTGTATAAAGTCTCATCCGACCCCTTCTCTTGTCCAAAGTTGTAGTGACCACGATATCCATTAGTTTTGTGTCCTTTGTTTGTGATTCACTCGTGGGGCTGACCGACGAATAGACGCTTGTAGTTCGAGATAACAAATATAAATGTCCAGATGCGATTGAAAAGTAAGATAGTTTATTCCAAAAAAGGCAAAAATAAATAAACGTTTTTAAACAAACTATTTGTCCTATAAACTGATATTTCAATGTTAAAGGCAGAAGAACCAAGCTGTGACGCTCCCAACCAGCAAGGTCTAAGAACTGTTTGCTCCAGTCAGCCACACCAGTAGGCTGCAGCACCTCTCCTTTTATGCTGCAGCCCCTCCACCTGCAGAGTAACGCACTCAAATTAAATAATAAATAATATACACCACAGAATCTCAGGTTATACTCTAAAAAGATAAGATACTATAATCTAAGGAAATGGCTCCTACCAAAGTGTTTAGTTGTGAACGTCCACACTGGGAGGGGCAGTGAAACTCCATCTGAAAACTCAGGCTGTTCAGAAGCTGTTCCACCATCTCTCAAACACTTCTGATGGAGGAGACTGAGCCTTCATCAAAGTCACAACCAGCTCTACTGCCAGGTGAACCCTGACCCCTGCTGTGGGGCTGGAGGTGGAGCTGGGGGGGGGGGGTAACGGGGGCTGGTGTAAGAACTGTCCCTAGGTCTGTCCTCTTCCTGATGAACAGCTGTTAGCCAGCTGCAGAGTCCAGTCTCTATCCACACAGCCACGTTCCAGGAAGACCAGAATGAAGGATGGACAGAATCCTCTTCAACAGTAGCTGGAAATAAATATTCCTGTATTGCAAAGTTCCCGCTGACGCACAGGACCACCAGCCTGTTTCCCTGTCCTCCTTTACCCTGAGTGTGTCTCTGTGTGGACAGACATCATGTGAGCTAATGCTTCATGGTTCCTCCACAGAGGGGACCAGGAGAGCTGGGAGCTTCCCGGTGGTCAGTCTGCCCAGCAGCATCAGACACAGCTGGACTCCATATTCACGGTGAGTACATGTACTCCAGATACTTGACCTCTCTTCTGTTCACAGTCATCTCCATGCTGCACTTTCAGAGAGTCAGTCTGTCCGGATCTGATGTTTGGATCCATGGTTTATAGTTTGTGTCCTTCATGTGATGTTCCAGCTGCTGGAGGACCACATCGTCACCTTTGTGAAGAGCGAGCTGAAGAAGATCCAGAAGGCTCTGAGTTCAGATTACCCAGAATACTTAGAGGATCAGAGTGAGGATGAGGATGAAGAGCAGAGGAGGAGCAGAGAGGCCTTCCTGAACATCACACTGCACTTCCTGAGGAGCATGAAGCAGGAGGAGCTGGCTGACCGTCTGCAGAGCAGTAAGAGGGTTTCTATAGAGAGTTAACACTCTGGATAAATGTCTCCTCTGCTGATGTCTCAAGAGACCAACATATATCCATACTTCATTCAGAGAACCAGAGTTACAGTGTGACCTCATGATCTTTTGTTGTGTGTTCTTTCAGGAACTCGTGCTGGAGTCTGTCAGCGTAAACTTAAGTCCACCCTGAAGGAGAGGTTCCAGTGTGTGTTTGAGGGCATTGCTAAAGCAGGAAACCCAACCCTTCTGAACCAGATCTACACAGAGCTCTACATCACAGAGGGGGGGTCTGCAGAGGTCAATGATGAACATGAGGTCAGACAGATTGAAACAGCATCCAGGAAACCAGACAGACCAGAAACAACCATCAGACAAGAAGACCTCTTTAAAGCCTCACCTGGAAGAGATGCACCAATCAGAGCAGTGCTGACAAAGGGCGTGGCTGGCATTGGGAAAACAGTCTTAACACAGAAGTTCACTCTGGACTGGGCTGAAGGCAAAGCCAACCAGGACATCCAGTTCATATTTCCATTCACCTTCAGAGAGCTGAATGTGGTGAGAGAGAGCAAGTACAGCTTGGTGGAACTTGTTCATCACTTCTTCTCTGAAACCAGAGACGCAGGAATCTGCAGGTTTGATCAGTTCCCGGTTGTGTTCCTCTTTGACGGTCTGGATGAGAGTCGACTTCCTCTGGACTTCCTCAACACTGAGATCCTGACTGATGTCACAGAGTCCACCTCAGTGGATCGGCTGCTGACAAACCTCATCAGGGGGAAGCTGCTTCCCTCTGCTCGCCTCTGGATAACCACACGACCTGCAGCAGCCAATCAGATCCCTCCTGAGTGTGTGGACATGGTGACAGAGGTCCGAGGGTTCACTGACCCACAGAAGGAGGAGTACTTCAGGAAGAGATTCAGAGATCAGGAGCAGGCCGGCACCATCATCTCCCACATCAAGACCTCACGAAGCCTCCACATCATGTGCCACATCCCAGTCTTCTGCTGGATCTCTGCTTCAGTTCTGGAGGAGGTGTTGAAAACCAGAGAGGGGGGAGAGCTGCCCAAGACCCTGACTGAGATGTACATCCACTTCCTGGTGGTTCAGTCCAAAGTGAAGAACATCAAGTATGATGGAGGAGCTGAGACAGATCCACACTGGAGTCCAGAGAGCAGGAAGATGATGAAGTCTCTGGGGAAACTGGCTTTTGAGCAGCTGCAGAAAGGCAACCTGATCTTCTATGAGTCCGACCTGACAGAGTGTGGCATCGATATCAGAGCAGCCTCAGTGTACTCAGGAGTGTTCACACAGGTCTTTAGAGAGGAGAGAGGACTGTACCAGAGGGACAAGGTGTTCTGCTTCGTCCATCTGAGCGTTCAGGAGTTTCTGGCTGCTCTTCATGTCCATCTGACCTTCATCACCTCTGGAGTCAACCTGCTGGTAGAAGAACCAACAACCTCCTGGCTGGCTAAAGTCTTCAGACCCAAACCTAAACCCAAACCTAAACCTAAACCCAAACCTAAACTAACAGATCTCTACCAGAGTGCTGTGGACCAGGCCTTACAGAGTCCAAACGGACACCTGGACTTGTTCCTGCGCTTCTTCCTGGGTCTTTCTCTGCAGACCAATCAGAAACTCCTACGAGGCCTGCTGACACAGACAGGAAGTGGCTCAGAGACCAATCAGGAAACAGTCCAGTACATCAAGAAGAAGATAGAAGAGGATCTGTCTGCAGAGAGAAGCATCAACCTGTTCCACTGTCTGAATGAACTGAATGATCGTTCTCTAGTGGAGCAGATCCAACAGTCCCTGAGATCAGGAAGTCTCTCCACAGATAATCTGTCTCCTGCTCAGTGGTCAGCTCTGGTCTTCATCTTACTGTCATCAGGAGAAGATCTGGACGTGTTTGACCTGAAGAGATACTCTGCTTCAGAGGAGGCTCTTCTGAGGCTGCTGCCAGTGGTCAAAGCCTCCAACAAAGCTCTGTGAGTACAGAGATCATTTGATTTAGAGAATCAGTTATTAATACACTGCTGTCTTCTGAATAACTGTTGTCCTCATCGTCTCTTCAGGCTGAGTGGCTGTAACCTGTCAGAGAGAAGCTGTGCAGCTCTGTCCTCAGTCCTCAGCTCCCAGTCCTCTAGTCTGAGAGATCTGGACCTGAGTAACAACGACCTGCAGGATTCAGGAGTGAAGCTGCTGTCTGCTGGACTGGAGAGTCCACACTGTGAACTGAAGACTCTCAGGTCAGAGACCAGAACAGTTTGACTCAGCCAACAATCAGCCCTGCTGTGTGGTGTGGGAATACCATCATCAATAACATCATTCAAGAGAAACACAACACAATATATCAGTCACAATTCACTAAATGGTTCTTGGCACAAACTTCTTTCAAGTTCAAAAACATCCCCCCTTGTGACACACAGAAACAAAACAAAGGGCTGGGCCCCTCACTAGAGGTGAGGTATATTGCCTCATAGATCAATCAAATGTAGGTAAATGAATCTTGATACTTGAATATGCTTTATGAAAAACACAGCCTACAGATGTAGCAATTCATTTCAGAAAGTTTGAAACGCGAGGGCCGTGAATGGTACGTGATCTGCCCTCGCTCAAGGGAAAACCTCCAGCTTGACTTGAGACCGCCCCCGTGATAGATAAATGTAATTATAATGAAGCCAGCTGCAATGGATCATTGATCCACCAGGGGGTGCAGTGGGGTTCCACACTGGAGCTCATGTGAAATAAAGTGAGATACAGTACGCTGGATGTACAGCGGAACTTTGTTAAGATCCATATGTCACGGATATCATACTCTGTGCTAAATAAGAGACATGTACTCATTTACAAAACATCAACATGTTGTTATTTAACAAAATAATTTATTATAATATATAAAAACAGAACACCATGCGTGTCATGATGGCACATAACAGCTCACGGCCGCAGATTACTCCGGGTCCCAGCCCCCCCCATACCCCAAAAATATTTGTATTGCAGATCTACATGAATCACACAAACGACTTATTTTGGATTCAAAACGGCGAATTTCGCCGAAAGGTGAAAAGTTTGCATCACTGAACATAGACAGAGCACAAGTGAAACATAACATCTGAAACGATGTAACAACATAATACACTTGTGGGGATGCTTGGGATGTGAGGAGTGAGGGACACGGCTTAGAACGGGCGTGTCGCCTGGCAGGACAGGAGAGTGTGTGCACCAGTCTGCCTTGATCTATGAATTCATGTCCGTGACACTCACTGCTGCCCACAGCTGTTTCATAGAAGGAAATTCCTTCACATCATGAAAGTGTTTTAACCACACACACCTCTACTACACACATGACGGGTGTTATGTTCCCCATAAGGAACAAGTCGCTGCAAATTATCCCGCTTATTACACGGCCAAATTCTCAACAAAGTAACGACATGACTTCCAATATTAATTTAAATGCTTTTATGGATTTAGAAAATGTCTTTTATTGATTTAAAAAATAGTTGTATGTATTGATTTAAAAAATAGTTGTATGTATTGATTTAAATTGACATGCATCCGCTAAGAAAAATAGTCCGTTGTTACAGTTTTTTAAACAGTCTGAATGAAACGGCAGCTCTCAGCTGTGTATTTACACAACTAATGGCCCATCAACCACAGCTCTCTCCCCCCCTCCCCCCCTGATCTTTCTTCTCCAGCAGCTAAATTAACGGTAGGTTACTCTGAGTGACAAGCTTACAGTTAGACACAACACTGTCATTGCAAGTGACCCTCAGTTAGTTGACTTTTATGTTCAACTGCTAAATTAGTTACTGATAAAAAAAGGGCTTCTACTGTACCTAATTACCTTAACACTAGAACCGCCAGAGGTTTTTGTATAGGCCTACCTAAACCCGTCAAATCCCGCTATTAGAATGCAATTTTTAACAACATAGGGTGCTACATAACACACTTTCAGGAAAAGTCACGGACTGGGAGACTTTAATATTTTATTGAAAAAAAGTTACATTGCACACACACAACACACATCACACAAATTGACCCGATTGGCGGTTCTAGTGTTCAATAAACTCACTAATTAATGAAACCAGTTCAATACGCATTATTCTTATTCTTATCATTCTTTATGAGCGCAGAAATAGTCTTAAAATCAGATCTGTTTTTTAAATGAAATCTGACGGCAGGCAGTTAGCTCTGATCACCTATTCTAAATGCGCCGCACCTAATCGCTGGCCATTCAGCCACAGACACTGTTCGAAATGGGGGGGAGCTAGGGGGAGCTTGGCTCCCCCGAAGAGGGAGGGAGCTCCCCTGAAGGCTGACTTTGAGATAAATAGGGGGAGCCCAAAACAATCGTGCATATTTGTGTCACACAGATTAGAAATGTTGAGTTTCTGTAAATAACAGTTCTTGAAATAAATAATAGTTATTGTTCATTACAGTTTCTGAATATTTGTTTTATATTTGTGAATATGTCTGGGTGTTGCCATCTGTACGTGGCGGCGCTGCATTCTTACTTACGTTGCTATGGTTACGGCGGTGATGCCAGCGCGGTATTTGAAATGTTCATATTGATATTTTTTTAACTCTGGCTGTGTAATAAAAAAATATGGCAAAACGAAAACAGCCAAGCGTCACAGCTTTTGGATTCACAAGCAAAGAAGCGAAGGAGTCTAAAAATGACAACGTGAACGGAAAACAACTTTTAGTTGGCCGGCTGTAAGCGGCGTTAGGGTCGAGTTTGACAGCTCCACACCGAGGGAGAGGCCTGCCGATGCGGAGCCTGAAGAGGCTTCAACAACGGCCACATCCGCCGGCATAGTGACACCGTCTGTATTAGTAGAAGAGTGTTTTTATAGCAATTGATCGCATCCGCGCTGCTGCGCCAGTCAACAGAGCGTGCGTGTGACATATTTAGTAGCAGGATGTGCTCTGAAAAATAGGGCTCCCCGAAAGCAAATGGGTAATTCGAACACTGACAGAGCTCCCTCTATACAAATCAAACTGTAGACGGTGTGAAAGCACCTATTGTTTTAAATAATGGTCTGAATGTGACCTGTGAGCCTTCTGAATCACCGTGGGACAGCACATTCTAAACTAAAATGTTCAATCAATAAAGTAACATCTTATCTTATCTTAATTATATCTTCATATTAATAATAATAATAAATCATACAGTATGTGTCCGAAAGGGAGCAGGAGGAAGCAAACACAAAAATATACTGCATATTAAAGCAAACGATTGTAAAGGTTAAAGTATGAGCATAACAAATAAAGAAGTGTAATGTAAACATTTACATTATAATTATGATTATTTAATATATAAAGACTATATATTATTGAATTACAAGATTAGATATACTTTAGTTGATCTAAAATATTGATGTGTTCAAATGCTCTTCAAAACACAACTGAAAGTCCATGAAGCTTGTCTTTCTGTATTTGTGAATGAAGCGCCATCTCCTGGTTAAATCCTGAAATTGAAAATCTGGCAACGCCCTCTTGGAAAATAGTGGGAGGGCTTAACATTCCTCTATACTGGTCTTTGGCAGGCCGTAGGCAGGAAGCTGTAAGCTGGACTCTGAAATGAAGTGCTCCATCTGTATATCCAGCTCTCCAGAGGGTTTACTTCACTTTGTTGGCGGCTCATCCGTTAACACAGAACCCTCAGATTGATTATAATAAGGAGAAACAGGAAGGGTTTGTAAAGCAAATCAGTTATTGGTTTTTTTTTTACCAACTAACTAAATGCTTTCAACTTGAATTGACTGAATTTATTTGTAAATTGGGCTTATGAACACATAAATACTTCTGTTTATATATATATATATATATATATATATATATATATATATATATATATATATATATACATTTAAGAAGTACAATATAAGAAAAGCACATGTTTCTCTCTAGTCTTTCTTCACATTATTCTCTATTCCTTTGTTTTATGATCTGTTCATATCAGTAAGACCCTTACCATGTCTGTCCAGTTGAACTGTGAAGCAGTGACTGGAGTTGTAGGTGTAGAGATGACCCAGAGGTGATGCAGTAATAAGCCCCGCCCCTTTCAGTCCTGGACCCTCAGATGATCTGACGGCTTGTTTGTGTGTCTGCAGGCTGTCAGGCTGTCTGATCACAGAGGAAGGCTGTGATGCTCTGGCCTCAGCTTTAAACCCCTCCCATCTGAGAGAGCTGGACCTGAGCTACAATCACCCAGGAGCCTCAGGGGGGAGGCTGCTGTCTGCTGGACTGGACACGCTCAGGTATGGAGAGGCTCTCAGTCTGATAGAGGAGGTAGAAACTGGCTCCTATGACCTGAAACACCCAGAGCTGATAGACCCTGACTCTTCACACTGTCTGCCGTCAGCTGTTAGCATCAAACACACATGTTCCACAACTGAGAGGAGACCCCCCCTCAGTGGGTCAATGTTCATCGTGGAACCACCAACAGAAACAGAGTGGGGGGGTTTAATGTTCACACAGATTTAGCACAGGAAGTGACATCATGAATAAATAACTGATTCATTTCCAGATGTTTTATTCTGAGTCCTAGCAAACGGCCAATCAGAAGAACCTCCCCTGGAATGAAAATAATGATGTATTAGTTTCAGTGTTGGGAGTAACGTGTTACAGTAATCAGATTACATTTGTCTGTAACGCGTTACTGTTGGTTCAGCAGTAATTCCATTAGATAAGAGGAGATAGTACTTTATTGATGCTAAGCACTAAATGATCTCGTTGCCTGCGTTACGTTAAGCTCTTCAACTTTCTGAATAACGGGAGGACAGAAAAAGCAGAGATGAACAGGCGCAGCAAACATCGTGGAGGACATGTTGCCCGTTTCATTACATCCATGGTTTCCACGGTGGAATCACCATCTTTCTAAAAACATATTGAGCCAGAAATACGTAACAGGCGGCGAGATCAGACTCACAAATAAATAAATGTATTTAACCGTTATGGTGTGAATATGGTCTGCCAGTGACGTGCGGTGAGGTTCATGGCTGGTGAGGCACTGACTTAGTATATTTTGACCTTAATCAAAATATTCTGTTATTTTCAAAAGCTTTTTCAGTCTGATGCTTCGATTCATTTCAAACAGAGCGTTCAACAGAAGGATCAAATCTAAATATTGGATTGTTCTCCCTTAGTAAGATCCCATCTTCATTACAGTGGTGGTCTTTCCTTGACTTGAAGATGAAGTCCATGCTCTCCTTCTGGACAACAATCTATTACTGTTTTGTAAAAGTCCTCCTTATCTTCCTCTAGTTTCAAAAGTCTAGTTTGTTGTTTGCGTCTACCGTCTCTGAGTAGAATAACAGCAGCAACAAGAACCTGTGGGCTCTCAGCATCTGAGAGTGAACCTCTGGATTCTTGAGACTCCCCCAGATGCCGCTAGATTCACACATACATGTTTTTAAGAGGCGAGTGTCTTCGGCCAATCAGATGTCTGATTCATTTTTGAGCCAATCACATGCGTGTGTCCCCTCGAGGGTGTGTTTCATGCGTTTGCAACGTAGCGTAACATCTACACGTTTTGCGGAGACCGGGGGGGTGAGAGAGTCTGGGGCCCCTCAAATCCAGAGAGAACCACACAGAAAGCGTTTTTTATATAAATGTAACAAAACTCAAACATGTTCAAACAGATTCAGGAATCAGAAATCAAGAGAAAAGATAAATATGAAGCGCACGGTGAACCAAAGAGAAACCCATATTTCCTGATGCACACAAACGCTGCACACAGGAAGCATGCCCCCACCTGATCAACACCTGGAGAGGAGATCATAGACATCATGAAAGAGACACCTCAGTGTTTGTAGATGTTTCTGGAGGCAGACTGAGGTGGACATATCAGATCCTTTAAAGACTAACTGACCCCCCCTCTGCTCTCAGCCTGGAGCCTGCTGCAGTCCGGTTCTTGAGGCCAGGTCTCAGGAAGTGTAAGTGTGTTTTTAATCATGAACATCTTCACACTGGGACATCACAGGTACTTTAATAACCTTTAATACCTGCTGTGTCTCTCATCAGATTCCTGTGGACTCACACCGGACTCAAACACAGTGAGCAGATTCCTCCAACTGTCTGAGGACAACAGGAAGGTGACATGTGTGGAGGAGAAGCAGAAATATCCTGATCATCCAGAGAGGTTTGACTTCTGGCTTCAGCTGATGTGCAGAGAAGCTCTGACTGGTCGCTGTTACTGGGAGGTCGAGTGGAGAGGAGGGGTTTCTATATCAGTGACTTACAGAGGAATCAAGAGGAGAGGAGGGAGAGAGGACTGTGAGTTTGGAGAGAATGATCAGTCCTGGAGTCTGGAGTGCTCTGGTGGGAGTTACTCTGTCTGTCACAATAAGAAAACAACACACACCTCCTCCTCCTCCTCCCCCTCCTCCTCCTCCTCCTCCTCCTCTGGTAGAGTAGCAGTGTATCTGGATCATCCTGCTGGCTCTCTCTCCTTCTACAGAGTCTCCTCTGACACACTGATCCACCTCCACACCTCCAGAACCACATTCACTGAACCTCTCTATGCTGGGTTTTTGATTGGGTATGGTTCCTCTTCAGTGTCTCTGTGTTCTCTGCTGGAGTGACCCCCCCCCCACCCACTCCCCCCGAAAAGAGAGGGGCTGATAATAAAAGGGAAAAACTAAGATTTCTGAGACTTTCAGAAAAAGTCAGAATTCTTAGATTCTGTTTGTTAATTTTCTTTTTAAATAAATCTAAATGTTGAGATTTCAGAAAATAAAAGTTTCTCAAAAAGAAACCAGAATTGTAAGATTTTAAGAAAACTCTCAAAATAAAAGTCAGTCTTTGCAAAGATGAAACTCAGAAAGAGGTTGAATACCAACAGGAAGTCCATTCTGATTTATTTCCACACGGAGGCTTTTATTCTGAAACTGCAGGAAAACCTCCATTTCTCCCAAAGTCTTCCCACCATCTGTAGTTTGTGAACACGTGACATCACTTCAGTTTGAATGGCAGCAGTAAAGGGTTACTGAGGCTCGTTGAGAACAGGTCATAGTGACGAGTTCAATCACTTCTGCAGAATATAATATATGATGTCTACAAACTAACATAACGTCTAAAGTGCAAACGTGAACACAAAGTGCAAACCACAGCGTGCATGCATTTGAGCTCAATGACCGGCTTCCTGTGAATATTTAAAATATAACGTGGCCCTCCACAGCAGAGTCTGAGCGGCACAGAGTGCAGCTTTTATTTCAATGCTCGCTTTTTACTCTCATGCAAACATGCTCATTACTTTTTAAGAAGGGTCAGATTCAATGTTCCTGATTTGCATTTAGAAACTAATCTTCCCTCAACAACTCGATGATGTTTGAATGAACACGGCTGCTTCTGGGGTGAATGTAAACCTCTGATCTGGGTTAGATGGGTTTATTAACAGACCAATCACATGATGATTGCCTCATCATTAACACTCATGTGCTTTCAATGTAAGCAGCTGATCTAATTAATAAAGTGTGTGTTTTGAGTCGGACTCGTGTCTTTGTCTCAGTTTGATGACTTCTTCCATTCTTGAGAGGATCAGAAATACATGGATACACAATTTTGAGATTTTTTGAAATAATTCAGAATTGTTTGAAAAAAAATCATAATTTTGAGATTTTGAGAAAAAGTCAGAATATTTTGAAAAAAATCAGAATTTTTAGAAGTCAAAAAAGCCATTTAAAAGAAAAAAAGTCAATTTCTTTTTAAAAAAAGTCAGAATTTTGAGATTTGTAGAGAAAGTCAGAATTTGGATAAAAAAAATCTGAATTTTGAGAGAGTCTGTATTTTGGGTCGGACTCGTGGCCTGTCTTTGTCTCAGTTTGATGGTTTATTTATATCTTTGTTCCATATTGATAATGATCAGAAAGCTTCAGATTTGGTGTAATTCTCTTCCCCCATTAGAGACAGGAGCAGCTCACGTTCCTGGGTCAGTTTAGTGTTGTTTTGCTAGACGACACCTATCAGGAGAAGTTACTCTTTGAAAACAGAGACACCAGCGTCTTTTCTCCCCAGCAGTCGCCTCAATATACCATGATGCAATGCAAAGCCCTGGTGCATGATGGGAAGCAGCAGCACTTTGGTTTAACTCTGCTGGGAGACACATTGTGCGACATCTAGTCAGAGATACCAGCAACAGACAGTACTAGTTAGAGTTACAGAGAAAAGAAGAAGTCTGCCTTTATTTCTGTTTCAGATGTTTACATAATGGGTTGTTTCTTTCTAGTCTTTTAATTTCTCTAATGTACAATGCCTTGTCTTTTTATGCTGCTGCAACACAAACGTTTCCCAAATTGGGATCAATAAAGTACTTCTTATCTTACCTTATGTTATCTTATCTTAACGCAATGTGAGAATCCTCTTGTTTGGTGTAAAGGTGAGTCTAATCAGACGCCAATAGCTATATGATAGCTCTGTGATTAACATGATGATTCAGCCTCTATGGAGATAGACATATGACTATCAGACACAATTAAGGGCACGAGCAAAAAATAGGACTCAAGAGCACAACCAGGCAAAAAGGTCTTTAGTCAAGCGTTTAATCCAAAAGGTACAAATAAAACAGGCAATGATAGAAAAAATGTACTGACTGGAAGCAACGAAAAACAACCAACTAGGTTGGTACAAATGCTAAGCAGCTAGAACGATAGATTACATCAGGAGAGAAACATGGAGTACTTTCTGCTATACAGACAAGACGAACTGGCACTGAGCAAGGAAACAGCACAGACTAAATACACAGGTGAGGAGTAATGATTAGGGACAGCTGAGGCTCATTGAGGCCAGGCAGGTGATTAACAGGGAGCGGAAATACACAGGTGAGGGAGTGAGGCGATCAGCCAGGGCCAGGATGTGACAGTACCCCCCCCTCAACGACCGGCACCGGACGGTCCAGGCTCGTCTGGATGATGTCTGTGGAAATCCAGGATGAGTTCTGGGTCGACAATGTTCTTTGAAGATACCCATTCCCTCTCCTCAGGACCACAGCCCTCCCAATCCACCAGATACTGGCGGCCACGAGCCCGCCGGCGAGCCGCTTGACAGAATGAACTGGCCCTCCATCGATGAACCGGGGGGGCGGTGGGGGTCTGGAGGCAGGGACCAGAGGGCTCTCTTTGACCGGCTTGATCCGAGACACATGGAAAGTTGGGTGCGACCTCATGGACCTGGGAAGCTTGAGTCTCACAGCAACAGGATTAATAATCTTTGAGACAGGGAAGGGACCAACAAAACGAGGAGCCAATTTACGGGACTCGACTCGAAGAGGAAGGTCCTAAGTGGAAAGCCATACTCTCAGGCGGACACGATAGGTGGGAGCAGGGATCCGTCTGCGGTCTGCTGCCCTCTTGTACCGAGAAGACGTCCTAAGCAGCACTTGTCTAGCCCCAGTCCAGATGCGACGCCACCTCTGAATCAGTGCCAAGGCAGAAGGAACCTTGACCTCTCCCTCCAGGGACAGAAACAGGGGCGGTTGGTAGCCATAAGCACACTGAAATGGGGAAAGACCAGTAGAAGAGCAAGGCTATGTGTTGTGCGCTTACTCAACCCAGATAAGATTCTTACTCCAAGTAGTGGGGTTCTGAGAGACGAGACACCGCAGACCGGTCTCTAACTCCTGGTTGAGCCGCTCGGTCTGTCCGCTGGACTGAGGGTGAAGGCCGGAGGAGAGGCTAACGGTGGCACCCAGGAGAGCACAGAACTCCTTCCAAAACTTGGAGACAAACTGGGGACCCCGATCCGACACAACATCTTTAGGGAAGCCATGTAACCGGAAAACATTGGACAGGACAACCTCCGCTGTTTCCTTGGCAGAGGGTAACTTGGGCAGAGGAACAAAGTGCACCAACTTTGAGAATCTGTCGACAATGGTCAAAATGGTTGTGTTACCTTGGGACAGGGGAAGACCCGTTACATAGTCCAGAGAGACATCCGATTCCCCACATTGTAATTCCTCTCAGCAGGAGAAAGCTTCCGGGAGAGGAAAGCACATGGGTGAATCTTGTTGTCCTCTCTGGAGCGCTGGGAGAGCACAGCACCAACCCCCACGTCTGAAGCGTCCACCTCCACCACAAACTGCAGACGTGGGTCCGGGGAGATCAGTATAGGGGCCGTGGTGAAGGCCTTCTTGAGCCTCGGGAAGGCTTTGTCCGACTGACAGGTCCACTGAAACCTTGTGTTTGGGGAGGTTAGTGCATGCAATGGAGCAGCAACAGTGCTAAAGTTTCTTATGTATCGCCTATAGAAGTTGGCGAACACTAAAAACCGCTACACTTGCATGCGGTTTGCAGGGACAGGCCATTCAGAGACATCATTAACCTTAGCCGGATCCATCAAAAACATTGCCCACTGACACAAGAAAGCCCAAAGATGAAACAGTGGAAACATCAAAGTCACACTTCTCGGCCTTGACAAAGAGGTGGTAGTCCAGGCGACGCTGTAGGACACGGCGTACATGATCTCTGTGGGTCTTTTTGTCAGGGGAGAAGATGAGGATGTCATCCAGGTACACGAAAACAAAGATGTTAAGCATGTCTCGAAGTACATCATTGATCAAAGTCTGAAACACAGCTGAGTCTCTTGCGTTTCAGGCTTTGGATACGCTGTTCAGCCATGCATCGGTTATTTGGCATGATGGGATGTTCTTGTCTAAATGGTAAGTCTAGGCAGTAGTGTCCATCTGACATTGTTGCAGAGTGATTCATAATGTTCAGGAATTGTTTGTCTTCTCTGGACATTTCCTCTGTTTCCTTGCTTGTATTTTCATTGAAATCATGATTGTATTGTTTGACCAATAGCTCCTCTAGGTGTGTAATGGATATCCGATTGACAGCAGCAGCAGGGTGGCCATTAGCATCTCTAGTGTCGTTGCTTCCTTTTAGGGGACCATAGAAGACCCACCCCAGTAGGGTCTTCACAGCGTATGGCCCTTCTCCTTGGCTATTGATCAGCTCCCGAGGTTCCAATACCTTAGGAGAATGTGTCCCAATGAGTAGGTCAATGCCAGAAGCAATTTCATGAATTTTGATGTCCTTTAAGTAAGGCCATTTTTCCAGATCTTCCTCTAGAGGAATATTGTGCTTGGAAACAGGCATGGTCTTATGTGTGAAGACATCGGATAGTTGAAGGAAATTGTCTTCGTCCAGACTCGATATTTCCAAACCTGAGATATGATGATTAAACAAAATGTGTTCCTGATTCATTGTCTTTTGGAGAATGTTAGTCCTTTGTCCTGTAAGGTTTAGCCTCCTCATTAGACTTGCTGTGCAAAAGGTAGATGAACTTCCCTGGTCCAGAAATGCATAAGTTTGTAACCCTTTGTCCCCCTTGTGGCTCTTTACTTGTACTGGTACGATGGAGAAGATGGAGTTTTCATCACCGGCCCCAATGTGCCCACATGTGTGAGGTGAGATGACACTATTACTTTCCATTGGCTTCCCATTCTGTTCTGTGTGTTCTGCTTCCTCTCTTTTGCCTTTCTGTTCAATGTGGAGTATTTCAGGAGGACTGTGGTTGCACATATAACATGTCAAACGACTGTGGCAGTGTTTGCTCATGTGTCCTATTTTTAGGCATCCAAAACAGACTTTCCCTCAAGAAGTCCAGCCTTTCTCTGTGTGTTTTCTTCAGGACGTGTGGACACTGCTCCAATGAGTGATCACTTCTACTGCAGAACAAACACAAATGTAGGGAGTTGGTGCTTGATGCAGGTATCTTCCTTCCATTTGTCGTAGCGTCTTCTAGCACTGGTGTTCTTGGACGCGTAACAGTTGTTGCAAAACTACTTCCTCTTAGGCTTGATTTTTCCCTTGAGAAGGTAGAGCTTCTGACAGTGGTAGATGGTTTATCATCTTAGATGCTTCCAAACAGAGGATCTGAGTATCTTCACTTTCCTCTCTATGAAGTCGACAAGGTCAGGAAATGTATCTCGATGCCCACGCTCTCCCTGCAGCTGACATGCTCTATTCCTCCACTTGTCTCTGAGTTTGTAGGGTAGTTTCTGAAGTATGTGTTTCATGTTTGAAACAACATTCATTTCATCCATATAGGTGAGATGTTCCATTGCATTGCAACAACCTCTTAGGAACAAAGAGAAGGCTTGCAGTGCTTTCACATCTCTGGCTTTGATCATTGTCCAGGTAAATGCTTTGTTCATGCATGCAGTGGCGATCTTGTGTTCATTACCAAAGTGTTCTTTAAGCAGATGTTTGTCCTTTGATAACCTTGAGCTGGAGGCAGATGTTGGCAGCTGCGCACTAGGTCCTTTGGTTGTCCTCTAGTGTATTGCTCTAGGTCAGGGCTATTCAACTACACATTCAGCTGGGCCAGACATTCAGCGGCCTGTAAAAAGCGGGTAGTGACACATTTTAAACCAACACATATTACTGCGATGAAAAACATGCCATTTGTATTCATTGTTCATCTACTGTAACAAAGGTAGGTCAAAAAGTGCATAAAAACACAACTAATTAGCATTAATTTAACAGAATCTGAAAAAAGTGCACAGTTGTAGCATTACATTGGTTTGCTTTAGAAGTCAAATATTCAGGTTATGTTTTTTGAACCACATCACAAAGTGCATTTACTGAATACAATAATAGCAGTCTTAATAAATGTCCTCACATACAAAACAAACAGCTAAAGAGCTCCAATGCAACACAAAGAGGTAGTACTGTAGCAATACTGTTTTTAAAGTAATAACAAAAAAATCATACGTTTTGGTCACATTTGACCCAGACACAAAGTGCACTTAAATGAATACAGAAAGAACTGTCAAACCCTTCAGTGCACAAACCCATAACAAGGGATACGGGTAACTGTATGAATGAATACTACACTACACGTCTACTATAGTAAACTAGGTGCTTACTATCACCTCATTTGTGATTTGTCATCGCTGACTTTCTCAATGGGAGAAGGGACATTTTTTGTTTTGAACAAGAGCAGTGATTTTTGGCTCATAGGATGTCCATGCAATCCTAAGACATTGGTGAAGAGTGCTGTCAGTCAGGGAGCAGCGAGTGCTACTTTTGATTGAGTTCATGTGTGAAAAGCTTGATTCACATGTGTATGTTGATCCAAACATACTGAGCACACAGATCGCTACTTTCTGAACGTCACTCCAAAACTTCGCTGGCCCGTTAGTGCGCTGCATGTCAATAAGTTCCAGTGTATATTTCCCCTTGTCGATGCAGCCTGCAGGGGACCACTTCCTTTGCTCTGGTTGATACGTCCCCCTCTATTGCAACAGTGAAGGGGTCTCTGGCAAAGCCCATCACCTCTGTGGGCAGAGCAAGTCCATCCAATCGACCGGCAAAGTTCTCTTTCAACCTCGCAATGTATACGGCCCGCGAGACCATTTGGTACGGCCCTCGAGGTAATTTATAAACACACGCAAAAAAGAAAAAAATTGAAGAAATATAGACCGCAAAAAAAGAAAAAAAGCGAGTGCCTGTTTTTCCTGGCCAAGATTAGGGTCCTTGAACACAACACGAGCCTGACGTGTCTGACAGGGGTGCAGTTTTGACAGAGAGCACCAGAAAGCCAGAACGCCGCTCCGGCACTTCACAAATTGCAGTACCCATAAGGAGCCGTACACATGCCGCAGTTTCTGCCTGGCTGTGTCTTTAGTTGAAAGCCCAGTGACGATCTGTTCATCTGTCATACTGATCATACAGTCAATAACTTTGTTGTTATTAGCATCTGGTTAGCTAGCTATGCTAACGAATATAAGAAGCTTTTTCTCCAACCAGTAGGTAAAGGCACATCTTTATCAACATCTTTATTTATTTTATCTTTATTTATCTGTTGTTATTTTGTTTTACTTGTAAGCGCTTTGAGCACCAGGAAAAGCGCTTTATAAATGTAATGTATTATTATTATTATTGATATGATCATTATAGTTATAAAAAAATAAGAGAATAAAGTAAACAGGTATAAAATACTGTATGACAGTAAAACAAAGTTGTTATTAATAAACAAGAATACAGTTTGAAAGGGAATTGATTTGTAAAATATCCATAAAGAAAAAGAAAATCTGCTTCCAGTTCTGTTTCATCTGGGTGTTGAGAGATGTATCCATAGATCTCTTCATGTTGCTCTCAAAGTGCACCAGATTGATGCTTTAAACTTAAACATTTAAAAACAAATCTTCCCGGGGAGCATGCCCCCTGGACCCCCCTAGAGGGTGTGAGGTACCCCCCTACTTAAATCTTGTCCACATGGATATTAAACTAAATACATTTTCACACATCTTGTGTCCATATCTTTCTGTTTTGGTGGTCATGCCACACCGTGCACGTGCATGCATGCACGAGTCATGGTGAGATATCTGGATTCAGAGGTTGCTTTTTCTTTGCACAGCATGAAAGAAAGGCCAAATGAATGGGCTGTGATTTTTTAGTATTTTTAAGCAGAGGTCAATAATTTGTACGGCCCTCGGAGGATGTTGAAAAAATTGAAATGGCCCTTGAGAGGAAAAAGGTTCCCCACCCCTGATCGACGGTATCAAACGCTTTGGACAGGTCAATAAATAGAGCTGCACAACTCTGCTTATTATCTAAGATACTCCTAATGTCATTCATCTCTTTCACTGTGGCAGTGATGGTGCTGTGTTGCTTTCTGAAGCCTGACTGATGTTTAGACAGGATGTCATGTTTACATAAAAACTCCTTTACCTGTTCACTCACTAGGCGTTCAAGAACCTTCGCCAGAACTGATCATTTATAGTTATTTAAAATAGTTGCCTCCCCTCCTTTCAGTAGAGGCAAGACATAAACAGACTTCCATACTTTTGGAATTGCATTTGTGCTGAGGGAGAGGTTAAAGAGAGTAGTGAGAGGAAGAGCAATACAATCTGCAGCTATCTTTAAAAAGAAAGGTTCTACGTTCTCCGGGCCAGCCGGTTTCTGAGGATCTAACTTAGAAAAGGCTTCATGAACAACATCAACAGTAAAAGGAGTAAAACTGAAAGGGTTTTCCAGACCACATTGTTCAGAGTCACAGACTGTAGTGTTCACAGAAGCAGAGTTAGTCACAGAATCGAACAGAGAGCCACAGGACACAAACTGCTCATTAAAGCAATGTAACATGGAGGCTCTGTCTGATATAGAGCCAGATGCTGTGGTGAGGCACGGAGGTAGCTCATTACGGATCTCACCAGTGGATAACGATTTTATGGCTTTCCAACATTTCCTAGGATTATTTAGGTTTTCTGTGGAAACTGACAGATAGTACTTTGACTTAGCACTTTTGATGTGAAGTGAAGCTATTCCTTAGCTGCCTAAAACACAGCCATTCTACCTCTGAGCCTGATTTCCTAGCCTTTGCCAAGGCCTTGTTTCTCTCATGAAGGAGACTGGACAGTTCAGCAGAACACCAAGGATTGTTTCGTCCCTTTACTCTAAATGTACGCAGGGGTGCATGTCTATCAATGATCTCCATAAAACCAAGATAACAATAAGACCATGCAGTTTCTACATCAGCACACAGATCCATTTTCCCCAATCAAACCCAAACAGATCATGAACAAAACCCTGCTCCACAAAGTGTTTTATGTCTCTCTTTATGATAAAACAAGGTTTAACCTTTTGGACCTTAATGTCCCTAATTGTGGCTCCAACACAGAGATCACTCACATCATTCACTAATACTCCCACAGATGAGTATTTATAGGGAGCATTAGTTAGAATGAGATCAATTAGGGAGGATTTATTTGGGGACTTAATGTTAGGGCGAATAGGACTGTCGACAATCTGAGTAACATTCAGAGAGATACAAAGGTTTTTAAAATCCTCTGACACTGCAGTTAACCAGTCCCAGTTCAAATCTCCAAGCAGCACTATTTCCTTTAGTCTAGCCGCAATATAAGATTAGCTAGCGAATACAAGGAGTCCTTGCCAGCTGAGGGGGGTCTGTAGCAGCCCACCACCATGACCTGTTGACCCTTTGCCACTTCTATATTTAAGGCTAAACATTCAAATTGCTTACTGATGGATTTGGAATCTAATGAGGATACACTGAACTTATTCTTAACATAAATGGCAACGCCACCACCTTTATTAGGCCGGTCGGTACGATACACGTTATAACCATTGGAGGCGATGTCAGAGGCCAACATAGATTCATCTAGCCATGTTTCTGATAAAACAATGACGTCAGCGTCAGTCGAGCTCGCCCAGATGCGGACACAATCTAGTTTACCAAACAGACTGCGCATATTGAAGAGGATGAAACCCAACCCAGACCTAGCTTTAAAATCAGCAGGAGTAGCGATCTGACTACTACTACTGGGCAGTAATAATAACAAGAAAAACAGGCATCTTTTCCTTTTAAGCGACACACATACATTGTCATCAACTTTAGAAACACCGGAAAAGTCTGCGAGAGTGATTAGAGTTTAAGAAGCAGTCCTGAAGAACCATCATCGCAGGAAAAAAGAAAAGACAAACATATTTTGTGGAGCAGATTGTCTGTCACAAGGCAACCGGTTATTGTTTGTGTAACACATCCGAACCTTTGCAGGGGATGCTCACTGCGGGTGGCAGAACAGACCTGAATCCAGTAGACTCCTCAGAATGACTAGAGATCTTCTCATAGTCCAAAACAGTTAACAGGCCCAGCAGAATCCCGATATGGGCCATTTTCCCAGACCAGCACACAGTATCCGCGATGTTCCTGGAGCAAATCAGCGCAGCAGCAAAGGACAGGCGAAAGCAGCTCCGGTCCCTCCGTGGTATCCCCGGGTGAAAGCAGGCCTCCACAACAGCAGAACCAGGACAGTTGGAAAGCAGGCCCCAGCCGTGGTAAAATCCTCCTCCTTAAAGCTTAAAGGTCCCATGTCATGCTTTTCCGGTTATCACCCGTCCCCTTGTTTGTTATGAAGGTTTTTATGCATGTGAACGGTCTGCAGAGTCAAAACCCTCAAAGTACACCCTGTAGCGAGTAAAACTCTAACACAGAAGATACCTCCCCAAAACGCCTCGTTGGAGATACGTCACTGTCCATTGATTCTTCCGGGTACGCATGATGTCATGCCTTACCCGGAACCAAATGGAGCAATCCGTGGAGCCGTTACGTTACATCCGTGGATTGGTCAAAATTGAGCAATCCACGGACTTCCTCACACACACACTCAGTGCATGCAGCTCCGCTGATCTCTCCTCCCTGGCTGCAGGCTGATAACAGACAGTTGGGATCGCGGCGATAATCTCTCTGCAGACCCATTCTCTCTGCAGACCCATTCTCTCTGCTGACCCATTCTCACAGCGTTTATCAACCTTTTTCTTACTCAATATCAAGACACACTTATTGTTTTTACTTCGGCTGTGACTTTGTGTGTGCTCAGGGTGAGTTTGGCTGTGTTTCGATGTGTATCGCTAGACAAGGAAACCACACCTCCACGGATCTCAGCGCGATTCACAACGTCCCGACCAATCAGAGCACACTGTGCTCACAGGGAGGGTGGGGGCTGGAGCTACTGGAGCTACAACGAGCCGTTAAAGTCCTTATCTTACATTAAAAACTTTTTTTGGCAGGTGATTTCTGCGGGGTGTATGCAACAGATAGTCAATGTATGTTT
The DNA here is from genome assembly GCF_949606895.1 of Notothenia rossii. Taxonomy (NCBI): domain Eukaryota; kingdom Metazoa; phylum Chordata; class Actinopteri; order Perciformes; family Nototheniidae; genus Notothenia; species Notothenia rossii. Next base: position 1,657,817 of record NC_136902.1, read on the forward strand.
CTTTATTTCATACTGAATAATATGTAAAAAAAGGAAAAATATTAGGTCCAATAAAAAAAACTTTGCTTCTGGAAGCAGGCCATTTCGTGACGTCACGTGTGGTTCCCGGCTGCCGCTGTCTGGCTCCCTGCTGCCGTCCGGATCGACAGCCAATGCGCGCAGCCAGCGAGAGTTCACAATGAAAAATGGCGTCAAATATTGTTGATGTTTACGCATCAGAAAAAGCTAATAGCGCGGGTATTTGGCACAATTTGACAGAACAATTATTTGGTGTGGACGATGCGAGCAGTGACGATGAATCTGAACGATCTCTGCCGCCTTTTACACCAGAAATAAGAGGCCTAGAACCGTATAGGTTCGAGCCAGCAAAACTGTCTATAGTGCCATGTCATTCAATGATACCTGGGTTTCTCCCAGTTTACAACTTAGATTAGGATATATAAATGATAAACAAATTTCAAATTGATGGTTCACTCACCCTGGACAGTGTTAGTTTTTTCACAGCTTTATCGGACCTGTGTTTCTTTTGTAGGGGTTCCGCCAAGGAGTCTGACATCACTTGTGTTTCACCCTGTTTACTATCGGACAGCGTTGTCTCCCGTTTGCCGCGAAATATCGACGATGCCTGGGGCTCAGCCTCGGAACGCGAGGAAGTCATTGGGGTTGAATCACCTGTCCTAATTGATGGAATTGCACCCTTTCTTATGTCCAACTGTTTTTTGAAACCCATCTTCCATTGTTGGTAGCCTTCAAAATCATCAGGGACAACAAAATGTGCCCCACAAATAACGCTGGTTTCAGGCGCACTGCCAATTTTTTCTTGTGTTCCGCACAAATCGCTCCCATTTCTCCCGTAAAACCTTCTCTTTCGGGAACAAATGAACGGTAAAACCATCCCGATTGGTGTTGCTACACCCGCCAACGACACACCTCTTCACCATGATCCGGAAAAAACAAGACAAACTCGGAGATAAACACTGATACACAAAGTTGACATGCGGCTATACCAGCAATGCTACACTGTGTGATGCTGGGACGGGCTGAACTCACCAGGATTCGCGGAACCACACGTGACGTCACGACACAGCACCAAGCAGCGGCAAGTTTGAATCCAGACTTTTCTGGATACCTCTGAATTTGACCCATTTTCCCGATATTAACAAGTGATTTACAGCAAATAGGAAACGATATTCGATCTATATCACGTGTTACTGGAATAAGACCCAACAAGTTAATGCATTTTGAAACAGTTCTATGATCTTTCAGCTACAGTAAATTACGCAACATAAGGACTTTAAAGGCAGAGAGTGAAATTCAGTGAATACACGTAGTTTACAGAGATGCTGTTTGAGAAACCAAAGTGAGTTTGGAAAATTGCACAATATAAATCTATTCTAGTAGACCTCAACAATGGAATTATGATCAGTGGAAATGGCCATGACAAGTTTAAAGCTCATGATCAAATAAATAAGTCCGGCACTGCAAACTAGAACAGTTTCTTGAATGTGTTCAACATCAAGGAAGGGATGAACGATAACACTAATAATAATATGATAATACTTTGGAGGAGGAGGTACTCTGAGTCTCTGCCAATCATTTTATTGGATTTGCAAAACAAACATTGTGGAAGTGTAACTTTAGACTTCGGGTTAGTGTGACGGCATTTCTCATTATTTACAGAAAATCTTTACAAATCCAAAAATGTACAAGCAGATTTATTCATAATGTATTATTATTATTATTTGCATTTCAATACAAAATATAAAAAAATGAAGCTCCACCTCAACCGACTCCAACAGTCAAATCATATGAATGGACAGGTAATAATCATTTGACGATATCATATAAAATAGTATAACAGTAGGAGTACTTTTAATAATTTCCAATGCAAGACTTTTAAACAAACATTAGTTCACCTTTGAGATGTAGTGGAGTAGAAGTTGGCATGAGACGAACAAACTACAGTTAAATACAAGTACTTTCAAAGTGTAATTAAGAATTTAACAAACGCTTCGCCGAACTGTTTCATTTGTGCTACGACAACCTGGTCAATTGTAAAATGAAATAAATGATTTTCCTCCATAATTTATCGCTGCAGCTTTGAAAGCTTTCTTTAGAATAACGTGGATTGAACATCAATTGAAGAATATAAATACTATAATAATAATAAGAAAATGAAAATGATACATAGACAAATGACTTCAGAGCTTTTAGAGACAACTCTGATGATCAATCATTGCTCAGAGAATAAGAACAACTCTTTAGTTTAACTTCCAGAGACTCAGAGACAGACTTTAACTCTCTTTAAGGACTCTTTAAAGTAGAGACACTACATACTGATATACACCTGAACATCAGCAGGAGAGGACTCTTTAAAGTAGAGACACTACATACTGATATACACCTGAACATCAGCAGGAGAGGACTCTTTAAAGTAGAGACACTACATACTGATATACACCTGAACATCAGCAGGAGAGGACTCTTTAAAGTAGAGACACTACATACTGATATACACCTGAACATCAGCAGGAGAGGACTCTTTAAAGTAGAGACACTACATACTGATATACACCTGAACATCAGCAGGAGAGGACTCTTTAAAGTAGAGACACTACATACTGATATACACCTGAACATCAGCCGGAGAGGACTCTTTAAAGTAGAGACACTACATACTGATATACACCTGAACATCAGCAGGAGAGGACTCTTTAAAGTAGAGACACTACATACTGATATACACCTGAACATCAGCAGGAGAGGACTCTTTAAAGTAGAGACACTACATACTGATATACACCTGAACATCAGCAGGAGAGGACTCTTTAAAGTAGAGACACTACATACTGATAATACACCTGAACATCAGCAGGAGAGGACTCTTTAAAGTAGAGACACTACATACTGATATACACCTGAACATCAGCAGGAGAGGACTCTTTAAAGTAGAGACACTACATACTGATATACACCTGAACATCAGCAGGAGAGGACTCTTTAAAGTAGAGACACTACATACTGATATACACCTGAACATCAGCAGAAGAGGACTCTTTAAAGTAGAGACACTACATACTGATATACACCTGAACATCAGCAGGAGAGGACTCTTTAAAGTAGAGACACTACATACTGATAATACACCTGAACATCAGCAGGAAAGGACTCTTTAAAGTAGAGACACTACATACTGATATACACCTGAACATCAGCAGGAGAGGACTCTTTAAAGTAGAGACAATACATACTGATATACACCTGAACATCAGCAGGAGAGGACTCTTTAAAGTAGAGACACTACATACTGATATACACCTGAACATCAGCAGGAGAGGACTCTTTAAAGTAGAGACACTACATACTGATAATACACCTGAACATCAGCAGGAAAGGACTCTTTAAAGTAGAGACACTACATACTGATATACACCTGAACATCAGCAGGAGAGGACTCTTTAAAGTAGAGACACTACATACTGATAATACACCTGAACATCAGCAGGAAAGGACTCTTTAAAGTAGAGACACTACATACTGATATACACCTGAACATCAGCAGGAGAGGACTCTTTAAAGCAGAGACACTACATACTGATATACACCTGAACATCAGCAGGAGAAGACTCTTTAAAGTAGAGACACTACATACTGATATACACCTGAACATCAGCAGGAGAGGACTCTTTAAAGTAGAGACACTACATACTGATATACACCTGAACATCAGCAGGAGAAGACTCTTTAAAGTAGAGACACTACATACTGATATACACCTGAACATCAGCAGGAGAGGACTCTTTAAAGTAGAGACACTACATACTGTACCTTTACCTTTTCGGAGTATTTATATTTTATACTCTTTAATACTTCTACACCCCCAGTATTGTACTTACATTTATTCGACAGCTTTAGTTACTTTGCATATTCAAACTAAACAAAATATGAAATAACCAAAGTAAAGTTTTGAATGCAGGAGTTTTACTTGTAACAAAGTATTTCTACACAGTAGGCCTCGTAGCGCTCTGGCAGTCCCTTTATACTCACTCCATGGCTTATCTCGGGTTTTCTCCTTGACCTCTTCAGCCAACTTCTCTTTCACTGCTTTCATCAAAACCTCTTCCAGCACATGTTCTTCTTCTGTGAATATCAGTTCCTCAATCAGATGTTTACTGTCGAAACAACATGGTACTTTTTCACAGCATTTGCATCGTTCACAGAATGACAAGATGAAAGCCACAATAGGGATACAAAATGCCCAAAAGCCACCGTAATGCTGAAGAAAGATAAAGACAGAAAGATGGTTATATTATAACAGCAAAACTGCATTCCTGTTGTTTTTTTAAATATGGAAGTGATGCTGGTAAAGTAGATCAAGAGTGGAAGCACTCACCTGGGAAGAGTTTTTCAGTTCTTCAATGATGACTCTCTGGTTGTCCGTGATATTCGCCTCAGCTTTGCAGGCTAACTCTACCTGTTTCTCAGAGCCGTCATTCTTACAGCAAACATACCAGTCTCCATCGAGGAGCACAAAAGCAACCCACAGCAGACCAACTCAAAAAGCCTTGAGAATGTGAAGGAAATAAAAACACCAAGGAACTTCGTGGCATTTAGTGCATGAGCACCAGTTTCTACAGGCACTTTGAAAATAAATTTGTCCACAGTGTGAAGAAAGTCATTATTAAGACTGGCAGAACCATGAACGAGTCACAGCCTGAGTGTTGTGGTTCGCAATCGCACGCAAAGTCCTTTTCAAGCAGAATATTGTAGGTCAGGGGTGCCCACACTTTTTTGGCTGGTGAGCTACTTTTGAAATGAGCAGCTCTACCAACCAAAAATAAAATCCCAAATTGCAAGGGGGCTGAATAACATGTTTTATTTATAACAACTCTATTTGGGTTCTTGAACAGAAACAAATACATGAATACATCAAACTAAAAACACATGTGAACCTCTCTCTCTCCCTCTCCTCCCTCTCTGTTAACACATAACAAGCAGGCTAAGAAACCACTCTCCAATAAGCAAGTGGAATGGATTTGATAGTGAAGCACTGACACAGCTCTCTACAAAGTGCGGCGAGTGGATAGACCGATTCACGGACTTTCTACATGGTAGAAGTGGGGGGGTCAAAACTAATCATTTAAAAAAGGGTCATATAATGGCTGCGACGCCCATGATGCAAAAAAGACAGTTCCTCTCCTAGTTCAATAAATATTAGGCTAAATCATCGTCTCTTTAGTCATGAACCAAAACAGCAACATATTTCAGCTAAGGTGAATAGGAGCGATAGAGTGCATTCTGTACCAAGAATCAGTCTGCAATTGACAGAGTTTGACAATTACATGTTGAACCTTATGGAACAAGTCCATACAACAACAAAAGGGCCAATTGAGTACAGTGCTGAAAAGCTTTGAATCCATTCTCTTTATTGTTCAGCCATAATATTCTTTGGACAATTACTGAGTTTAGCCTTGACCTGCTTGAAGAATACAGAATGAACAGTTAATGCTTATCATGCAAGTATTTTTAGAGTTCTTGTTTGGAAATTTGAACAAAAAGTTGAATGTAATCATATTGCTTTCAAAGATTTAGTGTGATCAATATTTCTGGGAAATTGACACAGGAAAAAAGTTCATGACATTGAACAGAGCTGGAAATGTTCCCAGAAATAAGACAAGGTCATCAAGATGCAGTAATAAAGCTTAATTTAAACCATTTCAAACAAAAGGCAAGTCAAACCCAATAATTTGAGAACTTCAATTAAGTGGTTCGGAATTTTTTATTTTATTTGTATTGGCCACATACAATCTGAAATGCAAAGAGAACCAAGAATAAAAACCAAATTCAGATTGAAGAAACCAGTCAGCGAAATGGATCCATTCCTGTTGGGAGAACAAAGTTTAAAATAACCGTTCAGAATAAATGTATATTGCAATACGAAACCCTTACCTTCAGGAATTCATATCTATGATGGTAAATGGCCCAATGACTGCTTTTTGTACCATTCCATGGTTCTCTGCAAAAATAAATACTTTAGTACCAGTCAACCAAACAAGTGTAATACAGCAGAAGTTGTGTTCATACCTGACGCAACACTCCTCTGCCTCCTTGACTTGCATTTCGATTCACAGCAGTCACAAAGATTGCTCTGGGCCAAGTTGTCCAGCAACTCCCAACTGAGTTCATGAAGATTGGATGAAAAGATCATTCAAATGCATCTCAACTCTTCCAAATAAAGTCTCCACAAAGTTTGAATAGTTATGAACGGGATCCATCTGTATCTTCAGTAGACCGGGCTTAAGCTGAATAAGTCATCTCATGTAAAACAAATTAACCTACAAGTCAAATTCTGATATATGAAAGTACTATTTTTACCCATGCCCTTGGACAAAGTGGCAGGCTTTCTTAGTGCTGTCAAGACCATTGGGATCCCAAGCCAAAAGTTTGCAGTGGATAAAGACCTGTTGAGTAGAGGGGAAATATAGCATGGCATCAATTAATCTGTTTCCACAATAAAACCTTGAATCTGAAAAATGTAAAGTTCAATGTACCTCTTCTCCCATAGCAAACGTAAAGGTCTGAAGTGATAGGCGGATCTCCGATGACTTTTGCCTTGGTTCGAATTTTGATCGTGACGACACACTTTCCAAAAGACATCTGTTGGGTTAAAGAAAATGTATTAGCATTACAACCAAGGTTTCAACCAAAACACGTTTATTTATTTTTAAATCAATGCTCGTTGCCATGAGAGTACCCTTTATTGGAGATGATAGGGTACATGGTGCTTTCAGGGTACAGCTCTGGTGTGGTAGCTGCTACACATTCCTCAAGAAGCAGCAGCAAGGGCTGATGGGTGTTCTGCACCACACTAGCCATGATGGGGATGATGGAGCCCAGAGGAAAGCGTGTAGACTCAGCAGGGCCTGAGAAGTCGTCTAGGGCAGTAAACAGAGGGAGAGTCATTAAGTTACAAAAGTCAGGGAGAGCTGCCGTTCGTAGAGAGTTTCTCATGTTGTTCACCCACCATTCATCAGGCCAATGTTAAACTGCAGATCTCCTAGACTGTAGGTTTTAAACACTGGGTCATAGATCGTAGCATACCAGTCTTTGGGCCTGCACAAGATAAAGCAGAAGGGTACAGAAAAAGCTGCAAAGTGAAACTATTGAACTTATTAGTGCGAGCTTGTTTACTCCTACTTGTTCTACGGACAAATTCTTTATTCTTATTCCGCCGGGTTATTTTGTCCGTCTTCTTCTCCCACATCGCAGAAACTCCGTTCAAATATTACTTCTTTCATAATTCCCGAGATACATCCCATAATTTATCACATTTTTAACATGGAAGTCAAAGGAGAAACGCTTTAGACTTGAAAAATCGTCATGCAACTTCAACTGCAAACTGTTCCTTCACACTTTCACTCAGAAACATCATTCCAACTTTAAAATGTTACACATCTTTCTGACATTATTCATATTAAACAACTTTCAAATCAGATTCATACTTTTAGAAATATTAAACATTGCTCAGACCTTGGTAAAGAGGCCTTCTTCAGATTGTAACATTAGTGTGTATTGCGCAGCTCGTTAAGGCTAGAGTGCTTGAGTCACAGCTAGAGTGGAGGACTGCTTGAAATTCACCTTCATATATATATTTTTAAACCTGCAATAATTCCCAAACCCTGAGACATCCTTTCTCATGAGAAACGTAGAAAAACATCTCGTAGCTCCATTAAAGCACGTTGTACATTCAGGCTCATCTTTCCTCACAGCAGCAGCCGCACACCTTTAGTTAGTCGCCAAAAATGCCACATTATTGACCCAAAAAAAAAAAAAAGCACACTTCAGATTCCAAGGGTTCTTGAGATGCTTCACACGTTGAAATTTCACAGATATGTTACGGTTCTTCAACAACTTTCACATGCAACACGTTTATCTCTCATTCAGAACAATGGAAAGGCTCTCCTCTCACTGATAACTGCACATCACCATGGAAACCTTTGATCTCTGGGCTCAAGGACAGGTGGTTCATAACGTGGTTAGCTCAAACACCTGTGTGATGGAACATGATGATGTCATAACTCCAACTGACATGCTCAGAACGCCACCAATCACCACATGATGGTTAACACTGTGGCCCTGAACAGCTCTCCATCAAATCTGATGTTACGTAATGTGGTGTTACTATGGCAACGCATCCCTCGCCTAAAACACGATATCGCTGTAACTCCAATGGACACGGTCCAATCGTCCCCCAATCTTCACTTGTATATCACCGGTCCATGCCTCAATAGCTGTACGCCAAATCTGAGATCTCACCATATGCCGTTTCCATGGAAACGCATCCCTCGCCTTAAAACACGATGTTGTCGTGATACTTAAGCAAATGGTCTGAAACAGCACCAGACTTCAGATAATGGTTATTGATCTGGCCCTCAACAGCTCTATGTCAATTATGGGGTTTCATCCTATGCCGTTTCCATGGAAACGCATCCCGCGCCATGAAAACACGATGTCGCTGTAACGCCAATGGACAGTCCGATCGTCCCCCAAACTTCGCTTGTATATCACCGGTCCAGCTAAAAGACTTCCTCCAAAATGCAAAAAACTAGAGTGAACTTAAATTTGTGATGTTCAATTAAAACTATGGGAAAATCTCAATTGACAATGAATTGGGAACACAGTGTACCTTAGGGATTGTTCTCAGTAAATGTACATTTTTTTGTTGAGAATACTTCAATAGATAAAGCTAATTTGGGAATAGAACAGAAACAGGCTGTAGATTCCCTAAATCAGTCTCCCATTCATTGTCTATATAGCAGCTTCAGACTTTATACCTGATGACATCACAAGTGTGGGACGTACTTCTATGCTTGGTGGCTTTGAGAGGGAGAAGCTTATTAACAAATTGAACTTTCCCAGGCCATGAAAATGCCACATTGGAATTGTTAGTTAAGGGTAATGTCACCCTTTAGCACCTTATGTTGGTATGAGAACAAACCTCTCATATGCACAGACGACTGGGCGGGTGAAGGCCAAATTGTAAGAATCCGCAGAAGCAACGTAGGTCAGATCATTGCTGTACACCAGTGCATCCCCGGTGACCTGTTAGAGAGACAAAGATCCCCCTGAGAGAGCTGTTGGAAATATAGCAGACTCACAGCTTGCAGGTTTAAAATATATATACACATACCAGTCTCCTAAAGTTACAGTCAGTGAGATCCACATAGAAGTAGGCCTCTCCTGCTGAGAAGCTAGTTGGGAAACAGTTACCCAGACGGAGAAGCGACGTGTCGGCCTGGGGTCGGCTTTCTGTCCACATCAGCGTCACAAAATCTGGCCCACAGTCCACTTTCATGTCTGCAACACAAATCAATTAAGTTCAGACTCAAATATTTGAGTCAAGGTTAATAACAAGACTTTAATTGTTTCCAGTCTTACCTGCATATACTGCCATGGCAGCTGCCAGGCTCAGAAGCAGTGCACCTTGACAAAATGAAACCATCATGACCGAATGCTTGCTACTGACACAGTGCATGTTCTTATACCTCGTTCCTGAGAGGCATTCATCAAGATAACGTATTTCACCTGGTGCCTGTCAACAGTCCCAGCTGCAGCAGATAGCACACTGATTACAGCATGGGGAGCATCCAATCACATTAGTCCTTACACCCAATTCATTTTGATTCAGCTTCATCAGCAGCACAAAATCACCATTTGTTAATCAATTTATTATCCTGTGTGACTACCTTCCATTCTTATTTAAAACACTTTAAGGATGATAGTGCATGGGTTGTCTTACTGATGTTTTGATTTAGTTTTGGTTATATATATATTAACATTAATATATGTATACGTTGGGATTTTTTGTTCAACTTCAAGTCATGCAAGAAAAAGTTTTCTTTGAGAATTAAAAGGTGAGTCATTTCTAAACAAATGATCATTTGGGGGAAGGTAGTATTCCTTTATCAGATGTCCTGACCTATTCAAATGTGTCATTTTGATATCTTTGACCTAATGGAAACTCAAGGTAAGGGAAAAAGGTACATTTAAGTTGTATTTATTGAGAAAATATCCACACTCACACATCTGAATATTAGCTGTGTTGCTATGATCTTTTAACTGCATAAACACATGCCATGCAGGCCATCCCTATTGATTTTATAATCATGGCCAGAAAGTAAACTATGCTACATTCAACTGCAGGCATGAGTGCCCAGAAAATAAATTCAGATCAGAATTGTCTTTTCAAATTAGGCTCAACATAAATAATTGCCATAGTTGTAATACCACACAGATCACCAATAGCTTTTCAATCTGCTGGTGTATGTAATGTCAGAATGTATATCATGTGCAGAGCTCAATGTAAAATGGAAAGTGAAAGAAATTCAGGGGCTATACTCCAACTCACATGGCCATTAAAGGTTACATTATAATTGACAGTATCTTTCAATGACAAAAGTCACACATAATTAGTAAAGTTCTACTGATGGGACAGATGGACAGTTGAGGACAGTAGGACCTTCATATGAAGTAAAGATACTCCTTTTATACTCAACAGGAGGTAACAGTTTTATTTATACAGAGATTATAGACTACTTTAATCTGCATATGGATGTCGTCCACCTGGGCCCTCTCTTCAGTCTCCCCAATCTTAGACTGGACTTCCTGTTGAGAAAATGTTTAGCAACGTTAGTCTTATGGCAAGTTTTGAACAAAACTTCAAGACAAACACCATAAATCAATACTCATTAACCTTGGTCAGCAATGGAAACTTCTGATGCATTGTGGGCATTTTGTTGCATTGGATCCATTATGATCAGGGGTCCCAACACAGAAGTGTGCATGAGAGCGATACCCCATTCGTGTCCTCTCTTGGAGCGAGTGTTGCAGGTCCGAGAACAGCAGTCACACATGGAGCTCTGCATGGGGTCATCCAGGAGTTCCCATCTGAGGAGGCAGCAATCGTTAAGGCTCAAATACATCAGCATGGCTTTAAAACATTTTGTATACACAGAAGAAAAAAGCCGTTATAAAATGGCGTGATGTTTCTATAAAAAACTAAAACTGGTAAAATGATAAATATCAAGTTAATGACCAAAAGATATATTTCCATCTACAGTGCAGAAAAAGGTGAACGTTTTACAAAAGCTCAGGGCTTTTTTTATTTCATAAATCTCATTAGGTCGGCTAATCATTTGAGTGCGCCTCCTTTTAAAACTAATATATTGTTATTCTCAAATATTTTACAATCATCATTCGTCACAATTGTTGTCTATACTTTGTTAGTTAGCAGGAGATCATTTTTCATAGATATATAAAAGCACAATACTGATCAAAGTACATGTATTGATCTACTTCAAGTTGGATATGTTATGCTAAAATAAGCTAGCATCCTTGGCTAATGGTGCATACTTGTTGTTGCTCATGGCATCAGTTGCATTCATCATATTAAACTGCTGGCCAGAACATTTTCACATACTTCCAACAAATCAAACTCTTCCCTTACCGCTCATTTTCCTTTACATAGTGGCAAGCTTTCTTGCTCTCACTTAGAACTTCAGGATCCCATGCGAGCAGTTTGCAGTGAATGTACACCTGAGGAGCACATGAAACATACATGTTTGCTAGGAACCAAATATTCTTCAGAGCACTTTACATTTACCCCCTCACCTCCTCGCCGAGACCAAACTTGAAGGACTGCAGGTAGAGGATGATTGCAGACGAGTGGTACCGAGGGAGAAACCTGGAGTTTCCCTTCACACTGTCCAGGAGACACCTGAAGAAATTCAGATCAGCGATAAGGACTAAACTCCAGAAAACAATGAAAGAAATCAGAGACTGGATCTCACCCCTTATTTCTAATGATGGGGTACACATTGCTGTTAGCCTGCAGCTCAGGCGTAGTGGCTGCCACACATTCCTCCATGAGCAGCAGCAATGGCTGATGGGACTTCTGCTCCACTGTTGCCCATATTGGCATGAAGGAGCCCAGGGGGATGACATTCGTCTCCGCTACTTCTGTTATTTGTTCTGTAAGGGGAAAAGTAAAAACGGCTTAGTGTGCATTTTTTGAGTGTTTGGCCTTTGGGAGCATGAGCCCTCACCATTTAGGAGCAGCATGTGGAACTCCAGCCCTCCTCGGCCTTCGGCCACACCTGACCCCGGGTTCAGGAAAGGAGGAACCCACCCCTTAGGTCTGAAATATATTAACAACATTTATAACAATATATCAGCTTTAAACTTGAATTTAAATAAGAAAGTAACTCCTACCTTGGATAAACGCACTCGATGGGATACACATAAGCTGCAGGACTCGACCTCGGTTGGGGCCTGAAAGTCAGCTCATTTTTGTAGATGAGATTCTTCCCTTTCACCTGAAGAAGAAAAAGAAGCTCATTATGACATTGAAAAGGCTGAGGGGTATTTTGGTGAAACATGGCAGTCACATTACCAGTCTTTTAAAATTGCAGTCATCTAGTTTGTAGTTAAACTCAGCTTTCCCCTCTCCCCTGGGCAGAACATGAAACCCAGATGGCATGCAGGTTCCGAGGAAGTGACGAGCTGCATATTGCCGCAGCCTCGAGGGGATCGTCCATGTGATGCTTATGGAGTCTTTTTCACACTGTACTTTGATTTCTGCAAAGAAATCATTATTATATATTTCCCTACATTCCCCAACAAAAGCAGATGTTTACATACATGTGCTAAGCATACCTGCATTGGCAACAGTCGTTGCAAAAAGAACCACGACTATCACACCTAGGTAGAATTGAGTCCCCATGACTGAATGATCTAGATCACACAGGAAGTGGCACCATTTGTAGACTCCTTGCCAAATGAGCTGAACGAGCAACACCTGTGTGAGAGCAGGGCAGCACCTGTCTACTTATACTGGGGTGTCATTTCACATTCAATTTCATTGTAGAGTTTTCATTTGGATCATTTATATTACACTTATTCAAGTATATTTTTATTTATCTGCCTAATTGCTTCTTTTTTTTTATTCTACTGAATTTATTTTTTATAAAACTACCTGATTATTTTACATACAACACTATTTATAAAACAATTCTTCTTCTTCTTCTCTTGCTTTTGGCGGATTGCAAACAACTTAAAAGGTGCATACCGCCACCTACTGTACATGAGTATGCATCATCACATCATTCCAACTCATTAACCTATGTTCTAATCAAAATACAATTAAAATAAATCAATAAAACCATTAAATAAATAAAACAAAACGAAACAAATCTATGTTCCACTCCCTCTCTGCCTCTAAGACTTTAGCCTTTCATTGTTCTCTTTCCTCTTTATAGATGTCACAATGTAACAAGATATGTTCTACATCTTCTTTTACTGCACAGTTCCCACACTTGTTACTGTCACTTTCCCCCATGATATACAGCCTACTGTTCAAAGCCGTGTGATTTATTCGGAGTCTAGTCATCATGATTTCCTCCCTTCTGTTTCTTTCTTTATGAATATTAATTGTAATTGTATTTTGTACTTTGTGATAGTCCTTGCCTTTCTGGTCTTTCTCCCACCTCTTCTGCCAGATCTCCATCCCTTTCTTCTTAATGACTGCTTTTCCTTCTCCTTCTCCAAGTTGAACTGGTAGTGTTATTTGCTTTTGTAGTGCACTTTTTGCTAATCTATCAGCACGCTCGTTCCCTTTCACCCCCTCATGCACACTCGTTCCCTTTCACCCCCTCATGTGCAGGCACCCAGCAGAACTGCAGATCTATGCCGCTTCTGTGCAGTCTTAACAGGCTATGATTCAGTTCTATGAGAATGTCTTCTCTAGTTGTTGTTGTTGATTGTATGCTTTGTAATATGGACAATGAATCTGTACATATAACCACCCTATCTGGTCTGACCTCTTCAACCCACTGCAATCCTATTATTACAGCAAGCATTTCTGCTGTATACACTGATCATGGATCAGATGTTCTTTTTAAAATAGATATTTTAAAGTCTGGGATGTATATGCCAACTCCAACACGCTCTTCCTTGTTCTTAGAGCCATCTGTATAAATGTGTAGGTAATTGTAGTACTTTTCGTTCAGATACAGACTTGTTTTAATTCCCACTTCATTTATTTGCCACTCTTTTTTCCTTTCTACAATACTCATATCTATGTTAGCTTCTGGGAACAGCCATGGGGGAACACTGCTAAATGGGGTTGCTTTGGCAAACGTGATATTCTCCACTCCAGATGCCCTCGTTCTTTCCTTACTCGTCCAGCCAAACCCACGTCCCTGGAATTTTGCGTATTCCCAGCAATCCTGTAATATTCTGTTTGGAATATTTCCTTCTCCACTACCTTGTAGTCTGACCCAGTATGACAGAGCAAGTTTCTCTCTTCTGATCTCCAGAGGTGTCTCTCCTGCTTCTATCAGAACTGCATTGATAGGGAATGACTTTATTGCTCCAATACACAGCCGCAATGCTTTATATTGTAGTCTATCCATTTTTAAAAGCGATGTTTTTGCTGCTGCTCCATATACTATACAACCATAGTCTATTGTGGACCTCATCATTGATCTGTAAATGTCTATTAATGCTTGTTTATCTGCGCTCCAGTTGCATCCAGCTACAGCTCGCAATACATTTAATACTTTTTAGCATTTTGTTTCCACTTGATTAATATGCATGTTCCATGTGTATCTGCTATCAAACCAGTCCTAGGTATTTGAACTCATTCACCTTTGTCATTGGACGATCATATAGTATTAGCTGTTGGCCATTAATCTTGCGTTTGTTTGTAAATACCATGTAGCATGACTTGCTTTCTGACATTTTGAATCCCCAGTTATATGACCACCTCTCCACTTTTGTAATCGCTCTAGCTTCTCCATTACGTATGGGGCATGTCTTCCCCTCATCCAAATAGCCCCATCATCTGCGTACAGAGCCGATTGTATGCATGTGTCTAAGCATGTAAATATATCATTAATCATGATGTTAAATAATATTGGACTGACTGCACTCCCTTGGGGAATACCATTTTCTATTTCTAAATAGTTGGAAATATCTGCTCCAACCTTTCCTCTAAATGTCCTGTCTGTTAAAAAGGCCCTGACCCAATTTAACATTCTCCCTCCAATACCCATTCTACCCAATTTGATCACTAACCCCTCCCTCCACAGAGTCATACGCCTTTTCAA
This sequence comes from Notothenia rossii, assembly GCF_949606895.1. Taxonomy (NCBI): domain Eukaryota; kingdom Metazoa; phylum Chordata; class Actinopteri; order Perciformes; family Nototheniidae; genus Notothenia; species Notothenia rossii. Next base: position 1,672,984 of record NC_136902.1, read on the forward strand.
TGTCAAAGTACACTATTGCCATTATCTCTTTCATTTTCAGTGTTTTTTCCACATCGTTACTCACTCTTACTAACGCATCTATTGTGGACCGCCCTTTACGAAATCCGCTCTGAAAACTACTCAGCAGCCCTTTCTGTTCCAGTACATGTGAGAGCCCACGGACAATGATCTTTCCCATCCATTTACATAGGTGTGATGTAAGAGCTATTGGTCTGTAGTTACTAGGGTTAGCTGTATCTTTCCCTGGCTTATTGAATGGTAGCACGATTGCTGTTTTCCACACACTTGGCATATCTCCTTCTCTCCAGATTTTATTGAAAAGACTCAACACCATTTTCATAGTTTCCATAGGTAACTGTCTAAACATAGCATAGCATAGCTGGTCTTGTCCTGGGGCTGTATATCCTGTACCTTGTAAGGCTATTTTGAGTTCTGACATTGTAAATTCCACATCCAGAGCCGACCTATTATCCTGTCTCTTCTCCTTCACGTTTTCATTCTCTGCTAGTAACTGCTGTGTTTGCTGCCTATGGATATCACTGAGATGCTCCCCACTATGTACTGCTGCAAGTGTCCTTCCTAACATACCTGCCTTCTCTTTATCTGTCACTGCCAGCCTCTCCCCATCCACCAAGGCTGGCATTTGAAAGGATTTCCTTTTCCCACTCATCTGCTTAAACATGGACCAGACATCACCTAATGTTACTCTGCCAATGGTAGAACACAGTTCTCTCCATGTTCTCTTTTGTGTGTATTTTACTGTCCTTCGAGCAGCTGCCCTTTTCCTTTGAAACTCTATAACATTATTTTGCGTCATGTTTTTCTTTAATTCTCTAAATGCATCGTTTCGCTCTTTAGTAGCCCTGCTGCATTCCTCATTCCACCATGGCACCACTTTCTTCCTACCCTCGGTTGTTGTTTTGGGTATACTGTTCTCTGCTGCATTTAGTATATGTTGCGTTATGTGGCTTGTAATGACCTCTATGCTTCCCTCTGATGTTAGCAGGTGTACCGACTCCTCACACCATATCCTACATTTCCCCCAATCAGCTTTATCAAAGCACCAGCTGGTTATTACACCTCCTTCCTGCATATATACATTAGTATTCATTTTAGTAAGCACTGGATAATGGTCACTTCCTACAGTGGAGCTATTCAAAACAAACCATTTGCATGTATGAACCAAACAGTTTGACACTAATGTCAGATCCAGGCATGAGACTTTCCCCCTGTGAACATCTCCTCTTGTGCCATGTCCATCATTAAGGCATACTAGTGTTCTTTCCTCCAGCATTTCTTCCACTATATTTCCGTTACTGTCTGTATGGGTGCTGCCCCATAGACTGTTGTGTGCATTGAAATCACCACACCAAACTTCCTTCCTATGTTTATTGCCTGCTATTTCTTTAAATATATCAGTGGTTAGATTTGGACATGGGTTGTATAAATTGATTATCCTAATGTTATCTTGTTTCTAGGGTTGCAGATGTCCACTATAATACACTCTATATCATCAGGAGATTGCACCTCCCTATATGCCACACCATCTTTGAGAAACGTGGCACACCCTCCACCATTTTGACTATTAGCTCTATCATGCCTTATACAGCTAAATCCTGGGATGACAAAGTCTAATTGAGCTCGTAACCAGGTTTCTTGCACACATATTACCTCAGGGACCACCTCTAGCTCATATATACATTTCTTGAATTCTTGACCATTAGCTATGAGGCTTCTTGCGTTCCACTGTAATATGTGCAGCACCATGATTAAGGATCTAACCCTCATCCTGATTTTCATTTTCCCCAGCTCCATTTAGAGCTAGCATTGCATGTATCTGATCTGCTTTAATATCTTTCATGTCTAGGAATTTTCCAGCTGCCTCCACAATGGCTTTGATTCTATCACTTTTCTGTTTTAACTGTAATGCAACATTTACAGTATGGCATATGAATACCACAACATTCACCTTTTTCACTCCTAGAACATCATCATCCTCTTTCCTCTAGGTGGCGCTGTGGGGTTGGATTTGAAGATTACTTTTTGGTGTGTTCCTGCCATTTTGTATTGTAATGCTCTGCTCCATTCCACTAGGGGTCTTATTGATTGTTATTGTTCCCCTTACTTTCTTTATTGCTTCTGCGTATGACACTTTGTTTGTAATCTTAACCCTCTGCACCTCTCTGGCCTCTCTCTGCACTTCACATCCTCCAAACGCAGCACTGTGATCTCCTCCGCAGTTACAACATTTAACCTTTGCATCCTTTTCACATTTTCCATACTCATGTGTTCCTCCGCATCTCGCACACCTTAGCTGCCCTTTACACTGCTGCGCTGTGTGCCCCATTCGTTGACATGCGTAACACCTGAGAGGTTTGGGAATGTACTCCCTAACAGTGAAGTTCAAATATCCCATTTGTACTGCCTTAGGTAATGTTCTCTCAAACTGAATGAGGACTGATAATGTTTCTTTGAGTGTGCCATCCCGTTTGCTTTTAAGCCTTCCACTACTTTACCTCCTTTTAATTCACTTTTAATATCTTCCACTGACATGTCCAATGGTACTCCTGAGATTACTCCTCTCAGTTTTGCCATTGCTCCTGGGACATGCGCCTTCATTTTCTCCCCATTCAGTGAGTTCATTCCCAGAATCTTTTCCTGCTGCTGTTTGTTATTGGCATGTATCAAACCCCGCTTGTTGTTCATGAATTTAGCAAACTTAATTTTTCCAATCTCTTTTTCAATTGCTTTGGTAAGTTTAATCGGGTGGTAATGCCCACCATCCTGATTGAATTCTATTACAACTTTCCACTCGTGTTCTAGTTCTTTATCCAACATTGCTTGGCTGACACTTTGACTGATTTTTGATTTTTTTGCTTTGATTAGCCTTGTCTGCTTCACCCGACCAATCCGACCACCTTCTAGCTCTTTCTGAACTATCTCTTTCTTTCAAAGATCTTTTCTTCCTCGCAGCTTTGGATATCATCCAGTCCATATCGTCTCTTTGGCTACCATCTGAGCTGGTTGACATGATGAAACACTCAATGTACAGTTTATGCAAATCCGCCAAAAAATAACAGTCCAATGCTACCGTTTCTGTATGTATCCGAGTTTTCCGATTCTCTCTGAGCTTTCTGCCACGCGTCTCCGACTTCACTTTCACTTCCACTTCCACTTCCACTTCCGGCAGCAGCTTCACCTGCAAACAGAGCTCAATCGTGGCCAAACGGTGGGACTACATTTAACATTTCACACACAATACACCCTGACACTACACACTGCGGAGATTTAGACCTGAGATTAGGGAAGAGCATTTCCACCACAGAAAATAACATGATCTACCTCTAAGACATTGATATGATTTATAATGTAATTAATATGATTTACTATCTCATTAATATACTCAGATATTGTACTTTAGTTAAAGTAGAGGGAATATAAATACAATGTTCAGTAAATGCTCTTATTTTGAAGTGCTTCCTGTTTGCTGTTCAGTTTCACTTCGTGCTCGTCGGTCGTGTCGCACCTTCTTCTTCTTCTTCTCTCTAAAGGTTTGTAACTCTTTGTGATTTTAGAGCTTTTAGAGACAACTCTGATTATCAATCATTGCTCAGAGAATAAGAATAACTCTTTAGTTTAACTTTTAGAGACTCAGAGACAGACTTTAACTCTCTTCCTGTTTTTACCTGAGATACACCTGGGGGGGGGGGGGGGGGGACTGAAAAACGGCCGCTCGGTTGGCTGACGGCCGGCCGTTCTGTGATTCTCCAGAACACACAGATACTACCGCTATTATTATTATTATCAATCATTACTCAGGGAATAACTCAGAGACCCTCTCTCTTTATTTCTGTCCTTACTTGTGTGTGTGTGTGTGTGTGTGTGTGTGTGTGTGTGTGTGTGTGTGTGTGTGTGTGTGTGTGTGTGTGTGTGTGTGTGTGTGTGTGTGTGTGTGTGTGTGTGTGTGTGTGTGTGTGTGTGTGTGTGTGTGTGTTCCTCGTCACATGACTAGCGAAGTATTTAAAGATAAACATCACAAAAAAGGTACAAATGTGGAAATATAAAGAATACGTTAATAATAATACAAACCACTTTTTGAATACTAAAATAATAAATGTGGAAATGTAAACATTTAATTTGTAATTAAAGGAAACAACACTAATGTTCCTCCCTCAGCCACCAGGGGGCGATACATCCCACAGCCTCACTCGCAGGTGAACTGATTAATCAAATAAATCAAAAAACGAATAATTTCAAAAATAAAACATTAAAAGCCAAAGTAAACAGAGATAAGAGTTGAAGAGAAGGACATTGAAGATGTTTGAATGAAATAAAAACAATTACAATCCTATAAGAAAATATATGAAGCTGAATAAAAAAAAATAAGAACATTTTAAAAATACAATAAAAGGTCAAATGGTATTTACATAATATCTGTGGGAGTATAAAGCTCAGGGTTCATACGTTCATTGAAAACCTGGAAAAGTCATGGAAATTCAAAATGCAAATTCCAGGCCCTGGAAAAGTTATCGAAAACAATATTTTTCCCAAAGTTTTGGAAAAGTCATTGAAATGTAACTAAAGTTGCGTCAAATATAATTTACATTTGATCTAATCACTGAAATAATCTGCGGTCGCGAGCTGTTATGTGCCATCATGACGCGCATGGTGTTATTTTTTTATATATGAAGCGAGAGCTGTGTGCTCGAGTCTTCCTGCCTGTCGGGCCGGCTGAACTCTGCTGCTCCGGGATGAGGGTCAGCTACATTATCTACGGTGCGTTTGTTATCTGTGCGGAGTCACTGTGGCACAGACTGCACCGCTGGTGAACAGCTGTTAGGAATACTCTGTTTCAGTAAAAGTCCTGCATTCAAAATGTTCCTCAAGTGAAAGTATAAAAGTATTCTCATCAAAATATAGTGAAAGACAGTAAAAGTAGTCATTGTGCAGATTGGTCCATTTCAGAATAATAGATATGATATGTTTTATAATGATTGATCATGAAAGTGTTCTCAAAGCTGGTAAAGGTGCAGCTAGTCTGAATGACTTTGTATACTGCAGGGTAGCTGGTGGATTTACTCCAGGTGGAACTAAAGTCTGATTTAACACTTGATTAGATTTCACATCATTCATCCACATCTGTGAAGTAACTAAAGGGATTAAATACATGTATTGGAGTAGAAGTACACCATGTACCTCTGAACTGTAGTGGAGTAGAAGAACAAAGTAGCAACACATTGAAATACTTAAATAAAGTACAAGTATCTCAAAATTGTGCCCAAGTATAGTACTTGTTGAGTTTATGAACTTAGTTACTTTACACCATGTGGCTATAAAGATAGAAAGACTAAGCCTTGCACAGAGGCATGAAAATACATTTTCAAAATGCTCAACAGTGCTGCCAAAATTATAAACTGACTGCTACACAATTAAAATAAATGCTTTTATATATTTCTATTAGATTTGACTCTTTGGCGTTTCTGTTATTGTTAACACTGCTGCTTTAGTTGTTCTGCTAAAATCCTCTGATATTCCGTGGGGTGGGGGGGTCGGGGGCTCGGATCCTTGTCACCTTTTTCATACCTGATGAGTTTGCATCCCTGACTACTTTGCTTCAGCGTGTAGAAGCTAGTAAGCCTACTATTTGATTTGTTTTAGATAGGCACAACATGTTTCATATGCAGACCTTATTTTCCTCTTCCATGTTCAAATAAACCATTTTCAGTGGTAATTTGTTTTTGGTCATGGAAAATGAGGTAAAGGTCATTGAGAAGTCATGGAGAAGTCATGGAGAAGTCATGGAGAAGTCATGGAGAAGTCATGGAGAAGTCATTGAGAAGTCATGGAGAAGTCATGGAGAAGTCATGGAGAAGTCATGGTGAAGTCATTGAGAAGTCATGGAGAAGTCATGGAGAAGTCATGGAGAAGTCATGGTGAAGTCATTGAGAAGTCATGGAGAAGTCATGGAGAAGTCATTGAGAAGTCATTGAGAAGTCATGGAGAAGTCATGGAGAAGTCATGGTGAAGTCATTGAGAAGTCATGGAGAAGTCATGGAGAAGTCATGGAGAAGTCATGGAGAAGTCATGGAGAAGTCGTGGAGAAGTCGTGGAGAAGTCGTGGAGAAGTCATGGAGAAGTCATGGAGAAGTCATGGTGAAGTCATTGAGAAGTCGTGGAGAAGTCATGGAGAAGTCATGGAGAAGTCATGGAGAAGTCATTGAGAAGTCATTGAGAAGTCATGGAGAAGTCATTGAGAATCATTGGTGAAAAAGTGTATGAACCCTGAAAGATGAGTAAATACAATATAATAATTCATGTATAAATACAACAGGTACAAAATAAAAATTTGAACATGAACATTTAAACAGTATTAATTAAAGAAAACAATATGTGAAAATACAAAGAGGAATAAATGAAAGGGAATGTAAAAAATAATACAATTAATAAATATAGTCAACAGGAGTGGTGATAAAAAGAGCTCACAATAAATGAAACAGTTGAAGAATATAAATACTATATAAATAATAAGAAAATGAAAATGATACATAGACAAATAATAACTATATAAATATAAAAGTGAATAAATGGATTGATAAATAGGAATCAATAAAACACCCTCTATGGCATGACTTTTTATTTTGGGAGGAAAAAAATGTTTCACCATATGTTTTAGAAGCTTAGGGGTCCCTGATATTAAATACATTATAAAATGTGACCCCCCCCCCCCCCCCACACCATCAGGGCAACACTGTGCTACGAGGGTATTGAAACACCAAGGATTTCAGAAGAAATAGAAAAAACGTGTGTGGGTGTCCTTTATATATACAGTCTATGTTGTGAATTTATTCCAGGTGTAACCTAGACCTGAACCTAGACCTGAGTCCTGGACCTGATCCTGAACCTGGACCTGGACCTGAACCTGAACCTGAACCTGGACCCCGTTGTGTTTCCTCAAAGAGTGACCGCTCAATGGAGCCTCAATCTGCTGACGGGGGGTGAGAAAAATGGACTAAAAGCCATTTGAGTCAGTTGTTGTCTGTGTTGAAGCTTCTGTGTAACCTTCAGGAAATCCTGGTTATTAGCGACGTCGGTGGGCGTTAAGTGAACTGCAGTTAGCATCCTGGACATGAACTCAGTGACGTTCTCCACTAAAGAGATGTGTTTACGTTAGCTTCACACTGCTGGCTGTAGGGCAGCTGAAGAGACGCGAGGCACTTTGTAGATAAACTTCACGTCTTTAGGATTTACTCTGAACATCTTCCAGAGTCCTTCACATAGAGAGCAGTCCACCGGCTGATAGAGGAGACTCAGAGAGTCTGGAAGGTTCATCTGTTGGGAAACACAGAGCGATTTATACCATTACATTGTAAAGAGTGACTTTAGATTTCATTTAATTTTCATCTGTTTCTGTTTCAGGGTCCAGCAGCAGAGACCAGACTCTCCCAGCTGTCTGTCCCTAAAGAGCGACTCCTCGAAGGACGACTTCTTAAACTTTAAAGGACGACCTCCATCTGCTGATCAGAAGTAAGCTGTGACTCACAGTAAGAGTCCGGTTATGATAAAACTGGTTGATATGAAGTCTTGTCCAACATATTTTTCAGCAGTTTTTCTCCAGCATGTTTTACGGCCTGATAAATGGAACAAATAATCAGGAGAGTGAGAGCGGTGTTTCCTCAGCGAGAACTTTACTCTATTCAATTGCATTTCCAAAAGTACAGCAAGTAGAAAACATGCAAAGCTTCTTCAGTAGAGTCCAAACACTTTTTCCTTTCACAGCATTTATCTAAGACTTCTTACTTTCCTCTAATATTACTGTCACCATCAGATAGCTTAAACAACATTAACATCAAACACAAAGAGCATGAAATATAATTGTACCGATAGCAGAACACTCAGTAATATGTGTTGATGTCCCAGTTTTAAAATGTCATTGCGATCTGTTCACACATTAGCAATACAGAGCGTTATTACCATTACATCGTTAAATATAGGGACTTTAAGACATTTAACATATTTTTCATCAGTTTCCTCCAGCACGCCAATGTCTGCATCTGTTTCTGTTTCAGGGTCCAGCAGCAGAGACCAGACTCTCCCAGCTGTCTGTCCCTAAAGAGCGACTCCTCGAAGGACGACGTCATAAACTTTAAAGGACGACCTCCATCTGCTGATCAGAAGTAAGCTGTGACTCACAGTAAGAGTCCGGTTAGGATAGAAGCAGACTTGATTACTGCAACAGAGTTTTACTACAACTCATCCAGAACGCTGCCACCAGAGTCCTCACCAAAACCAGAAGAATTGAGCTCATCACCCCAGCTCTCAAATCTCTGCACTGGCTTCCAATACCACAAAGAACACACTTTAAAATCTTACTTTTAACTTACAAAGCACTCAATGGATTGGGACCAGAGTACATGTCTGATATGCTGCTCTGTAACGAGCCACCCAGAGCTCTCAGATCATCGGGGAAGGTTTACTCATCGTCCACAGGGTCAGAACCAAAATCACTGAGGCAGCTTTTAGCTTCTATGCGCTGCAGATCTGGAACAACCTTCCTGAGATCTGAGGTCCGCCCCCACCGAGAGTTCGTTAAATCGAGTCTGAAACCTTTCTCTTTAGTGCTTCCTATCCAGAGATCATCTCACTCTGTTGTATCATTGCACTTCAACACTTTTAGCTGCATGATGTGTATTTAGGCCACATCAGTATCCTCATCCTCCGAGACACGTCTACAGCCTTTGATACCATCTCCCATACCATCCTGTTCAACCGCCTATCCAACTACCTCGGCCTTACTAGTACAGCTCTATCCTGGTTCCACTCATACCTCTCCAACAGGTAACAGTTTGTCCCCATCAGAAACTCCAGCTCCCCTCCAGCCCCAGTCAACCAAGGTGTGCCGCAAGGCTCAGTGCTTGGCCCTCTTCTCTTCACCACTTTTTCTCTAATATTACTGTCACCATCAGATAGCTTAAACAACATTAATATCGCACACAAGTCACTTAAGTGCATAAAATATAATTGTACAGATAGCAGAACACTCAGTAATATGTGTTGATGTCCCAGTTTTAAAATGTCATTACGATCTATTCACACATTAGCAATACAGAGCATTATTACCATTACATCGTTAAATATAGGGACTTTAAAGAGCAACTTGCAGGTTTTTTTTTACTACATTTATGCTTAACCTTGCCTGAAAATTACAATTAAAAATGTTAATGTTAATATGTTTTACGAGACATAAGGGCAGGAATTCAGAGGGAAAGGAGCCGTTTTGAGCTCTGCTACTAAAAACTGCTTTTCTTTAACGTCATACGTCAAACGCGTCATATTACGTCACATGGGGGAGCAACTTTCTCAGACTTGTTCTCTGCCCAATCCGCGGTAGTAGTTAGTAGTTGGTTTGAGCGGTTGTGATTTAGTGAGCTGGTATTCTTTCGGTAATTTTACATTGCATTTCACCATTTGTAATCATGGTGAGCTGGAGTTTGTGCAGGTTGCAAAAACTCCATGTCAGGACATCGAGTCCACATTTTCCCTAACAGGAAAAGGACCGGAGCTAGCTTTCGTTCCCTGGTGCGAGGTGCATCCACCTCCCTGCAACACACACTCTCCACAGCTGAAGCCTATCAAGAAAAACATTTATCAGGAAACCGTATTACATCTCTCTCCCCCCCCTTCGCTGCTCTCTCTCTCCCTCCTTCGCTGCTCTCTCTTTCTCTCCCCCTTCGCTGGTCTCTCTCTCTCCCTCCTTCGTTGCGCTCTCTCTCTCCCTCCTTCGCTGCTCTCTCTCTCCCCTCCGGTACACGGCACCGTAAGACGTAGTGTGGAGTTGCATTAGGTAACGCTGTGGTGGCTGTACTGCTCCAGCCGTCTCCTTTGTGTTTGTTTGTTTCCCCCTGTCTGTGTTGTTTGTGTGTGCGTGGTGGCTGTCACTCCTGGCTCCCGGCTCAACCTCCACTCACCTGCTGCAATCAGCTGTGCACCCTCCCCGACTACACACCTGCTTTCCATCAAGCCATTTACAACGGCATATCAACGGAGGCTCCACAACCTTTCTCCGCCAGATAGTCAAGTATCAGCCGTATCTCTCTCTCTCCTCCGGTACACAGCACCGTAGTGTGGAGTTGCATTAGGTAACGAGAGATACGGCTGATACTTGCGCATTAGTTTCTGTTATGGATCAGTATCAACAGTCCTGCCAGTAACGTTAGTATATTATCAATGCTACTTTAGTTATAGCCTGATATATGATGGCTAACTTTACAATGTTGTGACGTGACGTTAGCTAACATTCTGTAGCTAACGCCGGTCACTCACCAGGACAGCTGCCCAGTTCTCCACTGGTTCTCCTCACACCACAGCTCCATTTCTCTCTGATGGCCGTTATTTCTTCTAATCCTTGGCTGCTCCTGGTCTCTTGGACGCATAGCAGGCTCGTAATTATAATCATATGCATTCGAATATCCATGTTCAACCTCTTCTGTGTCAAAACTAGCATTGTGATCCATGTTTATTCATACGTTAGACCGGCCGCTCTCCCCCGTGTTATGTCACACGCGGGAGGTCACGTGCCGAGGCTTTTTTATGCGGAAGTGAAAATGTCTTACTAAAACGACGCCAGATGTCACTGTAGTTTATATTTCTGTATATCTTTTTGAAAATCTAGTGTATTCATCATTTTCCTACACATTTATTCACAGGTGTCTTTAACCTGCAAGTTGCTCTTTAAGAGATTTAACATATTTTTCATCCGTTTTCTCCAGCATGCCAATGTCTGCATCTGTTTCTGTTTCAGGGTCCAGCAGCAGAGACCAGACTCTCCCAGCTGTCTGTCCTTCAAGAGCGACTGGTCGAAGCACTTTCACATAAACTTTAAAGGACGACCTCCATCTGCTGATCAGAAGTAAGCTCTATCCTGGTTCCACTCATAACTCTCCAACAGGTAACAGTTTGTCACCATCAGAAACTCCAGCTCCCCTCCAGCCCAAGTCAACCAAGGCGTGCCGCAAGCACCAAACCCTGGGGGGGTGGAGGAGGTGCAGTTGTTGATGTTGATAAACTGATGTCTGTCGGTGAGGTAGGATTTCAGCCAGGAGAGTGCAGTGTCAGTGATGTTGAGTGATGATTCGAGGAGGGACAGCAGGATGGTGTGGTTGATGGTGTTGAATGCTGCGGTGAGGTCGAGGAGGATGAGGATGTTCAGGTTGCCGGACTCAGAGGAGAGGAGGAGGTCTTTGTGATTTTCAGAAGAGCTGTTTCTGTGTTTTGATCGGAAACAGGATTGAAATGGCTCAAAGAGGTCGTTGGAGCTGAGGTGGGATTTTAGTTGTGAGGCAATGACACGTTCAAGTATTTTTGACAGAAAGGGGAGATTTGAGATGGGCCGGAAGTTGGACATGATGTCAGGTGTGAGTCCAGGTCTTTTGAGAATGGGTGTGACAGCAGCCAGTTTGAGAGAGGGGGGAACTGATCCAGATCTGAGGGAGGAGGTAATGATGGTGGCGATGAGCTGGGACATGGCAGGGAGGCTCTCTTTAACACATTTGGAGGGCATTGGGTCAAGTGTGCAGGTGGAGTTAATTCCAGTCATGAAGTGGGACAGTTGCATGGGGGTCACGGGAGAAGTGGGACAGGGGCTGTGAGGTGAAGGGGGGGGAGCCAGGAGGGGAGGTGGGGGGTGCTGATGAGGGGTCAGATTGCTGTAAATGTTGCTGATTTTGGTTTGGAAAAACGAGAGGAAGGAGTTGCACTGTTCGGTGGTGAAGGACGAGGTGGCGTTGTCACAGGGTTTGAGAAGTTTTGCTGATGGTGGACCACCAGCCTGTTTCCCTGTCCTCCTTTACCCTGAGTGTGTCTCTGTGTGGACAGACATCATGTGAGCTAATGCTTCATGGTTCCTCCACAGAGGGGACCAGGAGAGCTGGGAGGTTCCCGGTGGTCAGTCTGCCCAGCAGCATCAGACACAGCTGGACTCCATATTCACGGTGAGTACATGTACTCCAGATACTTGACCTCTCTTCTGTTCACAGTCATCTCCATGCTGCACTTTCAGAGAGTCAGTCTGTCCGGATCTGATGTTTGGATCCATGGTTTATAGTTTGTGTCCTTCATGTGATGTTCCAGCTGCTGGAGGACCACATCGTCACCTTTGTGAAGAGCGAGCTGAAGAAGTTCCAGAAGGCTCTGAGTTCAGATTACCCAGAATACTTAGAGGATCAGAGTGAGGATGAGGATGAAGAGCAGAGGAGGAGCAGAGAGGCATTCCTGAACATCACACTGCACTTCCTGAGGAGCATGAAGCAGGAGGAGCTGGCTGACCGTCTGCAGAGCAGTAAGAGGGTTTCTATAGAGAGTTAACACTCTGGATAAATGTCTCCTCTGCTGATGTCTCAAGAGACCAACATATATCCATACTTCATTCAGAGAACCAGAGTTACAGTGTGACCTCATGATCTTTTGTTGTGTGTTCTTTCAGGAACTCGTGCTGGAGTCTGTCAGCGTAAACTGAAGTCCACCCTGAAGGAGAGGTTCCAGTGTGTGTTTGAGGGCATTGCTAAAGCAGGAAACCCAACCCTTCTGAACCAGATCTACACAGAGCTCTACATCACAGAGGGGGGGTCTGCAGAGGTCAATGCTGAACATGAGGTCAGACAGATTGAAACAGCATCCAGGAAACCAGACAGACCAGAAACAACCATCAGACAAGAAGACCTCTTTAAAGCCTCACCTGGAAGAGATGCACCAATCAGAGCAGTGCTGACAAAGGGCGTGGCCGGCATTGGGAAAACAGTCTTAACACAGAAGTTCACTCTGGACTGGGCTGAAGGCAAAGCCAACCAGGACATCCAGTTCATATTTCCATTCACCTTCAGAGAGCTGAATGTGGTGAGAGAGAACAAGTACAGCTTGGTGGAACTTGTTCATCACTTCTTCTCTGAAACCAGAGACGCAGGAATCTGCAGGTTTGATCAGTTCCCGGTTGTGTTCATCTTTGACGGTCTGGATGAGAGTCGACTTCCTCTCGACTTCCTCAACACTGAGATCCTGACTGATGTCACAGAGTCCACCTCAGTGGATGTGCTGCTGACAAACCTCATCAGGGGGAAGCTGCTTCCCTCTGCTCGCCTCTGGATAACCACACGACCTGCAGCAGCCAATCAGATCCCTCCTGAGTGTGTGGACATGGTGACAGAGGTCCGAGGGTTCACTGACCCACAGAAGGAGGAGTACTTCAGGAAGAGATTCAGAGATCAGGAGCAGGCCGGCACCATCATCTCCCACATCAAGACCTCACGAAGCCTCCACATCATGTGCCACATCCCAGTCTTCTGCTGGATCTCTGCTTCAGTTCTGGAGGACATGTTGAAAACCAGAGAGGGGGGAGAGCTGCCCAAGACCCTGACTGAGATGTACATCCACTTCCTGGTGGTTCAGTCCAAAGTGAAGAACATCAAGTATGATGGAGGAGCTGAGACAGATCCACACTGGAGTCCAGAGAGCAGGAAGATGATGGAGGCTCTGGGGAAACTGGCTTTTGAGCAGCTGCAGAAAGGCAACCTGATCTTCTATGAGTCCGACCTGACAGAGTGTGGCATCGATATCAGAGCAGCCTCAGTGTACTCAGGAGTGTTCACACAGGTCTTTAGAGAGGAGAGAGGACTGTACCAGAGGGACAAGGTGTTCTGCTTCGTCCATCTGAGCGTTCAGGAGTTTCTGGCTGCTCTTCATGTCCATCTGACCTTCATCACCTCTGGAGTCAACCGGCTGGCAGAAGAACCAACAACCTCCTGGTGGCTTAAAGTATTCAGACCCAAACCTAAACCCAAACCTAAACCTAAACCCAAACCTAAACTAACAGATCTCTACCAGAGTGCTGTGGACCAGGCCTTACAGAGTCCAAACGGACACCTGGACTTGTTCCTGCGCTTCCTTCTGGGTATTTCTCTGCAGACCAATCAGAATCTCCTACGAGGCCTGCTGACACAGACAGGAAGTAGCTCAGAGACCAATCAGGAAACAGTCCAGTACATCAAGAAGAAGATGGATGAGGATCTGTCTGCAGAGAGAAGCATCAACCTGTTCCACTGTCTGAATGAACTGAATGATCGTTCTCTAGTGGAGCAGATCCAACAGTCCCTGAGTTCAGGAAGTCTCTCCACAGATAATCTGTCTCCTGCTCAGTGGTCAGCTCTGGTCTTCATCTTACTGTCATCAGGAGAAGATCTGGACGTGTTCGACCTGAAGAGATACTCTGCTTCAGAGGAGGCTCTTCTGAGGCTGCTGCCAGTGGTCAAAGCCTCCAACAAAGCTCTGTGAGTACAGAGATCATTTGATTTAGTGAATCAGTTATTAACACACTGCTGTCTTCTGAATAACTGTTGTCCTCATCGTCTCTTCAGGCTGAGTGGCTGTAACCTGTCAGAGAGAAGCTGTGCAGCTCTGTCCTCAGTCCTCAGCTCCCAGTCCTCTAGTCTGAGAGATCTGGACCTGAGTAACAACGACCTGCAGGATTCAGGAGTGAAGCTGCTGTCTGCTGGACTGGAGAGTCCACACTGTGAACTGAAGACTCTCAGGTCAGAGACCAGAACAGTTTGACTCAGCCAACAATCAGCCCTGCTGTGTGGTGTGGGAATACCATCATCAATAACATCATTCAAGAGAAACACAACACAATATATCAGTCACAATTCACTAAATGGTTCTTGGCACAAACTTCTTTCAAGTTCAAAAACATCCCCCCTTGTGACACACAGAAACAAAACAAAGGGCTGGGCCCCTCACTAGAGGTGAGGTATATTGCCTCATAGATCAATCAAATGTAGGTAAATGAATCTTGATACTTGAATATGCTTTATGAAAAACACAGCCTCTATCCAGCTCTCCAGAAGGTTTACTTCACTTTGTTGGCGGCTCATCCGTTAACACAGAACCCTCAGATTGATTATAATAAGGAGAAACAGGAAGGGTTTGTAAAGCAAATCAGTTATTGGGCTTTTTTTTACCAACTAACTAAATGCTTTCAACTTGAGTTGACTGAATTTATTTGTAAATTGGGCTTATGAACAGATGAATACTTCTGTTTGATATATATATGTTTATATATATATGTACAGTATATATATATACATATATATATGTTTATATATAAATTTAAGAAGTACAATATAAGAAAAGCACAAGTTTCTCTCTAGTCTTTCTTCACATTATTCTCTATTCCTTTGTTTTATGATCTGTTCATATCAGTAAGACCCTTACCATGGCTGTCCATTTGAACTGTGAGGCAGTGACTGGAGTTGTAGGTGTAGAGATGACCCAGAGGTGATGCAGTAATAAGCCCCCCCCCCCCCCCCCCCCCTTCCAGTCCTGGACCCTCAGATGATCTGACGGCTTGTTTGTGTGTCTGCAGGCTGTCAGGCTGTCTGATCACAGAGGAAGGCTGTGATGCTCTGGCCTCAGCTTTAAACCCCTCCCATCTGAGAGAGCTGGACCTGAGCTACAATCACCCAGGAGCCTCAGGGGGGAGGCTGCTGTCTGCTGGACTGGACACGCTCAGGTATGGAGAGGCTCTCAGTCTGATAGAGGAGGTAGAAACTGGCTCCTATGACCTGAAACACCCAGAGCTGATAGACCCTGACTCTTCACACTGTCTGCCGTCAGCTGTTAGCATCAAACACACATGTTCCACAACTGAGAGGAGACCCCCCCTCAGTGGGTCAATGTTCATCGTGGAACCACCAACAGAAACACAGTGGGGGGGTTTTAATGTTCACACAGATTTAGCACAGGAAGTGACATCATGAATAAATAACTGATTGATTTCCAGATGTTTTATTCTGAGTCCTAGCAAACGGCCAATCAGAAGAACCTCCCCTGGAATGAAAATAATGATGTATTAGTTTCAGTGTTGGGAGTAACGTGTTACAGTAATCAGATTACATTTGTCTGTAACGCGTTACTGTTGGTTCAGCAGTAATTACATTAGATAAGAGGAGATAGTACTTTATTGATGCTAAGCACTAAATGATCTCGTTGCCTGCGTTACGTTAAGCTCTTCAACTTTCTGAATAACGGGAGGACAGAAAAAGCAGAGATGAACAGGCGCAGCAAACATCGTGGAGGACATGTTGCCCGTTTCATTACATCCATGGTTTCCACGGTGGAATCACCATCTTTCTAAAAACATATTGAGCCAGAAATACGTAACAGCAACAAGAACAAGAACCGGGGGGGGTGAGAGAGTCTGGGGCCCCTCAAATCCAGAGAGATCCACACAGAAAGCGTTTTTTATATAAATGTAACAAAACTCAAACAGATTCAGGAATCAGAAATCAAGAGAAAAGATAAATATGAAGCGCACGGTGAACCAAAGAGAAACCCATATTTCCTGATGCACACAAACGCTGCACACAGGAAGCATGCCCCCACCTGATCAACACCTGGAGAGGAGATCATAGACATCATGAAAGAGACACCTCAGTGTTTGTAGATGTTTCTGGAGGCAGGCTGAGGTGGACATATCAGATCCTTTAAAGACTAACTGACCCCCCCTCTGCTCTCAGCCTGGAGCCTGCTGCAGTCCGGTTCTTGAGGCCAGGTATCAGGAAGTGTAAGTGTGTTTTTAATCATGAACATCTTCACACTGGGACATCACAGGTACTTTAATAACCTTTAATACCTGCTGTGTCTCTCATCAGATTCCTGTGGACTCACACTGGACTCAAACACAGTGAGCAGATTCCTCCAACTGTCTGAGGACAACAGGAAGGTGACATGGGTGGAGGAGAAGCAGAAATATCCTGATCATCCAGAGAGGTTTGACTCCTGGTCTCAGCTGATGTGCAGAGAAGCTCTGACTGGTCTCTGTTACTGGGAGGTCGAGTGGAGCGGAGGGGTTTCTATATCAGTGACTTACAGAGGAATCAAGAGGAGAGGAGACAGAGAAGACTGTTGGTTTGGATGGAATGATCAGTCCTGGAGTCTGGAGTGCTCTGGTGTTGGTTACTATGTCAGGCACAATAAGAGAACAACACACATCTCCTCCTCCTCCTCCTCCTCCTCATCCTCCTCCTCCTCCCCCTCCCCCTCCTCCTCCTCCTCCTCCTCTGGTAGAGTAGCAGTGTATCTGGATCATCCTGCTGGCTCTCTCTCCTTCTACAGAGTCTCCTCTGACACACTGATCCACCTCCACACCTTCAGAACCACATTCACTGAACCTCTCTATGCTGGGTTTGGGTTCTGGTCAACTGGTTCCTCAGTGTCTCTGTGTTCTCTGCAGGAGTGACCCCCGCCCCCCCCCCCGAAAAGAGAGGGGCTGATAATAAAAGTGTAAAACTAAGATTTCTGAGACTTTCAGAAAAAGTCAGAATTCTTAAATTATCTAAAACAATTCTGTTTGTTAATTTTCTTTTTAAATAAATCTAAATGTTGAGATTTCAGAAAATAAAAGTTTCTCAAAAAGAAACCAGAATTGTAAGATTTTAAGAAAACTCTCAAAATAAAAGTCAGTCTTTGCAAAGATGAAACTCAGAAAGAGGTTGAATACCAACAGGAAGTCCATTCTGATTTATTTCCACACGGAGGCTTTTATTCTGAAAGTGCAGGAAAACCTCCATTTCTCCCAAAGTCTTCCCACCATCTGTAATTTGTGAACACGTGACATCACTTCAGTTTGAATGGCAGCAGTAAAGGGTTACTGAGGCTCGTTGAGAACAGGTCATAGTGACGAGTTCAATCACTTCTGCAGAATATAATATATGATGTCTACAAACTAACATAACGTCTAAAGTGCAAACGTGAACAGAAAGTGCAAACCACAGCGTGCATGCATTTGAGCTCAATGACCGGCTTCCTGTGAATATTTAAAATATAACGTGGCCCTCCACAGCAGAGTCTGAGCGGCACAGAGTGCAGCTTTTATTTCAATGCTCGCTTTTTACTCTCATGCAAACATGCTCATTACTTTTTAAGAAGGGTCAGATTCAATGTTCCTGATTTGCATTTAGAAACTAATCTTCCCTCAACAACTCGATGATGTTTGAATGAACACGGCTGCTTCTGGGGTGAATGTAAACCTCTGATCTGGGTTAGATGGGTTTATTAACAGACCAATCACATGATGATTGTCTCATCATCAACACTCATGTGCTTTCAATGTAAGCAGCTGATCTAATCAATAAAGTGTGTGTTTTGAGTCGGACTCGTGTCTTTGTCTCAGTTTGATGACTTCTTCCATTCTTGAGAGGATCAGAAATACATGGATACACAATTTTGAGATTTTTTGAAATAATTCAGAATTGTTTGAAAAAAAATCATGATTTTGAGAAAAAGTCATAATTTTGAGAAAAAGCCATCATTTCAAGATCTTTTTGAAAAGAAAGTCAGCATTTTGAGATTTTGAGAAAAAGTCAGAATTTTGAGATTTTGAGAACAAAGTCAGAATTTTTTGAAAAAAGTCAGAATTTTTAGAAGTCAAAAAAGCCATTTAAAAGAAAAAAAAGTCAATTTCTTTTTTAAAAAAGTCAGAATTTTGAGATTTGGAGAGAAAGTCTGTATTTTGAGTCTGACTCAGTTTGATGGTTTATTTATATATTTGTTCCATATTGATAATGATCAGAAAGCTTCAGATTTGGTGTAATTCTCTTCCCCCATTAGAGACAGGAGCAGCTCACGTTCCTGGGTCAGTTTAGTGTTGTTTTGCTAGACGACACCTATCAGGAGAAGTTACTCTTTGAAAACAGAGACACCAGCGTCTTTTCTCCCCAGCAGTCGCCTCAATATACCATGATGCAATGCAAAGCCCTGGTGCATGATGGGAAGCAGCAGCACTTTGGTTTAACTCTGCTGGGAGACACATTGTGCGACATCTAGTCAGAGATACCAGCAACAGACAGTACTAGTTAGAGTTACAGAGAAAAGAAGAAGTCTGCCTTTATTTCTGTTTCAGATGTTTACATAATGGGTTGTTTCTTTCTAGTCTTTTAAGTTCTCTAATGTACAATGCCTTGTCTTTTTATGCTGCTGCAACACAAACGTTTCCCAAATTGGGATCAATAAAGTACTTCTTATCTTACCTTATGTTATCTTATCTTATCTTAACGCAATGTGAGAATCCTCTTGTTTGGTGTAAAGGTGAGTCTAATCAGACGCCAATAGCTATATGATAGCTCTGTGATTAACATGATGATTCAGCCTCTATGGAGATAGACATATGACTATCAGACACAATTAAGGGCACGAGCAAAAAATAGGACTCAAGAGCACAACCAGGCAAAAAGGTCTTTAGTCAAGCGTTTAATCCAAAAGGTAAAAATAAAACAGGCAATGATAGAAAAAATGTACTGACTGGAAGCAACGAAAAACCACCAACTATGTTGGCGAAAAACTACTAAAGAAGCAACAAAAAAACAAACAACTAGGTTGGTACAAATGCTAAGCAGCTAGAACAATAGCTTACGTCAGGAGAGAAACATGGAGTACTTTCTGCTATACAGACAAGACGAACTGGCACTGAGCAAGGAAACAGCACAGACTAAATACACAGGTGAGGAGTAATGATTAGGGACAGCTGAGGCTCATTGAGGCCAGGCAGGTGATTAACAGGGAGCGAAAATACACAGGTGAGGGAGTGAGGCGATCAGCCAGGGCCAGGATGTGACAGTACCCCCCCCTCAACGACCGGCACCGGACGGTCCAGGCTCGTCTGGATGATGTCTGTGGAAATCCAGGATGAGTTCTGGGTCGACAATGTTCTTTGAAGATACCCATTCCCTCTCCTCAGGACCACAGCCCTCCCAATCCACCAGATACTGGCGGCCACGAGCCCGCCGGCGAGCCGCTTGACAGAATGAACTGGCCCTCCATCGATGAACCGGGGGGGCGGTGGGGGTCTGGAGGCAGGGACCAGAGGGCTCTCTTTGACCGGCTTGATCCGAGACACATGGAAAGTTGGGTGCGACCTCATGGACCTGGGAAGCTTGAGTCTCACAGCAACAGGATTAATAATCTTTGAGACAGGGAAGGGACCAACAAAACGAGAGCCAATTTACGGGACTCGACTCGAAGAGGAAGGTCCTAAGTGGAAAGCCATACTCTCTGGCCGACACGATAGGTGGGAGCAGGGATCCGTCTGCGGTCTGCTGCCCTCTTGTACCGAGAAGACGTCCTAAGCAGCACTTGTCTAGCCCCAGTCCAGATGCGACGCCACCTCTGAATCAGTGCCAAGGCAGAAGGAACCCTGACCTCTCCCTCCAGGGACAGAAACAGGGGCGGTTGGTAGCCATAAGCACACTGAAATGGGGAAAGACCAGTAGAAGAGCAAGGCTATGTGTTGTGCGCTTATTCAACCCAGATAAGATTCTTACTCCAAGTAGTGGGGTTCTGAGAGACGAGACACCGCAGACCGGTCTCTAACTCCTGGTGGAGCCGCTCGGTCTGTCCGCTGGACTGAGGATGAAGGCCGGAGGAGAGGCTAACGGTGGCACCCAGGAGAGCACAGAACTCCTTCCAAAACTTGGAGACAAACTGGGGACCCCGATCCGACACAACATCTTTAGGGAAGCCATGTAACCGGAAAACATTGGACAGGACAACCTCCGCTGTTTCCTTGGCAGAGGGTAACTTGGGCAGAGGAACAAAGTGCACCAACTTTGAGAATCTGTCGACAATGGTCAAAATGGTTGTGTTACTTTGGGACAGGGGAAGACCCGTTACATAGTCCAGAGAGACATCCGACCAAGGGCGAGTAGGTACAGGAAGGGGACGTCGGAGACCAGGAGATGGCCGACGAGAAACTTTGTTCCGAGCACACACCGGGCATGCAGCAACATACTCCCCCACTTCACTCTCCATCTTGGGCCACCAGAAGCGTTGCTTGAACACAAACATGGTCCGTTTGATCCCCGGATGGCAGGAGAGAGGGGACGCATGAGCCCAGTGGATGACCTGAGAGCGAAGAGGAGAGGGCACAAACAACCTGTTCTGAGGGCAACCATTCGGCCCTGGGTTACCAACATTTGCTTCTCTGACCCTCTCCTCAATAGCCCAGGTAACAGCACCCACCATACATGAGGGAGGCAGGATAGTAGTGGGGGGAGAATGGTCAGAGCCCGTATCAAAGAGACGGGAGAGAGCATCAGGCTTAGTGTTTAGAACCAGGACGATAAGACAGTGAAAAGTTGAACCGATTAAAAAAAAAGAGCCCATCTGGCTTGACGAGGGTTGAGTCTCTTCGCTGTGCGCAGGTACTCCAGGTTCTTGTGATCGGTCCACACAAGAAATGGCACTTCAGCTCCCTCTAACCAGTGACGCCACTCCTCCAGTGCCACCTTAACAGCCAACAGCTCTCGATTCCCCACATTGTAATTCCTCTCAGCAGGAGAAAGCTTCCGGGAGAGGAAAGCACATGGGTGAATCTTGTTGTCCTCTCTGGAGCGCTGGGAGAGCACAGCACCAACCCCCACGTCTGAAGCGTCCACCTCCACCACAAACTGCAGACGTGGGTCCGGGGAGATCAGTATAGGGGCCGTGGTGAAGGCCTTCTTGAGCCTCGGGAAGGCTTTGTCCGACTGACAGGTCCACTGAAACCTTGTGTTTGGGGAGGTTAGTGCATGCAATGGAGCAGCAACAGTGCTAAAGTTTCTTATGTATCGCCTATAGAAGTTGGCGAACACTAAAAACCGCTACACTTGCATGCGGTTTGCAGGGACAGGCCATTCGGAGACATCATTAACCTTAGCCGGATCCATCAAAAACATTGCCCACTGACACAAGAAAGCCCAAAGATGAAACAGTGGAAACATCAAACTCACACTTCTCGGCCTTGACAAAGAGGTGGTAGTCCAGGCGACGCTGTAGGACACGGCGTACATGATCTCTGTGGGTCTTTTTGTCAGGGGAGAAGATGAGGATGTCATCCAGGTACACGAAAACAAAGATGTTAAGCATGTCTCGAAGTACATCATTGATCAAAGTCTGAAACACAGCTGAGTCTCTTGCGTTTCAGGCTTTGGATACGCTGTTCAGCCATGCATCGGTTATTTGGCATGCTGGGATGTTCTTGTCTAAATGGTAAGTCTAGGCAGTAGTGTCCATCTGACATTGTTGCAGAGTGATTCATAATGTTCAGGAATTGTTTGTCTTCTCTGGACATTTCCTCTGTTTCCTTGCTTGTATTTTCATTGAAATCATGATTGTATTGTTTGACCAATAGCTCCTCTAGGTGTGTAATGGATATCCAATTGACAGCAGCAGCAGGGTGGCCATTAGCATCTCTAGTGTCGTTGCTTCCTTTTAGGGGACCATAGAAGACTCACCCCAGTAGGGTCTTCACAGCGTATGGCCCTTCTCCTTGGCTATTGATCAGCTCCCGAGGTTCCAATACCTTAGGAGAATGTGTCCCAATGAGTAGGTCAATGCCAGAAGCAATTTCATGAATTTTGATGTCCTTTAAGTAAGGCCATTTTTCCAGATCTTCTTGTAGAGGAATATTGTGCTTGGAAACAGGCATGGTCTTATGTGTGAAGACATCGGATAGTTGAAGGAAATTGTCTTCGTCCAGACTCGATATTTCCAAACCTGAGATATGATGATTAAACAAAATGTGTTCCTGATTCATTGTCTTTTGGAGAATGTTAGTCCTTTGTCCTGTAAGGTTTAGCCTCCTCATTAGACTTGCTGTGCAAAAGGTAGATGAACTTCCCTGGTCCAGAAATGCATAAGTTTGTAACCCTTTGTCCCCCTTGTGGCTCTTTACTTGTACTGGTACGATGGAGAAGATGGAGTTTTCATCACCGGCCCCAATGTGCCCACATGTGTGAGGTGAGATGACACTATTACTTTCCATTGGCTTCCCATTCTGTTCTGTGTGTTCTGCTTCCTCTCTTTTGCCTTTCTGTTCAATGTGGAGTATTTCAGGATGACTGTGGTTGCACATATAACATGTCAAACGACTGTGGCAGTGTTTGCTCATGTGTCCTATTTTTAGGCATCCAAAACAGACTTTCCCTCAAGAAGTCCAGCCTTTCTCTGTGTGTTTTCTTCAGGACGTGTGGACACTGCTCCAATGAGTGATCACTTCTACTGCAGAACAAACACAAATGTAGGGAGTTGGTGCTTGATGCAGGTATCTTCCTTCCATTTGTCGTAGCGTCTTCTAGCACTGGTGTTCTTGGACGCGTAACAGTTGTTGCAAAACTACTTCCTCTTAGGCTTGATTTTTCCCTTGAGAAGGTAGAGCTTCTGACAGTGGTAGATGGTTTATCATCTTGGATGCTTCCAAACAGAGGATCTGAGTATCTTCACTTTCCTCTCTATGAAGTCGACAAGGTCAGGAAATGTATCTCGATGCCCACGCTCTCCCTGCAGCTGACATGCTCTATTCCTCCACTTGTCTCTGAGTTTGTAGGGTAGTTTCTGAAGTATGTGTTTCATGTTTGAAACAACATTCATTTCATCCATATAGGTGAGATGTTCCATTGCATTGCACCAACCTCTTAGGAACAAAGAGAAGGCTTGCAGTGCTTTCACATCTCTGGCTTTGATCATTGTCCAGGTAAATGCTTTGTTCATGCATGCAGTGGCGATCTTGTGTTCATTACCAAAGTGTTCTTGAAGCAGATGTTTGTCCTTTGATAACCTTGAGCTGGAGGCAGATGTTGGCAGCTGCGCACTAGGTCCTTTGGTTGTCCTCTAGTGTATTGCTCTAGGTAATGCAGGCAGTCACTTTCATCATCAGTTTTCCGCTCTACTCCTCTTTCAAATGCACGGATGAAGGCTTCAAACTGCAATGGGTCACCGTCATAAACAGGAATGTCTCTTGGAGGTAAAGTAGAAGTGAGATGCTGTTGAGCCAGCATAGCAGTGATGTCATGTTGCCTCTGGATTAAGTTATAGATGTCACCTTGATTACCATTGTTGATTACAGGTGGTGTGATGTCAACATGTCCCTGCACATGTGTCTCTATACTTGGTCTGGGAATAGAGGTTTGGGCTTGATGAGGTAAGTATTCAGTTGCATGTAGATTAAATCTTGCTGTAGGGTTTCTGAAGTAAGAGCTCATCCCATCTGATGCTCTAGAGGTGTGTCTTGAAACCCATGCTGAGCACGTTTAGCCTGGCATTGGCCTCTGTCAGTTTAGTTTGTAAATCCAATTGTTCCTTCTTTCGTTTCACCTGTTGTTCTTGTTGTTTCAACTGTTGTTCTTGTTGTCTCAACTGTTGTTTCAATTTTTCCCCTTGTTGGTTTAACTGCTCCCCTTGTTCATCAAGCTCATGTTGAATATCCAGTGCTGCAGCCCTCTCGCTTAAAGCCGCCCTGTCTGCGTGGGCTTTCATTCGAGCAGAAGAGGTGGATGATGCATGTGATGAATCAGTTTTGTGTTTTGACTGAGGGTGTGATGCCTTTGAAACGCTGTCATCAGGTCCGATGTCCTCTGAGCTGACACTTTGTTCTATGCTGGCACTTCCCACAATAGAGTGTGTGATTGACTGTCCACTCTCAGATAACCACATATTTGCATCTTGTATAAATCCATCATATACATGCATCTTTTCCTGCAGCCACTGCTTTTGCTTTCCCATTTCTTCTTCAGGCAGTTGAAGGTCGGTTAATGATTTGTGAATTTCCTTTAATTCATCACATAACCTCATAAAGGTAACTCTTTGTAACTGTATTTCCTTTGCATTGTCTTTTGAGTTCGTAAGCTCTTTCAGTCTTTCCATTAACTTCTTTACTTGTTTGTAGCTGAAGTTTCTTGCTTTTTGACAGTTTACAATGAACAATTCCAATCCTTTGGCAGTGTGAGTGATAATCCTTTTTTCTCTCACAACAATTCAATGAAATACAAATAAAAATGTGAACTGGATAGAGCTTTGGCGAGGGCTCGGTCCTGGACACAACATGTAATATAAAATGTAAAAAAACCACAAAGGTCAAAATGGTAAATGGTCTGTACTTATATAGCGCTTTATCCAGTCTTTAAGACCCCTCAAAGCGCTTTACATACTACATGTCATTCACCCATTCGAACCCATTCATACAGAGCAGTGTACCTTACTCTAGGACCTAACATTCACACACCGTTGGCCATGCCATCGGGAGCAACTCAGGGTTAAGTATCTTGCCCAAGGATACATCGACATGTTGACTGCATGGGCTGGGATCGAACCCACAACCTTCTGGTTGAAAGACGACCACACTACCTCACAGCCACAGTCGCCATGGCACCTTTATTCTTTAGAGATATTCTAATGTGAACAACATAATGTTTTACAATGGAGAAATATTATGAGCTTAAACTTATAATTCTGTTTAAAATGTGAATTCTCCCTTTAAAATATGTCATCCTCATGGTTCATTCACAAACCACTTTTAATGTTTGAACTATAAATATGTAGTAATATGAAAGTTTTAAAGATCATTAAAAGGGCAACTCTTTCAGTCAATGATACACACCAACTTTAACATATACTCTGTTTCATGTTGTTGCTGCTATAAAACCTGAACATCTCCCTGGGGATTCATGTTTGATTTGATCTTAAAGATTTAAATCACACATGGTAACATTTCAAATGTATTAAAGAGAGGACTTTGTAGGCAGGGTTTATCATTGACAATGTGTTGATGAGGAAAAGACAAGGTTTAGAAAGAAATAAGGAACTCACCATGACGAATGGAAATATATGGGTGTTAGTAATCTGTTGGTCTTCATGTTCCCCATTTGTATTTGTCTGTGTGCTGTGTTCAGTTATCTTCACTGGCTGAGTGAACTTTCAAATCATTTCACTCAGACGTGAGTGATCATATTTGGCTGTCTGTGCAGAAACTCCCTAAATAATCAAATCTAAATAAAGTGTAGTTACAGTGAGACATCGTCAATATGAAACACAACTGGAAGAACAACGTGAGAACAGACAAACTGTCCTCAGGGTGTGAACGTGTGCAATGTGGTTTTAATGAAACAGTGCCTCCAAAAGTCCCTTAAGTCCAGACCATGCAGGAGAAAAAAAGAAAAGTATTCAAACTGTCATGATTTTAGTTTTGTGTGTTAGTCATGCTTTTATTTTGAAATTCTGTTCTCCCCGTGTCTGCTCTTCCTTCCTGTGTTTTGCCCTCCTGTGTCTGATTGTCTCATTAGAGGTTTCTCATTTCTCTAACTCCCCTCCTCGACTCCCCTCCTCGACTCCTATCTTCAACTCCCCTCCTCGACTCCTCTCCTCAAGACTTAGTCCCGCCCACAGGAGATGCGAGCGGAGGAGAGAGGAGGGGAGCCGAGGAGAGAGGAGTGGAAGCAGCAGGCGGTTAGAGAAATGAGAACTCCTCTCCTCTGAGCGGTCATTTTAAAGAGACGTCCATTAATGATGACAGGAGGCACAGCAGCCCTCTGATGGACAGATGTGTTCATGACCACTTATATATTTACTTTTGATGCATTGACAGTGCGGTATAATGAGACAATAACAGGCTACAGATGCGGACACACACACATATATTTATTATATGTAATACAGAAGAGTGAGCTACCGCCATCTAGTGGGGAGTTATCTGATTACATGCATTCATGTGACTGAAGCACAGCTGAGTCCCAGGAGGAAGAGGAGGAAGAGGAGGAGGACATCACCATAGAGGTTTCTGTAGCCTGTTATTGTCTCATTATACCGCACTGTGAATGAATCAAAGTAAATATATAAGTGGTCATGAACACATCTGTCCATCAGACAGATGTGTTCATGACCACTTATATATTTACTTTGATTCATTCACAGTGCGGTTTAAATCAAATGAAATCAAATCAAGTTTCATTTATATAGCACATTTATAAACGATGTGCAGCAGACACCACGGAGCCCAGCCTGAGCTCCGCGGTGTCTGCTGGCACGGCACTTGGTCTATATCC
This sequence comes from Notothenia rossii, assembly GCF_949606895.1. Classification (NCBI taxonomy): domain Eukaryota; kingdom Metazoa; phylum Chordata; class Actinopteri; order Perciformes; family Nototheniidae; genus Notothenia; species Notothenia rossii. The sequence continues at coordinate 1,699,878 of NC_136902.1, forward strand.
AGCATCCAGGGAAGCACAGCGGGAAACCCACCTCACACTGTCCCCTCCGGGAGCCTCGCGGGGCGGACTCCTGAGCTGCTCCAGAGTACGCCCTGGCAGAGGGTGGTGTGCCTATTGTTCTATAGCTGTGTGCCAATTGGTCCATTTGGACTTAGTGACGTCAATAGGCCCGCGAAGTAAACAATGGAAAAAGAGAGCTCTCCATCGAGGCGTTCTGGGGCAGCACAGACAGGTCTTCTCTGTGTTAGAGTGTTACTCCCTACAGGGTGCACTTTGAGGGTTTGTGGCTCTGCAGACCGTCTACATGCAGAAGCTACAGAACACAAGGGGATGAAAAAAAAGCTTCAAGGGAAAAGCCCGTTTGAAGAGGTGGGTTTTGAGGGCTTGTTTGAAGGATGACAGGGTGGGTGATGGTCTGATGTGTATACGGAGGGCGTTCCAGAGGGATGCTGCAGCAGAGAAGGCCCTGTCACCCAGGTCTGGAGCAGTCCTTGTGGTCTTTGGGGTGTTTGCAGACCTGAGGCAACGGGTGGGGATGTGACGGTGGACGAGGTCAGAGAGATAGGGGGGGTGATATTAATAATGTTGTTTGGTAAACTGCATAGGATGCTGTTGCAGGGGGGGGGGGGGATGAGGGTTTCAGCAGCACTAAAAGAGAGGGAGGGTCGGAGGCGGGCAATGTTCTTGAGGGGAGAAACACTTTGGGTGATGTGGTTGGCATGGGAAGAAGGAGAGGGTGTGTTCAAAGATGACACACAGGTTGTGGATCTGGGTGGAGGGGGTAACTTCGATGGTGAGTGAGTTATTTGATAAGATACTGACACATTTCAATATTTAAACTTGTTATACAATTATTGTATCTAAAGTGTTTTAAATGTTGGTACATCTAAGTCTATTCCCCCTCATACAAACAGATCCAAACTCAAGTGAGGGGTTACTTCTGCTTTAAAGGCCATTGAGGAGATTATTACAAGTTCAAATGCGTTTTCCTCATTAAAATAAATCAATGTTTCGAGAACATCTTCAGAACAATGACGCTCACTTTCTTGAAAACACATTCCAAGTTCCTCTCTTTCTGAGCACAGAGTGTTTTATATGTTCAGATGGACGATGTCGAGTCACCTCAGAGAGAGCGGCTGTGTTTGTTCTCAGCGTTCTCCTGGCAGCTTATCTCATCACTCTCGGCCTACACTGTGAGTTTCTCTCTTCTTCTCTGCATTTCAATGATCACCTTGATCTGTCCTTAGGATAATCCTCACTCTAAACTGGAATGAGTTCTACTGTTCTACAAACCATACTTCCTTTCTCTGTTTGAACAATCAGCTCATCAAAACATCCAAACCACAGAACGTCTCCAAAAGATGATAGATGAGCGTGACGCTGAGATACAAACCCTCACAGGTAAACTTCGTCCAGATCTCTTTCAAATGTTGGAACACTCATATTGTTCTGTTGAACATTCATCTTTGTGTCTCGACTGAGTGAACCATGGAAGAGTTTAGATCTCTGCTCAGGTTCTCAACTAAGAGACACCTCTGATGAAGTGTTGGAGAAACACTGTTCTCTCCACTCTTTGGGTTTTAATGCACTGATATCATGTGTGGCTCTGAACTGTGTACGACCTCCAGCTGCCTCTGTATGATAGGAGGAGGCAGTGGAATGGAAATGGAATGGTAAGCAGGTAAATCCCATAGTTTTTTAAATAAATGTGTTTTAAAGTCTGAAAATCAGTGTGTTACTTTAAAGGTCCCTTATTATACTATTGTTAGGCATATATTATAGGTCTCAGATATATAAAAAACATGTCTATGAAGTGTTTTGCTCAAAATACCAAACAGATCAATCATTCTAGCCTCATTCCCCTCTATTTCAGCTGTTACTAAAGTGCTGATTCTGGGTCAGTAGCTTCAAACATTCACACTTCAACATAAGGCATGTTATGAGTTCAGATTAAGCAATAAGGTTGAAGGAATATGATACAACCTTGAGAACATAATACTGCGGTCACTACCGAAATACTGGATGTTTTGTAAAAAATTAAGTATATTGAGTTATCACTAAAATGATATGATACTGATTGGTTGAATGTATGTTCAATTTCAACAATCATCAACTCTGGAATCAATATGATCAGTATTATGCATTTTACAAAGAAAGTTTGCATTATGATTTTTATGAATTGTATAAATTGAACTTTGAAATTTGATTAAAAATTCACTTTTATTAATTTAATTGTGAAAACCCTCAATAAATATTTGTTAAAATACTATTTAGAGAAGGGAAGGCAAAACGATCTTAATAGGTTAATATAATACTTCTTTACTAAAGTGTATGTGCTATGTTTCGGTAGTGACCATTTTTGGTAGAGGAAGAACATTCCAATACACTCTGAAAATACAATATAAAAATGTACGGTTATTTGACTAGATATGTGTGATTTAGATATGGTACAAAATATATATGGACAAAGTTTTGGGGAAAAAACATACAGAATTTCAAAACATTTCCAACCGGACTTTGGTACAAATGGCCGTAATATGACTTCCAATCTCATTACTCAGATCATGTACTTGAGTAAGGTCTTAACAAGTACCTTTAGCGCTGTTGCTGAGTTGAGGTATGTCAGTGTTTGGAAGTGAAGTATCACAGAAAGCACCGGGAGAAGGACCGGGGATGTCCTCTCTGTTCATCCGGGAGAGGGAGCAGGCAGAGCGGCCAGCAGACAGAGCAAAGACCCCTGGTAGTGCGCCAGACGCTGATGCAAATCGTGGCCAAACGGTGGGACTACATTTAACATTTCACACACAATACACCCTGAAACTACACACTGCGGAGATTTAGACCTGAGATTAGGGAAGAGCATTTCCACCACAGAAAAGAACACATCTACTCTGTTAGTCATTGATATGACATCTCATTAATAAGACTTCTCTTTATGACTCAGTATTTCACTTGAGTAAAAGTAGAAGCAATATAAATACAATGTTCTGTAAGAGCTCTTATTTTGAAGTACTTCCTCTTTGCTGTTCAGTTAATAATTAATTAAGATGATAAAGGTCCATCTTATCTTAACTTCACTTCGTGCTCGTCGGTCGTGTCGCACCTTCTTCTTCTTCTCTCTAAAGGTTTGTAACTCTTTGTGACTTTAGAGCTTTTAGAGACATCTCTGATTATCAATCATTGCTCAGAGAATAAGAAAAACTCTTTAGTTTAACTTTTAGAGACTCAGAGACAGACTTTAACTCTCTTCCTGTTTTTAGCTGAGATACACCTCTCCACAATAACTATTATTATTATTATTATTATTATTATTATTATTATTATTATGATCAATCATTACTCAGGGAATTACTCAGAGACCCTCTCTCTCTTTATTTCTGTCCTTACTACTGGAAGTGTGTGTGTGTGTGTGTGTGTGTGTGTGTGTGTGTGTGTGTGTGTGTGTGTGTGTGTGTGTGTGTGTGTGTGTGTGTGTGTGTGTGTGTGTGTGTGTGTGTGTGTGTGTGTGTGTGTGTGTGTGTGTGTGTGTGTGTGTGTGTGTGTGTGTGTGTGAGAGTGTGAGTGTGAGTGTGTGTGTGTGTGCGTGCGTGTGTGTTACCTTTATACATACTGTCTACGGATGATCTTCGTCACATGACCAGCGAAGTTCAAGGTGCAAGGTTGAAGGCTTTTATTGTCAATTGCACATAGCAACAGTGTAGTCATGGCCATTACAATATGAAGTCACAGGCTCCTCCAACAGAGCAGCACAATAAAACAGATGAAATAGTTAAAATAGTGCGAGTAAAATATAATATAATAGAAGTTGTGCAGAATAGTCTATAGTAATTGAAATATTGATATATATAAGTTTTAAACAGATTCATTTTATGTATGTTGTACTAATGTCAAAACAGGATTTGGAAAAACTTGTCCATGTTTTTATCTTCAGTAGACTGGACTACTGCAATGGTGTCTTCACAGGTCTCACTAAAACATCTATTAGAAAGCTGCAGCTGATTCAGAACACTGCTGCTCGAGTCCTCACTGACACTAAGAAAGTGGATCCGTCCAGTTCTGAAGTCTTTACACTGGTTCCTCACTGACACTAAGAAAGTGGATCAGTCCAGTTCTGAAGTCTTTACACTGGTTCCTCTCTAACACTAAGAAAGTGGATCAGTCCAGTTCTGAAGTCTTTACTCTGGTTCCTCTCTAACACTAAGAAAGTGGATCCGTCCAGTTCTGAAGTCTTTACACTGGTTCCTCTCTAACACTAAGAAAGTGGATCAGTCCAGTTCTGAAGTCTTTACTCTGGTTCCTCACTGACACTAAGAAAGTGGATCAGTCCAGTTCTGAAGTCTTTACACTGGTTCCTCACTAACACTAAGAAAGTGGATCAGTCCAGTTCTGAGGCCTTTACACTGGTTCCTCACTGACACTAAGAAAGTGGATCAGTCCTGTTCTGAAGTCTTTACACTGGTTCCTCACTAACGCTAAGAAAGTGGATCAGTCCAGTTCTGAAGTCTTTACTCTGGTTCCTCTCTAACACTAAGAAAGTGGATCCGTCCTGTTCTGAAGTCTTTACACTGGTTCCTCTCTAACACTAAGAAAGTGGATCAGTCCAGTTCTGAAGTCTTTACTCTGGTTCCTCACTGACACTAAGAAAGTGGATCAGTCCAGTTCTGAAGTCTTTACACTGGTTCCTCACTAACACTAAGAAAGTGGATCAGTCCAGTTCTGAGGCCTTTACACTGGTTCCTCACTGACACTAAGAAAGTGGATCAGTCCTGTTCTGAAGTCTTTACACTGGTTCCTCACTAACGCTAAGAAAGTGGATCAGTCCAGTTCTGAGGCCTTTACACTGGTTCCTCACTAACACTAAGAAAGTGGATCAGTCCTGTTCTGAAGTCTTTACACTGGTTCCTCACTAACGCTAAGAAAGTGGATCAGTCCAGTTCTGAGGCCTTTACACTGGTTCCTCACTAACACTAAGAAAGTGGATCAGTCCTGTTCTGAAGTCTTTACACTGGTTCCTCACTAACACTAAGAAAGTGGATCACTCCTGCTCTGAAGTCTTTACACTGGTTCCTCACTAACGCTAAGAAAGTGGATCACTCCAGTTCTGAAGTCTTTACACTGGTTCCTCACTAACACTAAGAAAGTGGATCAGTCCAGTTCTGAAGTCTTTACACTGGTTCCTCACTAACACTAAGAAAGTGGATCAGTCCAGTTCTGAAGTCTTTACAATGGTTCCTCACTGACACTAAGAAAGTGGATCAGTCCAGTTCTGAAGTCTTTACACTGGTTCCTCACTAACACTAAGAAAGAGGATCAGTCCAGTTCTGAAGTCTTTACACTGGTTCCTCACTAACCCTAAGAAAGTGGATCAGTCCAGTTCTGAAGTCTTTACACTGGTTCCTCACTGACACTAAGAAAGTGGATCAGTCCAGTTCTGAAGTCTTTACACTGGTTCCTCACTAACACTAAGAAAGTGGATCAGTCCAGTTCTGAAGTCTTTACACTGGTTCCTCACTGACACTAAGAAAGTGGATCAGTCCAGTTCTGAAGTCTTTACACTGGTTCCTCACTAACACTAAGAAAGTGGATCAGTCCAGTTCTGAAGTCTTTACACTGGTTCCTCACTAACACTAAGAAAGTGGATCAGTCCAGTTCTGAAGTCTTTACACTGGTTCCTCACTAACACTAAGAAAGTGGATCAGTCCAGTTCTGAAGTCTTTACACTGGTTCCTCACTAACACTAATGGCGCATTCACACTGCAGGCCTCGCTCGGCCTCGCTCGGTTTGGTTAGGCCTTATTAGGCCCGGCTCACTTTAATGCTGCACTCACATTACAATTTAGGAACTGGGGTAGTAACTATAGTAACGCAGTGTAGGCGGGGCGATCGGCTTTTTGGCGGGCGGAGCGACGCTGCATACAACTACCGTGACGTCATCTTGAATGCGACACAACACACAACAACAATGGAGGATGTGGAAGCCATCGTGTCCTTGCTTCTTGGGATGTGGTTTTTTCTTCTTAGGTTCACTGTTTTCAAAAATGCTTCAAGCGTCCCTTAATATATGCGACACTAGGGATTAAGTCGCGAGAATTGTGACGACCAATCAGCAGTCGTCACTAGTTTAGCATATTCCGCCCGGTTGTTGGCCCCGCTTGTTGGCCTCGATAGAACCACGATTTAGTCGGGCCAGAAAAAAGGTGAAAAAGTGGCCCCGTGCCGGAACTAGGCCAAGTGTGAGCGCAACCAAAAACAGGCCCCGCACGGCTCGGCAAGCTTAAAGCGAGCTCCGCGCTGTAGTGTGAATGCGCCATATGAAAGAGGAACAGTCCAGTTCTGAAGTCTTTACACTGGCTTCCTGTGTGTCAAATAATAGATTTCTAAATACTGCTGCTGTTTATAAAGCTTTGAATGGTTTAGGACCAAAATACATGTCTGACCTCCTGCTAAATGATGAACCATCCAGATCTCTCAGGTCTTCAGGGACTGGTCAGCTTTCTGTCCCCAGAGTCAGAACTAAACATGGAGAAGTTCAGTTATTATGCTCCAAATATCTGGATCAAACTCCCAGAAACCTGCAGGTCTGCTGCAACTCTGACTACTTTTAAATCCAGGCTGAAGACTTTTCTTTTTGCCGCTGCTTTTAATTGAACTATTCACATTTTAAACTGCACGGTAACTTTTATTCATGCATTTTTTTTTTTTATGTTTATTTTATTATCTCTGTTTTTAAATGCCATCTTCTTAATGTCTTTCATTTTTTAAAGCACTTGCCTTGTGTTGAAAGGTGCTATATAAATAAACGTGCCTTGCCTCGGCCACCAGAGGGCGACACATCCCACAGCCTCACTCACAGGTAAACTATTTAATAAAAAACGTTACAAACCAAAGTAAAGAGATAACAGTTTAAGAGCATGAAATACAAATATATATTAATACAAAAATAAAAATAAAAGTACATTTGGAAACACAATAAAAGGTCAATTGTAAAAACATTTACATAATATACATGGAAGTATAAAGATGAGTAAAACGTTTACAAAACATAAAATGTTGAACGTGGACATTTAAACATTTAAACACTAGAAATTAAAGAAAATAATTTGTGAAAATACAAAGAGGAATAAGTAAAAGGGAATGTAATAAATAATAATACAATTAATAAATATAGTCAACAGGAGTAGTGATAAAAAAGAGCTCAAAATAAATAAAACAATTAATAATAAGAAGAAAATGAAAATGAAAAATGACTTTAGAGCTTTGAGAGACATCTCTGATTATCAATCATTGATCAGAGAATGACTCAGAGACCCTGTCTCTCTTTATTCCTGTCCTTACTACTGTGTGTGTGTGTGTGTGTGTGTGTGTGTGTGTGTGTGTGTGTGTGTGTGTGTGTGTGTGTGTGTGTGTGTGTGTGTGTGTGTGTGTGTGTGTGTGTGTGTGTGTGTGTGTGTGTGTGTGTGTGTGTGTGTGTGTGTGTGTGTGTGTGTGTGTGTGTGTGTGTGGTTCCCTTTATATTTACAGTATATGGTGTGAATTTATTCCAGGTGTAACCTGGACCTGGACCTGGACCTGGACCTGGAGCTGAACCTGGACCTGAGTCCCGCTGTGTTTCCTCAAAGAGTGACCGCTCAATGGAGCCTCAATCTGCTGATGGGGGGTAAGAATTTAAAACAGACTAAAAGCCAGTGGCGGCCGGCCCATAGGGGCGCTAGGGGCGCCACCCCACCTCTTCCCACATACAAAAAATCTTTTCAAAAAATATTAAATTAAAAAAAAATATATATATAAAAAAAAACATTTAAAATAATATATATTTCAAAAATATATATATTTTATATTTTCATTTTTAATGAACAAGGTAAATATCATACAATTGGTATCAGTAAAATGTATAATCTACAATAAAATCTTGTTTAAAATTGTGTTACGATGTCTAAAGTTACTGATAAGTCACATGTTTCCTGCCTGGCCTTGCCCTTGGCATTAGTTTATCACTACGGGGCGCTGCCCCCGAGCCAAACAGCAGCAACCAGCACGTTGCAAAAGTCTCAATAGTAAACTGTGCCGTCGAAACATAATTTCAGCCAATCAGCGCCGTCAAATATTTTGGTCACGAGAGCGCTCACGTTGGCGCCCACGTTGCTTACGTGCGTTGACGTGAGTTGTTTTTTAGACTCGTGAAGAACTGGGGTAGTATCTATAGCAGGGGTAGCCAACACGGTGCCCGCGGGCACTCAGTCGCCCGCAGAGGCAACGTGAGTCGCCCGCCGGGCATGTTCTAAAAATAGCTCGCCAAGCAAATCCAAAACAAAAAAGGAAATGTAATTAAAATAATCTACTCTATGCATAAACGAAACCTAAATCATAGCGAACTCTATCGACTTACTACAACTCTATATCTATCTAACACCCCTCCTCCCCCACCCCCACAATGAATATCGACCAATCATGTTTTGCTTGATTTGCGGGACCAGCGTTGCAGTCGGGAAGAAAAGCAATGTGGCACCTCCCCGCTGATTTTCCTTCTGGCAGAATCTACAAAACACATCAGCCCCATTGAACAGCCTATCATGCCAGCCTATACAGCACATGAGGAGCAGAGTTTTACTCTGTGTGTTGCAACTTGCATATATATTTATTCCACTTGACGCACACACAGTGTTAAATATGTTCTTTATTCTCGCGTCCAGGAGAGAAGCTTTAAAATGAGACTAAATGGAGTCTCTGAAAAGATTCAAATGGGATACTTTAATTAAAAAAGGCGCGGTAGTGTTACAGACAGAATATTGTTCCGGCAGAAAACAGCTGTGATCCGGTTCTCCTGAGCAAGAAGACAGCGGATCTCTCCTCCGGCGCTGCTATATATATCCTCTGCTGGCTCCTCCCCGCCAGCCGGCTCACCTCGTCTCCAATGTCCGTTATTGCATTTAAACAGAGGATAGGTTCTTTTCACATTCAATATATGCTTAACACGCCGTTTCTCCTCATATTCTCTTTCATCACTTTTCATTTAACACATTCTAAACGCTGTAATCAATACTCTAAACAATACTTCTCGGCTCGTTTGGTTTCCGGTCATTCCGGATGTTGCCACATGCTACTCTCGTCTGTAAACAATAATGTATTCAAATAAACTGTACTTTCATTTAATATTCAACATGTTCGTACCTCGACATCTATAGTTGTAGTGTTAAATCAGTAGGTTTCGGTTTTCACCACACCAAGTCATTTCGCTTCTCAATTCACCTCTTTAGGAAATCGTATATTAGCCACATGCTACATGCTAACCGTAGATTAAGGATTTTCAGAATAAAAGCTTAACTGCTTGTGCACAATAATTTCTGGTTTTTCAGTATAAAAGAGCGTTTAAACTGACGGTATGTTTAAGCTACATTATACCATCAAAACATTGATTTTAATTTCTAACAACAGGCATGGCGTAATCTCCACTGGGGACAGGGGGGACATGTCCCCCGCACTTTTCAAAATCCCGTTTGTGTCCTCCCACTTTACAAATATGTTTATTATTATTTTTTAACGCAACCCGTCATCGCCAAGGAGGAGCACACAGCGTCTGTGAGCGAGCGAGCGAGCGAGCGAGAGAGAGAGAGAGAGAGAGAGAGAGCTAGGGAGAGCACACTTTTATCTATTTAATATAGATAAAGTAAGAAGTCATTCCAGTGTTTAGGACAGTACAAAAAACAGTTTAAAAGGGGAGTGATTAGTCAAATATGCATAAATAAAAAGAAAGAATGCTAATTAGGTAACATAAGATAAGAATAAACCAGTTTAAATGATTTGTTATTGGTTGTGATAATATTCTAAAGATGATTGGAGTATTGAAAAGTATACAGCTCCCTTTCATATGAGTGTTGAGAGCTGTATCCATAAATTCATTTGGTACTCAAAGTGCAGCAGGTTGGTGCATTTCACTTCAACATTAAAAAATATATATTTTAGAGGAGGTGAGGACCCCCCTAGAAGATGTGAGATCCCCCTTGGAGGATGTGAGGCCCCCTCTAGAGGATGTGAGGCCCCCCCTAGAGGATGTGAGGTCCACCCCCAAATAAAGCAGGTTAAAATTATTAAATTGCATACATTTTCTTTTAGTAAACACCGAAAACGGGTCCCACAGACCCAAACAGCACACAAAGGTTAAAGGTAAGCATATAATATATAAATATAAAATATATACACTGCAAAAAACAAAAAAAAGAGGAGTAAAAGTAGCCCCCGACTTGCTTTATTTTTTGAAAGTAGCCCTCATCCTAAAAAAGGTTGGTGACCCCTGATCTATAGTAACGCAGTGTAGGCGGAGCCGTGACGTCATCTTCAATGAGCTCCCCAGAAAAACAACACAGCCGTTAGCTCTTAGCACTCAGAGCTCACAGCTCTTCATATCTGTTCAGAAACTAGACAAAAGTTAAACAAGTACAAACCACATACTGTCTGTGTCATGGCGAATACAGTCGCTGGTTTATTTATGTCTGTAGGCCGTTGTTGTGAGTGTGGACGGTCGGAGCATTTACAACGTTAGCTTAGCCAAATCTCCATTAGAAAACACGCATTTTAAAAGGTTTTTCGCCTGCCGTCTGTCTGCAGACTTGTCAAAGCCTTAATTCATGGTTTTTACTATCCGGTATCAGTATGTTGTTACTTTGGCATCATTTTGAAACGTGTATTACAATTAAATCATGGTCAAATATGTTCATCTTGTTGTAGTTGTAGCCCCCTTGACAGCGATTCTCTCTCTAGTTTAGACTGCGGTCAAGCCAGCCCTCACGTGATATTGCGGTGCGCGAATATCCTATGCATTACGGTAGAGTCAAAAAATCCTCCCTCTGTGTTTAGATGAGAATAAAACAAAAACTTTCCAGTATCAAAGACTCATTTCCCTTCAGGGTGATAGCAAGACATCCCATCTAGTCTCTCAGAAAAAATCAGGACATTCTGATGTAGAGTTTCAAAATAAAAGACCTTTGAAATCTCTATTGTATGAGTTATCATTCATGTTTTTAGATGAGAATAAAACAAAAACTGTCCAGTATCATAGATCCATCTCACTCCAGGTTGATAGCAGGACACCCCATGTAGTCACTCAGAAAAAATCAGGACATTCTGATATACAGTTTCAAAATAAAAGACCTTTGGGGACAGGGATGATCGCTCATATATGAGATTTCAAAGGTCTTTTATTTTGAAACTCTCATCAAACACAGAGGGATGATTTTTTTTTTTTACTCTACCGTAATGTATAGGATATTCGCGCACCGCAATATCACGTGAGGGCTGGCTTGACTAGGTTTTCCCGAGTGGAGGCTGGCTTGACCTTAGTTAGTTTAGCATACTCAGCCCGACTCAGCCTGGTTGTTCATGGCCCGAGAACCACGATTTTATGGGGCCATTAAATCACCAGAAGTCCCAATTTAAGGGGTCCTTTCTCCCAAAATAAAAATGTTTACTCACGATATGAACAGCCCCACCAAAGATATTTGCCACCAGCCGCCACTGCTAAAAGCCATTTGAGTCAGTTGTTGTCTGTGTTGAAGCTTCTGTGTAACCTTCAGGAAATCCTGGTTATTAGCGACGTCGGTGGTTGTTAAGTGAACTGCAGTTAGCATCCTGGACATGAACTCAGTGACGTTCTCCACTAAAGAGATGTGTTTACGTTAGCTTCACACTGCTGGCTGTAGGGCAGCTGAAGAGACGCGAGGCACTTTGGAGATAAACTTCACGTCTTTAGGATTTACTCTGAACATCTTCCAGAGTCCTTCACATAGAGAGCAGTCCACCGGCTGATAGAGGAGACTCAGAGAGTCTGGAAGGTTCATCTGTTGGGAAACACAGAGCGATTTATACCATTACATTGAAAAGAGTGACTTTAGATTTAACATATTTTCATCAGTTTTTCTCCAGCGGTTCAATTTATGGGCGGTGGTGGCAAAGTCCGTAGGGACTTGGCTTGGGAACCAGAGAGGCCCTGGTTCAAGACCCCAGAAGACCAAGTGCTACCCAGGTGTCCCTGAGCAAGGCAGCGTTCCCTACACTGCTCCCCGGGCCCGTACATATGGCAGCCCACTGCTCCTAACACTAGGATGGATCAAATGCAGAATGTACATTCCCTCTGTGGGACGATGAAGAGCTCCTTCTTCTTCTCTTGATGCATCTGTTTCTGTTTCAGGGTCCAGCAGCAGAGACCAGACTCTCCCAGCTGTCTGTCCCTCAAGAGCGACCGGTCGAAGAAAGCCCTCATAACCTTTAAAGGACGACCTCCATCTGCTGATCAGAAGTAAGCTGTGACTCACAGTAAGAGTCCGGTTATGATAAAACTGGTCGATATGAATTCTTGTCCAACATATTTTTCAGCAGTTTTTCTCCAGCATGTTTTACGGCTTGATAAATGGAACAAATAATCAGGAGAGTGAGAGCGGTGTTTCCTCAGCGAGAACTTTACTCTATTCAATTGCATTTCCAAAAGTACAGCAAGTAGAAAACATGCAAAGCTTCTTTAGTAGAGTCCAAACACTTTTTCCTTTCACAGCATTTATCTAAGACTTCTTACTTTTCTCTAATATTACTGTCACCATCAGATAGCTTAAACAATATTAAAGGTCCCTTGTCATGGCCATTTCCACTGATCATAATTCCATTGTTGAGGTCTAGTAGAATAGACTTATATTGTGCAATTTTCCAAACTCACATTGGTTTCTCAAACAGCATCTCTGTAAACTACGTGTATTCACTAGAGATGTTAAGATTCACCGATTCGCATCGGTGCACCGGCATAAACGTTCAAGATGCGAGTGCACCGGTTGAAAGAGTGCACATCGGCTACAGTTTGGGTTGAACTCGCGATGCATCGATTGCGTAGCGTCTTTGCATCGGTAAAAAACCGATTCATTCATATAAAATCCCCTTATCTTGTCAACGTTCAGCAGAGACGATCTTTGATATTTGCTTCGCCACTACGGAGAACGAGAGTCTCAGTTATCAACACACACGGAAGTTGAGGAGAAAGAGAAACACAGCGCAGCGAAAAATACCTACAAATCAAACGTTTGGCAACACTTCGGATTGTTCAAGAAAGACGGTGTAATAGTCATTTATGCTATATAGTTGACCGCAGGTCATGGAAAGTAATAAGGTATCCGTAGACCTTTGATGAGGTATCTTTATTACTTAACAGGTCTACAGCCATGATACATAGATCCGTCCTAGATGCGGACTTGCATACACACAGTATCACTCCGCAGCCGCACCCCATCAGTAACGTCCTGATGGTATATGTGCGCGGCACTATTACTACAGACGGTCAACTTGAAAAATCACTCGCAAATTGTTAACGATGCCGAGCCGCTTTAAAGTACACAAGTAGTACGAGGAACTTAGCGACGCACATAAAGAGGCGACATGGGGTCTGCGGCTGAAAAGAGAAACCTGAAAGTGAGACATATGAGTTAAATCACTCAGTGAGGTGTTCTGTCAGAGAGAGGTGTTTAGCTTACAGCAGCCTGTGACGGCCAATAATAATTTAAATGTCTTCCTTACTGTAAGCAGTTATGAAATACCTGTTTGTGAAAGGTTATTTGTTTTCTTTATTGTTCAGATAGAAACCACTGCTTTCTGCTCACTGGTGAGTTAGCCTCTGAGTGTTAAGCACATCAGGCTGGCAGCTGTATGGGCATTGCTCTATGGTAGCTGTTATTTGCACATTGTTAATCATGAGCAATGCATCCTTACATTGTTTAACTGTGAGGTGTTATAACATTGTACTCTGGAGAGCTTTTAAAGGTAAAAAAAATAAACGGCATGATGGGATGTGCAGTACCAAATATGTAAAGCACTTTTTTGTTAATGTATGATTTGCTGCATATAAGGAATAAAACAAAAATCCTCTGTCGTACCATATTGAAGTATCATTATTTTTGCATCGTGTTGAATCGCATCGTATCGCCCCGAATCGCATAATGTTGAATCAAATCGTATCGAACTGTATCGCAACAGGGGTGAATCGTATCGTATCGCATCGCCTGGTGTTTCAAAGGTATCGTTAATGTATCGTATCGTGGCAACGTATCGAGATGCGCATCGCATCGGCCTCAGTGATGGAGATGCACATCCCTAGTATTCACTGAATTTCACTCTCTGCCTTTAACGGCTCGTTGTAGCTCCAGTAGCTCCAGCCCCCACCCTCCCTGTGAGCACAGTGTGCTCTGATTGGTCGGGACGTTGTGAATCGCGCTAAGCTCCGTGGAGGTGTTGTTTCCTTGTTTAGCGATACACAGCGAAACTCACCCTGAGCACACACAAAGTCACAGCCGAAGTAAAAACAATAAGTGTGGCTTGATATTGAGTAAGAAAAAGGTTGATAAACGCTGTGAGAATGGGTCTGCAGAGAGAATGGGTCTGCAGAAAGAATGGGTCTGCAGAAAGAATGGGTCTGCAGAGAGAATGGGTCTGCAGAGAGAATGGGTCTGCAGAAAGAATGGGTCTGCAGAGAGAATGGGTCTGCAGAGAGAATGGGTCTGCAGAAAGAATGGGTCTGCAGAGAGAATGGGTCTGCAGAGAGAATGGGTCTGCAGAAAGAATTTCGCCGCGATCCCAACTGTCTGTTATCAGCCTGCAGCCAGGGAGGAGAGATCAGCAGAGCTGCATGCACTGAGTGTGTGTGTGAGGAAGTCCGTGGATTGGTCAATTTGGACCAATCAACGGGGGCTTAACGTAACGGCTCCGCGGATTGGTCCATTTCGTTCCGGGTACGGTTGACATTATGCGTACCCGGAAGAATCAAATGGACAATGACGTTTCTCCAACGAGGCGTTTTGGGGAGGTATCTTCTGTGTTAGAGTTTTACTCCCTACAGGGTGTACTTTGAGGGGTTTGACTCTGCAGACCGTTTACATGCATAAAAACCTTCATAACACACAAGGGGACGGGTAATAACCGGAAAAGCATGACATGGGACCTTTAACATCGCACACGAGTCACTTAAGTGCATAAAATATAATTGTACAGATAGCAGAACACTCAGTAATATGTGTTGATGTCCCGGTTTTAAAATGTCATTACGATCTGTTCACACATTAGCAATACAGAGCGTTATTACCATTAGGCCTACATCGTTAAATATAGGGACTTTAAGAGATTTAACATATTCTTCATCAGTTTCCTCCAGCATGCCAATGTCTGCATCTGTTTCTGTTTCAGGGTCCAGCAGCAGAGACCAGACTCTCCCAGCTGTCTGTCCCTAAAGAGCGACTCCTCGAAGGACGACTTTAAAGACTTTAAGTCCTTGAAGAGCTACTGGTCGAAGGGTGAAGTCATAGACTTTAAAGGACGACCTCCATCTGCTGATCAGAAGTAAGCTGTAACTCACAGTAAGAGTCCGGCTATGATAGAAGCAGACTTGATTACTGTGACAGTGTTTTACTACAACTCATCCAGAACGCTGCCACCAGAGTCCTCATTAAAGAGCAACTTCCAGGTTAGAGACACCTGTGAATAAATGTGTAGGAAAATGATGAATACACTATATTTTCAAAAAGATATACAGAAATATAAACTACAGTGACATCTGGCGTCGTTTTTGTAAGAAATGTTCACTTCCGCATTAAAAAGCCTCGGCACGTGACCTCCCGCGTGTGACGTAACACAGGGGACACAAGGGGGAGAGCGGCCGGTGTAACTTATTAATAAACATGGATCCCAATGCTAGTTTCGACACAGAAGAAGTTGAACATGAATATTCGAATGCATATGACGGACCACAATCTTATAATTATGAGCCTGCTAGGCGTCCAAGAGACCAGGAGCAGCCAAGGATTAGAAGAAATAACGGCCATGGGAGAGAAATGGAGCTGTGGTGTGAGGAGAACCAGTGGAGAACTGGGCAGCTATCTTGGTGAGTGACCGGCGTTAGCTACAGAATGTTAGCTAACGTCACATCACAACATTGTGAAGTTAGCCATCATATATCAGGCTATAACTAAAGTAGCATTGATAATATAGTAACGTTACTGGCAGGACTGTTGATACTGATCCATAACAGAAACTAATGCGCAAGTATAAGCCGTATCTCGCGTTACCTAATGCAACTCCACACTACGGTGCTGTGTACCGGAGGAGAGACGCGAGATACGGCTGATACTTGACGATCTGGCGGAGAAAGGTTGTGGAGCCTCCATTGATATGCCGTTGTAAATGGCTTGATGGAAAGCAGGTGTGTAGTCGGGGAGGGTGCACAGCTGATTGCAGCAGGTGAGTGGAGGTTGAGCCGGGAGCCAGGAGTGACAGCCACCACGCACACACAAACAACACAGACAGGGGGAAACAAACAAACACAAAGGAGACGGCTGGAGCAGTACAGCCACCACAGCGTTACCTAATGCAACTCCACACTACGTCTTACGGTGCAGTGTACCGGAGGGGAGAGAGAGAGAGAGAGAGAGAGCAGCGAAGGGGGGGGGGGAGAGAAGTAATACGGTTTCCTGATAAAGCTGTGGAGAGTATGTGCTGCAGGGAGGTGGATGCACAACGCACCCAGGAACCAACGCTAGCTCCGGTCCTTTTTACTGTGGACTCGATGTCCTGACAGGCTGGTATTTGTGCAACCTGCACAAACACAATACTGCACCATGATTACAAATCAATACAATGTAAAACTACCGAAAAATACCAGCTCACTAAAACACAACCGCTCAACTCAACGCAACTCTACTATACCCGCGGTCAGAGAGCGGAGATGTGTCCCCTGTGTGATGTAATATGACGCGTTTGACATATGACCTTAAAAAAAAGCAATTTTTAGTAGCAGAGCTCAAAATTGCTCCTTTCCCTCTGAATTCCTGCCCTTATGTCTCGTAAAACATATCAAATCTTACATTCACTTTTTTAATTGTAATTTTTTTGTTTTCAAGCAAGTTTAAGCATAAATGTAGAAAAAAAAAAACCTGAAAGATACTCTTTAAAGACAGAAGAATTGAGCTCATCACCCCAGCTCTCAAAGCTCTGCACTGGCTTCCAATACCACAAAGAACACACTTCAAAATCTTACTTTTAACTTACAAAGCACTCAATGGATTGGGACCAGAGTACATGTCTGATATGCTGCTCCAGTTTGCCATGCCATTACGATCTGTTCACACATTAGCAACACAGAGCAATTTATACCATTACATTATTATTATTAGATTTAACATATTTTTCATTAGTTTTCTCCAGCGTGCCATTTTCTGCCTCTGTTTCTGTTTCAGGGTCCAGCAGCAGAGACCAGACTCTCCCAGCTGTCTGTCCTTCAAGAGCGACCGTTCGAAGGAAGCCATCATAAACTTTAAAGGACGACCTCCATCTGCTGATCCGAAGTAAGCTGTAACTCATAGTAACGAGTAGCTCAACGCTTCTGCCCATTCACTTTGAATGGGGTGACGTCACGCTTCGCCGAACTGCATTGTGGGAGGGAAGCGTTGCTTACGGCCTGATAAATGGGACAAATAATCAGGAGAGTGAGAGCGGTGTTTCCTCAGCGAGAACTTTACTCTAGTCAATTGCATTACCAAAAGTACAGCAAGTAGAAAACATGCAAAGCTTCTTCAGTAGAGTCCAAACACTTTTTCCTTTCACAGCATTTATCTAAGACTTCTTACTTTCCTCTAATATTACTGTCACCATCAGATAGCTTAAACAACATTAACATCAAACACAAGTCACTTAAGTGCATGAAATATAATTGTACCGATAGCAGAACACTCAATAATATGTGTTGATGTCCCAGTTTTAAAATGTCATTACGATCTGTTCACACATTAGCAATACAGAGCGTTATTACCATTACATCGTTAAATATAGGGACTTTAAGAGATTTAACATATTTTTCATCAGTTTCCTCCAGCATGCCAATGTCTGCATCTGTTTCTGTTTCAGGGTCCAGCAGCAGAGACCAGACTCTCCCAGCTGTCTGTCCCTAAAGAGCGACTCCTCGAAGGACGACTTTAAAGACTTTAAGTCCTTGAAGAGCTACTGGTCGAAGGGTGAAGTCATAGACTTTAAAGGACGACCTCCGTCTGCTGATCAGAAGTAAGCTGTAACTCACAGTAAGAGTCCGGCTATGATAGAAGCAGACTTGATTACTGTGACAGTGTTTTACTACAACTCATCCAGAACGCTGCCACCAGAGTCCTCATTAAAGAGCAACTTCCAGGTTAAAGACACCTGTGAATAAATGTGTAGGAAAATGATGAATACACTATATTTTCAAAAAGATATACAGAAATATAAACTACAGGAACATCTGGTGTCGTTTTTGTAAGAAATGTTCACTTCCGCATTAAAAAGCCTCGGCACGTGACCTCACGCGTGTGACGTAACACGGGGGACACAAGGGGGAGAGTGGCCGGTGTAACTTATTAATAAACATGGATCCCAATGCTAGTTTCGACACAGAAGAAGTTGAACATGAATATTCGAATGCATATGACGGACCACAATCTTATAAATATGAGCCTGCTAGGCGTCCAAGAGACCAGGAGCAGCCAAGGATTAGAAGAAATAACGGCCATGGGAGAGAAATGGAGCTGTGGTGTGAGGAGAACCAGTGGAGAACTGGGCAGCTGTCCTGGTGAGTGACCGGCGTTAGCTACAGAATGTTAGCTAACGTCACATCACAACATTGTGAAGTTAGCTATCATATATCAGGCTATAACTAAAGTAGCATTGATAATATAGTAACGTTACTGGCAGGACTGTTGATACTGATCCATAACAGAAACTAATGCGCGAGTATCAGCCGTATCTCGCGTTACCTAATGCAACTCCACACTACGGTTCTGTGTACCGGAGGAGAGAGAGAGATACGGCTGATACTTGACGATCTGGCGGAGAAAGGTTGTGGAGCCTCCGTTGATATGCCGTTGTAAATGGCTTGATGGAAAGCAGGTGTGTAGTCGGGGAGGGTGCACAGCTGATTGCAGCAGGTGAGTGGAGGTTGAGCCGGGAGCCAGGAGTGACAGCCACCACGCCCACACAAACAACACAGACAGGGGGAAACAAACAAACACAAAGGAGACGGCTGGAGCAGTACAGCCACCACAGCGTTACCTAATGCAACTCCACACTACGTCTTACGGTGCCGTGTACCGGAGGGGAGAGAGAGAAAGAGAGAGCAGCGAAGGGGGGGGGGGGGGGGGGGGGGGGAGAGAGATGTAATACGGTTTCCTGATAAAGCTGTGGAGAGTATGTGCTGCAGGGAGGTGGATGCACAACGCACCCAGGAACCAACGCTAGCTCCGGTCCTTTTTACTGTGGACTCGATGTCCTGACAGGCTGGTATTTGTGCAACCTGCACAAACACAATACTGCACCATGATTACAAATGGAGAAATACAATGTAAAACTACCGAAAAATACCAGCTCACTAAAACACAACCGCTCTACTCAACGCAACTCTACTATACCCGCGGTCAGAGAGCGGAGATGTGTCCCCTGTGTGATGTAATATGACGCGTTTGACGTATGACCTTAAAAAAAAGCAATTTTTAGTAGCAGAGCTCAAAATTGCTCCTTTCCCTCTGAATTCCTGCCCTTATGTCTCGTAAAACATATCAAATCTTACATTCACTTTTTTAATTGTAATTTTTTTTGTTTTCAAGCAAGTTTAAGCATAAATGTAGAAAAAAAAAACCCTGAAAGATACTCTTTAAAGACAGAAGAATTGAGCTCATCCCCCCAGCTCTCAAAGCTCTGCACTGGCTTCCAATACCACAAAGAACACACTTCAAAATCTTACTTTTAACTTACAAAGCACTCAATGGATTGGGACCAGAGTACATGTCTGATATGCTGCTCCAGTTTGCCATGCCATTACGATCTGTTCACACATTAGCAACACAGAGCAATTTATACCATTACATTATTATTATTAGATTTAACATATTTTTCATTAGTTTTCTCCAGCGTGCCATTTTCTGCCTCTGTTTCTGCTTCAGGGTCCAGCAGCAGAGACCAGACTCTCCCAGCTGTCTGTCCTTCAAGAGCGACCGTTCGAAGAAAGCCATCATAAACTTTAAAGGAAGACCTCCATCTGCTGATCAGAAGTAAGCTGTAACTCATAGTAACGAGTAGCTCAACGCTTCTGCCCATTCACTTTGAATGGGGTGACGTCACGCTTCGCCGAACTGCATTGTGGGAGGGAAGCGTTGCTTACGGCCTGATAAATGGGACAAATAATCAGGAGAGTGAGAGCGGTGTTTCCTCAGCGAGAACTTTACTCTATTCAATTGCATTACCAAAAGTACAGCAAGTAGAAAACATGCAAAGCTTCTTCAGTAGAGTCCAAACACTTTTTCCTTTCACAGCATTTATCTAAGACTTCTTACTTTCCTCTAATATTACTGTCACCATCAGATGGCTTAAACAACATTAACATCAAACACAAGTCACTTAAGAGCATGAAATATAATTGTACCGATAGCAGAACACTCAATAATATGTGTTGATGTCCCAGTTTTAAAATGTCATTACGATCTGTTCACACATTAGCAATACAGAGCGTTATTACCATTACATCGTTAAATATAGGGACTTTAAGAGATTTAACATATTTTTCATCAGTTTCCTCCAGCGTGCCAATGTCTGCATCTGTTTCTGTTTCAGGGTCCAGCAGCAGAGACCAGACTCTCCCAGCTGTCTGTCCTTCAAGAGCGACCGTTCGAAGAAAGCCATCATAAACTTTAAAGGACGACCTCCATCTGCTGATCAGAAGTAAGCTGTAACTCATAGTAACGAGTAGCTCAACGCTTCTGCCCATTCACTTTGAATGGGGTGACGTCACGCTTCGCCGAACTGCATTGTGGGAGTGTAGCGTTGCTTGCGTTGCTTGCGTTGCTTGCGTTGCTTGCGTTGCTTGCGTTGCTTGCGTTGCTTGCGTTGCTTGCGTTGCTCGCTGCAAAAGTTGAGCAATGTTCAACTTTTGAAGCTTCGGCGGAAGCGTCAGCCAATCGAATCATCTGCCAGTACAAACTCTAGCCAATCAAACCGCGTGCTTTTGTGTCCGGGGCGGGAGATTCATGTGATTGGTTGTTGGTCGAGTTTCAGCCACCCCCCCGCCGGGAAGCGTCAACGCACGCCGCTGTGTGGACGGGCCGTAAGAGTCCGGTTATGATAGAATAAAACCAGTTTGTATAAAGTCTCATCCGACCCCTTCTCTTGTCCAAAGTTGTAGTGACCACGATATCCATTAGTTTTGTGTCCTTTGTTTGTGATTCACTCGTGGGGCTGACCGACGAATAGACGCTTGTAGTTTGAGAGAAACAATATAAATGTCCAGATGCGATTGAAAAGTAAGATAGTTTATTCCAAAAGAGGCAAAAATAAATAAACGTTTTTAAACAAACTATTTGTCGTATAAACTGATATTTCAATGTTAAAGGCAGAAGAACCAAGCTGTGACGCTCCCAACCAGCCAGGTCTAAGAACTGTTTGCTCCAGTCAGCCACACCAGTAGGCTGCAGCACCTCTCCTTTTATGCTGCAGCCCCTCCACCTGCAGAGTAACGCACTCAAATTAAATAATAAATAATATACATCACAGAATCTCAGGTTATACTCTAAAAAGATAAGATACTATAATCTAAGGAAATGGCTCCTACAAAAGTGTTTAGTTGTGAACGCCCACACTGGGAGGGGCAGTGAAACTCCATCTGAAAACTCAGGCGGTTCAGAAGCTGTTCCACCATCTCTCAAACACTTCTGATGGAGGAGACTGAGCCTTCATCAAAGTCACAACCAGCTCTACTGCCAGGTGAACCCTGACCCCTGCTGTGGGGCTGGAGGTGGAGCTGGGGGGGTAACGGGGGCTGGTGTAAGAACTGTCCCTAGGTCTGTCCTCTTCCTGATGAACAGCTGTTAGCCAGCTGCAGAGTCCAGTATCCACACAGCCACGTTCCAGGAAGACCAGAATGAAGGATGGACAGAATCCTCTGGTCTTCAACAGTAGCTGGAAATAAATATTCCTGTAGTGCAAAGTTCCCGCTGACGCACAGGACCACCAGCCTGTTTCCCTGTCCTCCTTTACCCTGAGTGTGTCTCTGTGTGGACAGACATCATGTGAGCTAATGCTTCATGGTTCCTCCACAGAGGGGACCAGGAGAGCTGGGAGGTTCCCGGTGGTCAGTCTGCCCAGCAGCATCAGACACAGCTGGACTCCATATTCACGGTGAGTACATGTACTACAGATACTTGAGCTCTCTTCTGTTCACAGTCATCTCCATGCTGCACTTTCAGAGAGTCAGTCTGTCCGGATCTGATGTTTGGATCCATGGTTTATAGTTTGTGTCCTTCATGTGATGTTCCAGCTGCTGGAGGACCACATCGTCACCTTTGTGAAGAGCGAGCTGAAGAAGTTCCAGAAGGCTCTGAGTTCAGATTACCCAGAAGGCTTAGAGAGTCAGAGGGAGGATGAGGAGGTGTTGGACGCTGAGGATGAAGAGCAGAGGAGGAGCAGAGAGGCATTCCTGAACATCTCACTGCACTTCCTGAGGAGCATGAAGCAGGAGGAGCTGGCTGAGCGTCTGCAGAGCAGTAAGAGGGTTTCTATAGAGAGTTAACACTCTGGATAAATGTCTCCTCTGCTGATGTCTCAAGAGACCAACATATATCCATACTTCATTCAGAGAACCAGAGTTACAGTGTGACTTCATGATCTTTTGTTGTGTGTTCTTTCAGGAACTCGTGCTGGAGAGTGTCAGCGTAAACTGAAGTCCACCCTGAAGGAGAGGTTCCAGTGTGTGTTTGAGGGCATTGCTAAAGCAGGAAACCCAACCCTTCTGAACCAGATCTACACAGAGCTCTACATCACAGAGGGGGGGTCTGCAGAGGTCAATGCTGAACATGAGGTCAGACAGATTGAAACAGCATCCAGGAAACCAGACAGACCAGAAACAACCATCAGACAAGAAGACTTCTTTAAAGCCTCACCTGGAAGAGATGCACCAATCAGAGCAGTGCTGACAAAGGGCGTGGCTGGCATTGGGAAAACAGTCTTAACACAGAAGTTCACTCTGGACTGGGCTGAAGGCAAAGCCAACCAGGACATCCAGTTCATATTTCCATTCACCTTCAGAGAGCTGAATGTGGTGAGAGAGAACAAGTACAGCTTGGTGGAACTTGTTCATCACTTCTTCTCTGAAACCAGAGACGCAGGAATCTGCAGGTTTGATCAGTTCCCGGTTGTGTTCATCTTTGACGGTCTGGATGAGAGTCGACTTCCTCTGGACTTCCTCAACACTGAGATCCTGACTGATGTCACAGAGTCCACCTCAGTGGATGTGCTGCTGACAAACCTCATCAGGGGGAAGCTGCTTCCCTCTGCTCGCCTCTGGATAACCACACGACCTGCAGCAGCCAATCAGATCCCTCCTGAGTGTGTGGACATGGTGACAGAGGTCCGAGGGTTCACTGACCCACAGAAGGAGGAGTACTTCAGGAAGAGATTCAGAGATCAGGAGCAGGCCCGCACCATCATCTCCCACATCAAGACCTCACGAAGCCTCCACATCATGTGCCACATCCCAGTCTTCTGCTGGATCTCTGCTTCAGTTCTGGAGGAGGTGCTGAAAACCAGAGAGGGGGGAGAGCTGCCCAAGACCCTGACTGAGATGTACATCCACTTCCTGGTGGTTCAGTCCAAAGTGAAGAACATCAAGTATGATGGAGGAGCTGAGACAGATCCACACTGGAGTCCAGAGAGCAGGAAGATGATGGAGGCTCTGGGGAAACTGGCTTTTGAGCAGCTGCAGAAAGGCAACCTGATCTTCTATGAGTCCGACCTGACAGAGTGTGGCATCGATATCAGAGCAGCCTCAGTGTACTCAGGAGTGTTCACACAGGTCTTTAGAGAGGAGAGAGGACTGTACCAGGACCAGGTGTTCTGCTTCGTCCATCTGAGCGTTCAGGAGTTTCTGGCTGCTCTTCATGTCCATCTGACCTTCATCAACTCTGGAGTCAACCGGCTGGCAGAAGAACCAACAACCTCCCAGGAGTCTGAAGTCAAACCTAAACTAACAGATCTCTACCAGAGTGCTGTGGACCAGGCCTTACAGAGTCCAAACGGACACCTGGACTTGTTCCTGCGCTTCTTCCTGGGTCTTTCACTGCAGACCAATCAGAAACTCCTACGAGGCCTGCTGACACAAACAGGAAGTGGCTCAGAGACCAATCAGGAAACAGTCCAGTACATCAAGAAGAAGATAGAAGAGGATCTGTCTGCAGAGAGAAGCATCAACCTGTTCCACTGTCTGAATGAACTGAATGACCGTTCTCTAGTGGAGCAGATCCAACAGTCCCTGAGTTCAGGAAGTCTCTCCACAGATAATCTGTCTCCTGCTCAGTGGTCAGCTCTGGTCTTCATCTTACTGTCATCAGGAAAAGATCTGGACGTGTTTGACCTGAAGAGATACTCTGCTTCAGAGGAGGCTCTTCTGAGGCTGCTGCCAGTGGTCAAAGCCTCCAACAAAGCTCTGTGAGTACAGAGATCATTGATTTAGTGAATCAGTTATTAATACACTGCTGTCTTCTGAATAACTGTTGTCCTCATCGTCTCTTCAGGCTGAGTGTCTGTAACCTGTCAGAGAGAAGCTGTGCAGCTCTGTCCTCAGTCCTCAGCTCCCAGTCCTCTAGTCTGAGAGATCTGGACCTGAGTAACAACGACCTGCAGGATTCAGGAGTGAAGCTGCTGTCTGCTGGACTGGAGAGTCCACACTGTGAACTGAAGACTCTCAGGTTGGTATAAAACAGTTTAAAAATGTTGACCATCTCAATTCTATGTTTCTTCATATACTAATTATTGAATGGACATGTTATTGAATTCTTTCAGACTGAGTGTTTGTAACCTGTCAGAGAGAAGCTGCTCAGCTCTGTCCTCAGTCCTCAGCTCCCAGTCCTCTAGTCTGAGAGATCTGGACCTGAGTAACAACGACCTGCAGGATTCAGGAGTGAAGCTGCTGTCTGCTGGACTGGAGAGTCCACACTGTGAACTGAAGACTCTCAGGTTGGTATAAAACAGTTTAAAAATGTTGACCATCTCAATTCTATGTTTCTTCATATACTAATTATTGAATGGACATGTTATTGAATTCTTTCAGACTGAGTGTTTGTAACCTGTCAGAGAGAAGCTGCTCAGCTCTGTCCTCAGTCCTCAGCTCCCAGTCCTCTAGTCTGAGAGATCTGGACCTGAGTAACAACGACCTGCAGGATTCAGGAGTGAAGCTGCTGTCTGCTGGACTGGAGAGTCCACACTGTGAACTGAAGACTCTCAGGTTGGTATAAAACAGTTTAAAAATGTTGACCATCTCAATTCTATGTTTCTTCATATACTAATTATTGAATGGACATGTTATTGAATTCTTTCAGACTGAGTGTTTGTAACCTGTCAGAGAGAAGCTGCTCAGCTCTGTCCTCAGTCCTCAGCTCCCAGTCCTCTAGTCTGAGAGATCTGGACCTGAGTAACAACGACCTGCAGGATTCAGGAGTGAAGCTGCTGTCTGCTGGACTGGAGAGTCCACACTGTGAACTGAAGACTCTCAGGTCAGAGACCAGAACACTTTGACTCAGCCAACAATCAGCCCTGCTGTGTGGTGTGGGAATACCATCATCAAAAACATCATTCAAAAGAAACACAACACAATATATCAGTCACAATTCACTAAATGGTTCTTGGCACAAACTTCTTTCAAGTTCAAAAACATCCCCCCTTGTGACACACAGAAACAAAACAAAGGGCTGGGCCCCTCACTAAAGGTGAGGTATATTGCCTCATAGATCAATCAAATGTAGGTAAATGAATCTTGATACTTGAATATGCTTTATGAAAAACACAGCCTACAGATGTAGCGATTCATTTCAGAAAGTTTGAAACGCGAGGGCCGTGATTGGTACGTGATCTGCCCTCGCTCAAGGGAAAACCTCCAGCTTGACTTGAGACCGCCCCCGTGATAGATAAATGTAATTATAATGAAGCCAGCTGCAATGGATCATTGATCCACCAGGGGGTGCAGTGGGGTTCCACACTGGAGCTCATGTGAAATAAAGTCAGATACAGTACGCTGGATGTACAGCGGAACTTTGTTAAGATCCATATGTCACGGATATCATACTCTGTGCTAAATAAGACACATGTAATCATTTACAAAACATCACCATGTTGTTATTTAACAAAATAATTTTGTTATTCGAAAAAAACGAACGGGAGGAAATGCAGCCCGGCTCTCGATTTTTAATCCTAATTTAATCATCATCTTCACCACGATCATTTATGTTTATGTTCGCCGAATTGACATGAAATCACTGACACATATGAATATACTGTATTCAACTTCATTAAAACGTTATTAACGTGCCTAAACTCAGTAATTCACCAAAAATATGTATATTTTAATGGAGCCTCGTCGGTCGATCAGGATCCCAAAGTGTAGCGGAGGGATCCTCATCTGGATGAAGGGTGTTATTTTCCCCATAAAGAACAAGTCGCTGCAAATTATCACGCTTATCACACGGCCACATTCTCAACAAAGTAACGACATGACTCCCAATATTAATTGAAATGCTTTTATGGATTTAGAAAATGTTTTTATTGATTTAAAAATTAGTTGTATGTATTGATTTAAATTGACATGCATCCGCTAAGAAAAATAGTCCGTTGTTACCGTTTTTTAAACAGTCTGAATGAAACGGCAGCTCTCAGCTGTGTATTTACACAACTAATGGCCCATCAACCACAGCTCTCTCCCCCCCTCCCCCCCTGATCTTTCTTCTCCAGCAGCTAAATGAACAGTAGGTTACTCTGAGTGACCATAGACTGTATGTGACAAGCTTACAGTTAGTGACGTAACAACACCATCAAAGCTGGTGGGTTGAAAGCAATACGGGAGGTAAAAATAACTACAATAATTGTGACTTATTTATTGTGGCTTTTATGTTTTTAGGTATAACATGTAATTCAGGCTTATAGTTCACCCTTCTCTAAAAGCCTTCAACAATGACAATATTCATTGTAATTGAATAAATCCTTCCAACACACATTGTAAAAAATAGCCTACTGTAAGTTAAGAAATCATTTCAATATGTACATCTTCTGATGTAACAACAAGAACATTATAAATAGTAACACAGCTGAACATGGTATTGCACATTTAGCTTTGAGTGTTACTGACCTGAGATGTTTTTATTACATGAATTAAGGTGACAGGCTTTTTAACATACAGGGATGCAAACTCATCAGGTATGAAAAAGGTGACAAGGATCCGAGCCCCCTGACCCCCCCACCCCACGGAATGACAGAGGATTTTAGCAGAACAACTAAAGCAGCAGTGTTAATAATAACAGAAACGCCAAAGAGTCACATAATAGAAATATATAAAAGCATTTATTTAATTGTATAGCAGTCAGTTTATAATTTTGGCAGCACTGTTGAGCATTTTGAAAATGTATTTTCATGCCTCTGTGCAAGGCTTAGTCTTTCTATCTTTATAGCCACATGGTGTAAAGTAACTAAGTTCATAAACTCAACAAGTACTATACTTGGGCACAATTTTGAGATACTTGTACTTTATTTAAGTATTTCAATGTTTTGTTACTTTGTTCTTCTACTCCACTACAGTTCAGAGGTACATGGTGTACTTCTCCTCCACATGTATTTAATCCCTTTAGTTACTTCTCAGATGTGGATGAATGATGTGAAATCTAATCAAGTGTTAAATCAGACTTTAGTTCCACCTGGAGTAAATCCACCAGCTACCCTGCAGTATACAAAGTCATTCAAACTAGCTGCACCTTTACCAGCTTTGAGAACACTTTCATGATCAATCATTATAAAACATATCATATCTATTATTCTGAAATGGACCAATCTGCACAACGACTACTTTTACTGTCTTTCACTATATTTTGATGAGAATACTTTTCTACTTTTACTTGAGGAACATTTTGAATGCAGGACTTTTACTGAAACAGAGTATTCCTACACTCTGGTACTTTTACTTTTACTCAAGTACAAGATCTGAGTACTTCTACTTTTACTCAAGTACAAGATCTGAGTACTTCTACTTTTACTCAATAACAAGATCTGAGTACTTCTACTTTTACTCAAGTACAAGATTTGAGTACTTCTACTTTTACTCTAGTACAAGATCTGAGTACTTCTACTTTTACTCAAGTACAAGATCTGAGTACTTCTACTTTTACTCAATAACAAGATCTGAGTACTTCTACTTTTACTCAAGTACAAGATTTGAGTACTTCTACTTTTACTCTAGTACAAGATCTGTGTGCTTCTACTTTTACTCTTGTACAAGATCTGAGTACTTCTACTTTTACTCAATAACAAGATCTGAGTACTTCTACTTTTACTCAAGTACAAGATTTGAGTACTTCTACTTTTACTCTAGTACAAGATCTGTATGCTTCTACTTTTACTCAAGTACAAGATATAGTACTTCTACTTTTACTCAAGTACAAGATCTGAGTACTTCTACTTTTACTCAAGTACAAGATCTGTGTGCTTCTACTTTTACTCAAGTACAAGATATAGTACTTCTACTTTTACTCAAGTACAAGATCTGTGTGCTTCTACTTTTACTCAAGTACAAGATCTGAGTACTTCTACTTTTACTCAAGTACAAGATCTGAGTACTTCTACTTTTACTCAAGTACAAGATCTGAGTACTTCTACTTTTACTCAAGTACAAGATCTGAGTACTTCTACTTTTACTCAAGTACAATATATATACTTATACCACCTCTGTTTATAGCCTATGAAAAAAACTATTAGAAATAGAAGGCTAAAGCTAACGTTAGCAGATAGTGACAATGTATGCTAGCTAGCTAGCTCAACGATTCCTTAAATAATATTGCCACAGAAAAACTTTTCAGTTCACATCACGCTCTGCCGCTCCGACAGGGAGCTCTGCTCTGAACACCTGAACGGCCCGTTCTAACAGCTGTTCACCAGCGGTCCAGTCTGTGCCACAGTGACTCCGGACGCACAGTTAATATTAACGAACGCACCCGTAGGTAATGTAGCTGCTGAAGCTAGACCATCATCACGGAGCAGCAGAGCTTATTATACATCATGAGCAGAGCCGACAGGCAGGAAGACTCGAGCACACAGCTCGCGCTTCATTATAATATATAAAAACAGAACACCATGCGTGTCATGATGGCACATAACAGCTCACGGCCGCAGATTACTCCGGGTCCCAGCCCCCCCCATACCCCAAAAATATTTGTATTGCAGATCTACATGAATCACACAAACGACTTATTTTGGATTCAAAACGGCGAATTTCGCCGAAAGGTGAAAAGTTTGCATCACTGAACATAGACAGA
This sequence comes from Notothenia rossii, assembly GCF_949606895.1. Classification (NCBI taxonomy): domain Eukaryota; kingdom Metazoa; phylum Chordata; class Actinopteri; order Perciformes; family Nototheniidae; genus Notothenia; species Notothenia rossii. The sequence continues at coordinate 1,729,250 of NC_136902.1, forward strand.
GCACAACTGAAACATAACATCTGAAACGATGTAACAACATAATACACTTGTGGGGATGCTAGGGATGTGAGGAGTGAGGGACACGGCTTAGAACGGGCGTGTCGCCTGGCAGGACAGGAGAGTGTGTGCACCAGTCTGCCTTGATCTATGAATTCATGTCCGTGACACTCACTGCTGCCCACAGCTGTTTCATAGAAGGAAATTCCTTCACTTCATGAAAGTGTTTTAACCACACACACCTCTACTACACACACATGACGGGTGTTTTTTTCCCCATAAGGAACACGTCGCTGCAAATTATCCCGCTTATTACACGGCCACATTCTCAACAAAGTAACGACATGACTCCCAATATTAATTTAAATGCTTTTATGGATTTAGAAAATGTCTTTTATTGATTTAAAAAATAGTTGTATGTATTGATTTAAAAAATAGTTGTATGTATTGATTTAAATTGACATGCATCCGCTAAGAAAAATAGTCCGTTGTTACCGTTTTTTAAACAGTCTGAATGAAACGGCAGCTCTCAGCTGTGTATTTACACAACTAATGGCCCATCAACCACAGCTCTCTCCCCCCCTCCCCCCTTGATCTTTCTTCTCCAGCAGCTAAATTAACGGTAGGTTACTCTGAGTGACCATAGACTGTATGTGACAAGCTTACAGTTAGACACAACACTGTCATTGCAAGTGACCCTCAGTTAGTTGACTTTTATGTTCAACTGCTAAATTCGTTACTGATAAAAAAGGGCTTCTACTGTACCTAATTACCTTAACACTAGAACCGCCAGAGGTTTTTGTATAGGCCTACCTAAACCCGTCAAATCCCGCTATTAGAATGCAATTTTTAACAACATAGGGTGCTACATAACACACTTTCAGGAAAAGTCAGGGACTGGGAGACTTTAATATTTTATTGAAAAAAAGTTACATTGCACACACACAACAACACATCACACAAATTGACCCGATTGGCGGTTCTAGTATTAAATAAACTCACTAATTAATGAAACCAGTTCAATACGCATTATTCTTATTCTTATCATTCTTTATGAGCGCAGAAATAGTCTTAAAATCAGATCTGTTTCTTAAATGAAATCTGACGGCAGGCAGTTAGCTCTGATCACCTATGATAAATGCGCCGCACCTAATCGCTGGCCATTCAGCCACAGACACTGTTCGAAATGGGGGGGGAGCTAGGAGGAGCTTGGCTCCCCCGAAGAGGGAGGGAGCTCCCCTGAAGGCTGACTTTGAGATAAATAGGGGGAGCCCAAAACAATCGTGCATATTTGTGTCACACAGATTAGAAATGTTGAGTTTCTGTAAATAACAGTTCTTGAAATAAATAATAGTTATTGTTCATTACAGTTTCTGAATATTTGTTTTATATTTGTGAATATGTCTGGGTGTTGCCATCTGTACGTGGCGGCGCTGCATTCTTACTTACGTTGCTATGGTTATGGCGGTGATGCCGGCGCGGTATTTGAAATGTTCATATTGATATTTTTTTAACTCTGGCTGTGTAATAAAAAAATATGGCAAAACGAAAACAGCCAAGCGTCACAGCTTTTGGATTCACAAGCAAAGAAGCGAAGGAGTCTAAAAATGACAACGTGAACGGAAAACAACTTTTAGTTGGTCGGCTGTAAGCGGCGTTAGGGTCGAGTTTGACAGCTCCACACCGAGGGAGAGGCCTGCCGATGCGGAGCCTGAAGAGGCTTCAACAACGGCCACATCCGCCGGCATAGTGACACCGTCTGTATTAGTAGAAGAGTGTTTTTATAGCAATTGATCGCATCCGCGCTGCTGCGCCAGTCAACAGAGCGTGCGTGTGACATATTTAGTAGCAGGATGTGCTCTGAAAAATAGGGCTCCCCGAAAGCAAATGGGTAATTCGAACACTGACAGAGCTCCCTCTATACAAATCAAACTGTAGACGGTGTGAAAGCACCTATTGTTTTAAATAATGGTCTGAATGTGACCTGTGAGCCTTCTGAATTACCGTGGGACAGCACATTCTAAACTAAAATGTTCAATCAATAAAGTAACATCTTATCTTATCTTAATAATATCTTCATATTAATAATAATAATAAATCATACAGTATGTGTCCGAAAGGGAGCAGGAGGAAGCAAACACAAAAATATACTGCATATTAAAGCAAACGATTGTAAAGGTTAAAGTATGAGCATAACAAATAAAGAAGTGTAATGTAAACATTTACATTATAATTATGATTATTTAATATATAAAGACTATATATTATTAAATTACAAGATTAGATATACTTTAGTTGATCTAAAATATTGATGTGTTCAAATGCTCTTCAAAACACAACTGAAAGTCCATGAAGCTTGTCTTTCTGTATTTGTGAATGAAGCGCCATCTCCTGGTTAAAACCTGAAATTGAAAATCTGGCAACGCCCTCTTGGAAAATAGTGGGAGGGCTTAACATTCCTCTATACTGGTCTTTGGCAGGCCGTAGGCAGGAAGCTGTAAGCTGGAGTCTGAAATGAAGTGCTCCATCTGTATATCCAGCTCTCCAGAGGGTTTACTTCACTTTGTTGGCGGCTCATCCGTTAACACAGAACCCTCAGATTGATTATAATAAGGAGAAACAGGAAGGGTTTGTAAAGCAAATCAGTTATTGGGCTTTTTTTTACCAACTCACTAAATGCTTTCAACTTGAATTGACTGAATTTATTTGTACATTGGGCTTATGAACACATAAATACTTCTGTTTATATATATATGTTTATATATATATATATACAGTATATGTATATATATATATATATATATATATATATATGTTTATATATACATTTAAGAAGTACAATATAAGAAAAGCACATGTTTCTCTCTAGTCTTTGTTCACATTATTCTCTATTCCTTTGTTTTATGATCTGTTCATATCAGTAAGACCCTTACCATGTCTGTCCAATTGAACTGTGAGGCAGTGACTGGAGTTGTAGGTGTAGAGATGACCCAGAGGTGATGCAGTAATAAGCCCCGCCCCTTCCAGTCCTGGACCCTCAGATGATCTGACGGCTTGTTTGTGTGTCTGCAGGCTGTCAGGCTGTCTGATCACAGAGGAAGGCTGTGATGCTCTGGCCTCAGCTTTAAACCCCTCCCATCTGAGAGAGCTGGACCTGAGCTACAATCACCCAGGAGCCTCAGGGGGGAGGCTGCTGTCTGCTGGACTGGACACGCTCAGGTATGGAGAGGCTCTCAGTCTGATAGAGGAGGTAGAAACTGGCTCCTATGACCTGAAACACCCAGAGCTGATAGACCCTGACTCTTCACACTGTCTGCCGTCAGCTGTTAGCATCAAACACACATGTTCCACAACTGAGAGGAGACCCCCCCTCAGTGGGTCAATGTTCATCGTGGAACCACCAACAGAAACAGAGTGGGGGGGTTTAAATGTTCACACAGATTTAGCACAGGAAGTGACATCATGAATAAATAACTGATTCATTTCCAGATGTTTTATTCTGAGTCCTAGCAAACGGCCAATCAGAAGAACCTCCCCTGGAATGAAAATAATGATGTATTAGTTTCAGTGTTGGGAGTAACGTGTTACAGTAATCAGATTACATTTGTCTGTAACGCGTTACTGTTGGTTCAGCAGTAATTCCATTAGATAAGAGAAGATAGTACTTTATTGATGCTAAGCACTAAATGATCTCGTTGCCTGCGTTACGTTAAGCTCTTCAACTTTCTGAATAACGGGAGGACAGAAAAAGCAGAGATGAACAGGCGCAGCAAACATCGTGGAGGACATGTTGCCCGTTTCATTCCATCCATGGTTTCCACGGTGGAATCACCATCTTTCTAAAAACATATTGAGCCAGAAATACGTAACAGGCGGCGAGATCAGACTCACAAATAAATAAAAGTATTTAACCGTTATGGTGTGAATATGGTCTGCCAGTGACGTGCGGTGAGGTTCATGGCTGGTGAGGCACTGACTTAGTATATTTTGACCTTAATCAAAATATTCTGTTATTTTCAAAAGCTTTTTCAGTCTGATGCTTCGATTCATTTCAAACAGAGCGTTCAACAGAAGGATCAAATCTAAATATTGGATTGTTCTCTCTTAGTAAGATCCCATCTTCATTACAGTGGTGGTCTTTCCTTGACTTGAAGATGAAGTCCATGCTCTCCTTCTGGACAACAATCTATTACTGTTTTGTAAAAGTCCTCCTTATCTTCCTCTAGTTTCAAAAGTCTAGTTTGTTGTTTGCGTCTACCGTCTCTGAGTAGAATAACAGCAGCAACAAGAACCTGTGGGCTCTCAGCATCTGAGAGTGAACCTCTGGATTCTTGAGACTCCCCCAGATGCCGCTAGATTCACACATACATGTTTTTAAGAGGCGAGTGTCTTCGGCCAATCAGATGTCTGATTCATTTCTGAGCCAATCACATGCGTGTGTCCCCTCGAGGGTGTGTTTCATGCGTTTGCAACGTAGCGTAACATCTACACGTTTTGCGGAGACCGGGGGGGTGAGAGAGTCTGGGGCCCCTCGAATCCAGAGAGATCCACACAGAAAGCGTTTTTTATATAAATGTAACAAAACTCAAACATGTTCAAACAGATTCAGGAATCAGAAATCAAGAGAAAAGATAAATATGAAGCGCACAGTGAACCAAAGAGAAACCCATATTTCCTGATGCACACAAACGCTGCACACAGGAAGCATGCCCCCACCTGATCAACACCTGGAGAGGAGATCATAGACATCATGAAAGAGACACCTCAGTGTTTGTAGATGTTTCTGGAGGCAGACTGAGGTGGACATATCAGATCCTTTAAAGACTAACTGACCCCCCCTCTGCTCTCAGCCTGGAGCCTGCTGCAGTCCGGTTCTTGAGGCCAGGTCTCAGGAAGTGTAAGTGTGTTTTTAATCATGAACATCTTCACACTGGGACATCACAGGTACTTTAATAACCTTTAATACCTGCTGTGTCTCTCATCAGATTCCTGTGGACTCACACTGGACTCAAACACAGTGAACAGAGAACTCCAACTGTCTGAGGACAACAGGAAGGTGACATGTGTGGAGGAGGAGCAGAAATATCCTGATCACCCAGAGAGGTTTGACTCCTGGTCTCAGCTGATGTGCAGAGAAGCTCTGACTGGTCGCTGTTACTGGGAGGTCGAGTGGAGAGGAGTGGTTACTATATCAGTGACTTACAGAGGAATCAAGAGGAGAGGAGTCAGTGAGGACTGTATGTTTGGAGGGAATGATCAGTCCTGGAGTCTGAGCTGCTATGATAGAGGTTACTCTGTCTGTCACAATAAGATAACAACACACATCCCCTCCTCCTCCTCCTCCTCCTCCTCCTCCCCCCCCCCCCCCCTCCCCCTCCTCCTCCTCCTCCTCCTCCTCCTCCTCCTCTGATAGAGTAGCAGTGTATCTGGATCATCCTGCTGGCTCTCTCTCCTTCTACAGAGTCTCCTCTGACTCACTGATCCACCTCCACACCTCCAGAACCACATTCACTGAACCGCTCTATGCTGGGTTTGGGTTCTGGTCAACTGGTCCCTCTGTGTCTCTGTGTTCTCTGCAGGAGTGACCCCCCCTGTTAATTTTCTTTTTAAATAAATCTAAATGTTGAGATTTCAGAAAATAATAGTTTCTCAAAAAGAAACCAGAATTGTAAGATTTTAAGAAAACTCTCAAATAAAAGTCAGTCTTTGCAAAGATGAAACTCAGAAAGAGGTTGAATACCAACAGGAAGTGCATTCTGATTTATTTCCACACGGAGGCTTTTATTCTGAAACTGCAGGAAAACCTCCATTTCTCCCAAAGTCTTCCCACCATCTGTAGTTTGTGAACACGTGACATCACTTCAGTTTGAATGGCAGCAGTAAAGGGTTACTGAGGCTCGTTGAGAACAGGTCATAGTGACGAGTTCAATCACTTCTGCAGAATATAATATATGATGTCTACAAACTAACATAACGTCTAAAGTGCAAACGTGAACAGAAAGTGCAAACCACAGCGTGCATGCATTTGAGCTCAATGACCGGCTTCCTGTGAATATTTAAAATATAACGTGGCCCTCCACAGCAGAGTCTGAGCGGCACAGAGTGCAGCTTTTATTTCAATGCTCGCTTTTTACTCTCATGCAAACATGCTCATTACTTTTTAAGAAGGGTCAGATTCAATGTTCCTGATTTGCATTTAGAAACTAATCTTCCCTCAACAACTCGATGATGTTTGAATGAACACGGCTGCTTCTGGGGTGAATGTAAACCTCTGATCTGGGTTAGATGGGTTTATTAACAGACCAATCACATGATGATTGCCTCATCATTAACACTCATGTGCTTTCAATGTAAGCAGCTGATCTAATTAATAAAGTGTGTGTTTTGAGTCGGACTCGTGTCTTTGTCTCAGTTTGATGACTTCTTCCATTCTTGAGAGGATCAGAAATACATGGATACAGCATTTTGAGATTTTTTGAAATAATTCAGAATTGTTTGAAAAAAAATCATAATTTTGAGATTTTGAGAAAAAGTCAGAATATTTTGAAAAAATTCAGAATTTTTAGAAGTCAAAAAATCCATTTAAAAGAAAAAAAGTCAATTTCTTTTTTAAAAAAGTCAGAATTTTGAGATTTGTAGAGAAAGTCAGAATTTTGAGAAAAAAAATCTTGAACTTTGAGAGAAAGTCTTTATTTTGGGTCGGACTCGTGGCCTGTCTTTGTCTCAGTTTGATGGTTTATTTATATATTTGTTCCATATTGATAATGATCAGAAAGCTTCAGATTTGGTGTAATTCTCTTCCCCCATTAGAGACAGGAGCAGCTCACGTTCCTGGGTCAGTTTAGTGTTGTTTTGCTAGACGACACCTATCAGGAGAAGTTACTCTTTGAAAACAGAGACACCAGCGTCTTTTCTCCCCAGCAGTCGCCTCAATATACCATGATGCAATGCAAAGCCCTGGTGCATGATGGGAAGCAGCAGCACTTTGGTTTAACTCTGCTGGGAGACACATTGTACATCTAGTCAGAGATACCAGCAACAGACAGTACTAGTTAGAGTTACAGAGAAAAGAAGAAGTCTGCCTTCATTTCTGTTTCAGATGTTTACATAATGGGTTGTTTCTTTTTAGTCTTTTAAGTTCTCTAATGTACAATGCCTTGTCTTTTTATGCTGCTGCAACACAAACGTTTCCCAAATTGGGATCAATAAAGTACTTCTTATCTTACCTTATGTTATGTTATCTTATCTTAACGCAATGTGAGAATCCTCTTGTTTGGTGTAAAGGTGAGTCTAATCAGACGCCAATAGCTATATGATAGCTCTGTGATTAACATGATGATTCAGCCTCTATGGAGATAGACATATGACTATCAGACACAATTAAGGGCACGAGCAAAAAATAGGACTCAAGAGCACAACCAGGCAAAAAGGTCTTTAGTCAAGCGTTTAATCCAAAAGGTAAAAATAAAACAGGCAATGATAGAAAAAATGTACTGACTGGAAGCAACGAAAAACAACCAACTAGGTTGGTACAAATGCTAAGCAGCTAGAACGATAGATTACATCAGGAGAGAAACATGGAGTACTTTCTGCTATACAGACAAGACGAACTGGCACTGAGCAAGGAAACAGCACAAACTAAATACACAGGTGAGGAGTAATGATTAGGGACAGCTGAGGCTCATTGAGGCCAGGCAGGTGATTAACAGGGAGCGAAAATACACAGGTGAGGGAGTGAGGCGATCAGCCAGGGCCAGGATGTGACAGTACCCCCCCCCTCAACGACCGGCACCGGACGGTCCAGGCTCGTCTGGATGATGCCTGTGGAAATCCAGGATGAGTTCTGGGTCGACAATGTTCTTTGCAGATACCCATTCCCTCTCCTCAGGACCACAGCCCTCCCAATCCACCAGATACTGGCGGCCACGAGCCCGCCGGCGAGCCGCTTGACAGAATGAACTGGCCCTCCATCGATGAACCGGGGGGGCGGTGGGGGTCTGGAGGCAGGGACCAGAGGGCTCTCTTTGACCGGCTTGATCCGAGACACATGGAAAGTTGGGTGCGACCTCATGGACCTGGGAAGCTTGAGTCTCACAGCAACAGGATTAATAATCTTTGAGACAGGGAAGGGACCAACAAAACGAGGAGCCAATTTACAGGACTCGACTCGAAGAGGAAGGTCCTAAGTGGAAAGCCATACTCTCTGGCCGACACGATAGGTGGGAGCAGGGATCCGTCTGCGGTCTGCTGCCCTCTTGTACCGAGAAGACGTCCTAAGCAGCACTTGTCTAGCCCCAGTCCAGATGCGACGCCACCTCTGAATCAGTGCCAAGGCAGAAGGAACCCTGACCTCTCCCTCCAGGGACAGAAACAGGGGCGGTTGGTAGCCATAAGCACACTGAAATGGGGAAAGACCAGGGCCGGCCCTTCCCACTGGCGAACTAGGCGGTCGCCTAGGGCGCCAGATCAGGAGGGGCGCTGCCGCGCTGCGCTGGGAGAAAAAAAAATTTAATAAAAAAAAATTAAAATAATTTTTATTCTGCCTAATTTTCTGCCCTTGATGTAATACATTTACAATAATTGAACAAAGTAAACACCCTTTGCACCCCGGGCCGGCGGCAACATTTTGCATTTGCCCTGTACGATGGGCGCTGTAACTGTAAGTGATGAAAGGGGGGGATGGTCGCTTATTATCAGGCACCCACAGGCCGTGGCTCACAGCCAAAGTGACGCGGCAGCTCCAGCTGAAAGTGTCGGAGATCGCAACGATCGCAACAGCAAGAGGCAAAACATTAGCATTATGAAAAGGTCCAAGCCTTCTGGGGCAACGGGAAGGAAACGGAAAAAAGAACAGGAGGAATCGAAAGTCAAAGACAGAGGTAAGTCGGCTTGTGTAAAAAAAAAAATTCAGTATGTACTGTACCGTTAGACATTTGATTTTAATCTAGCTAGCTAGCTAAGGAGGTAGCCATGATACAGCTTTGATGCCATGCTAGCAGCGAGCCTCTGATACAGAATGATAGATACAAATGATTTTAAGTTTTTATTTATGTGTTATTATTCCTATATAATCTTTTTGTAAATAATATCCTACTTTTATATTGTGATAGCTGTAAATTGATCCTCCAATAGTGTTTAATTTGTCAGATAGTTTATTTTCACGGTCAACTTGTGTGTATATATATATATTTATTTTTCTGTTTATTTTCTATTATATTTTTTTTATTTTCTGCACTTTTTAATGTCTAATTATTGTGCAATGCTTTGTTTTATATGCTGATGTAACGAAATAATGTTAATGTTAGCCAGAAGAAAGCTATCTGGATAACTGCTCCTTTGTATAAAGTGAGGCTGACCAACCAATATGGGCATGTGTTATTATTTAGTTGTTACTTATGTTTGCAAATGATCTCCTGGGGCAGCAGAACCTCACTTTTATATAGGCCAGTTGTGAACTTGCATACAGCTGAGGCAGATTGCAGCAGTTATTTTTGCCTGACTGTATATAAATGTTTTTGCTTGTAATGTGCTAATATCTACCCTATAAATGTCCAGCTGCACTTGAGAAATACCTCAAAAAGCCCCCAGTTGCTGGAGAAGGAACATCTGATCTCCCATGTACATCACACTCTGAAGAATGTAAGTTTTGCCAAACATTTATGGTCTCTGTGTAATCGTTCATACACTACTTTTTTGTCATTATTATTATTGTTATTATTATGATAAATAATGAAAACTGAAGCATGAATAACTTCTTTGCATGTTTGGATTGCCTGCCTGCAGGTAAAGGAATAACGAGCATAGTATGTGAGTCCACCATTGCAGCCCCCTCAGATCTTGCTGACTACCCAGGCCCATCTGAGTCCACCATTGCAGTCCCCTCAGATCCTGCTGACTGCCCAGGCCCACCTGAGTCCACCATTGCAGTCCCCTCAGATCCTGCTGACTGCCCAGGCCCACCTGAGTCCACCATTGCAGTCCCCTCAGATCCTGCTGACTGGCCAGCACTGAGTGATACAGTGAGGATGGAGTTAGTCAGACGTGGGCCATATCATTTAAAATCCGACTTCACTTTTCCTAAAAAGGAGGGAGGGAGAAGTTGCCATCATCACTACTTTTACAGAAGATTAGTGAATGGAGAGACAATCAAGAGGAGCTGGGTTGTGTATTCCAAGAAAAACAAAAGTATTTACTGCTTTTGCTGCAAGCTGTTCTCCCAAAAAGAGTACCAACTAATCAGCAGTGGACTAAATGACTGGAAAAATTGCACTGACAAACTAAAAACACATGAGAACAGCCCAGAACACTCTAGGCACATGACGTTGTGGAAGGAACTGGAGACTCGACTTGAAAAGGGCCTAACTATAGACAAGGTAGAAATGGCACTTATGGAGGCTGAAAAGAGGAAGTGGCGTGAAGTCCTGACCAGGTTGGTGGCAATAATTCAGTCGTTGGCAGAGCGAAATATTGCCTTTAGAGGGACGACAGAAACACTTAACCAGCCAAATAATGGCAACTTCCTGAAGGAGGTAGAGCTCATGGCGAAGTTCGACCCAGTCCTCAAACAGCATGTTGCTGAGGTCCAAAGAGGAACCACCAATATTTCCTATTTGGGAAAAAGAATTCAAAATGAACTGATAGATTGCATCAGTGGGAAGATTGGGGACCATATGGTCAAGGAAATCAAACAATCCAAATACTTTTCAATTATTTTGGATTGCACCCCAGATTTGAGCCATACAGAGCAACTATCAGTCATTATTCGACTAGTTACAACCCAGGACACACCCCAAATAAAAGAACATTTTATGGGGTTCCTTGAGGTAGAACAGTCCACTGGAGAAAGCCTTTCAACCCTGATTCTAAAGAGATTAGAACAGCTTGATATCCCTTTTGAAGACTGTAGAGGGCAGTCTTATGACAACGGTGCAAATATGAAAGGAAAGAGGAAAGGAGTCCAAGCCAGACTTGTTCAAATCAATCCAAGGGCTTTATTTGTGCCATGCGGAGCACATACATTGAACCTGGTGGTAGCTGATGCAGCAAAAAGCTCTGCAGAAGCCACTAGCTACTTTGGCTACCTGCAGAAGCTTTTCACACTCTTCTCTGCCTCCACTCAGAGATGGTCCATCCTAAAAAGCCATGTGAACATCACATTGAAATCATGGTCTGATACCAGATGGGAGAGTCGGATCAACAGCATAGAGGCTGTAAGGTATCAGGCTGCAGAAGTCAGAGATGCACTTCTAGAGGTGAGGGATAAAGCCACAGATGGAGTCGTAAAAATTGAGGCACAATCTTTGGCTGAAGAGGTTGGATCATACCGCTTTGCAATATGCACTGTGGTATGGTATGACATCCTGACCAACATCAAACATGTCAGCAAAATGTTGCAATCAGTGTCAATGCAGTTGGATATTGCTGTTGACCTCCTGAGAAAAACAGAAGTTTCTTTGGTCAGCTACAGAGGCAATGGATTTGCTTCTGCCCAAGCATCTGCCAAAGACATCTGTGGCCAAATGAATGTGGAAGCTGTTCTCAAGCAGAAGAGGCTGAGATCAACCAAGAGACAGTTCTCCTAGGAGTCCCAGGAGGAGCAAGTGAGTGATGCACTAAAGAAACTCAAAGTTTCTTTTTTCAATATGGTGGTGGATGTTTCCATTGCATCACTGCAGGAGCGATTCAAGGCCTTAGGTGAAGTAGAGAAAAAGTTTGGGGTGCTACTCAACTTCCCTGACCTGCCAAAGGAAGATCTGACGAAGCAGTGTGAAACACTCAGCAACACCCTGAGCTGGGGTGGGCAGTCAGACCTGGATAAGAGGGAACTTGCACTGGAGATGCAGAATTTCCCAGCTTTGCCAAAAGCCAACATGACTACCCTGGAACTTCTGACTTTCCTACAGGAGAAGAAAATGAACGAAGTGTATCCAAATATGTGGGTGGCCCTCAGGATCGCTGTCACTATTCCAGTGACAGTTGCTGCTGGGGAGAGGAGCTTCTCCAAATTGAAGCTCATTAAAACATACCTGAGGTCGTCAATGGCTCAAGAACGCCTCAATGGATTAGCTTTAATAAGCATCAATCGCAAGGTTTCGGGGCAAATATCATTTGACGACACAATAAATGAATTTGCAGCAAGGAAGTCCAGACGTGTCCGACTTTAAGGATGTGGACTAATTAAAGGACACAATAACATAGCAGAGACTTGTTGTTCTGATTGCCTGTTTCATTTGATTTATAGTGTGTGTAATGTTGTTCATTATCTTAATTTATTTGCAATAACCTCAGTTGTAAGAGCTCCGTTGGCTATATTTTTGTCCACGTTTGCACTTTCTTTTCTTGAAGTTTTAAGAGAAGCTACTTTTGTTTGATGAGTGATTTTCATTTAATAACTACAATAATAATAATAAGGATAAAATAAATAAAAAATATGTTACATTTATTTGTTATTGGCTGTGGGTTATTGGTTATGTTCACATACTTATTTGGTTATTAAAATGTAAACCGATCTTTTTCATATGGGTGTTTGGAGTTGTACCCCTAGATCTAGTCTCTAGTAATTCTGCTCAAAGTGCACCAGATTGAAGCATTTTACTTTAAAATGTTAAAACAAATCTTTCCGAAGGGGGCATACCCCCGGACCCCCCTAGAGGATGTGACATCCACCCCCCAATTAAAACATGTTCATACAATAATGAATACATTTGAAACCTTCTTTATGTATATTACCTATGTCAATAAGTTTCAGTTTTTGTAGTGTATTGGTCTTTTGTAGAGATTTTTCATTTATTCTTTATATATTCTATTGTGTATTGCTTGGAGGCGGGGGGGGGGCACCAAATCATAATCTCGCCTAGGGCACCAAAATGTCTAGGGCCGGCCCTGAGTAGAAGAGCAAGGCTATGTGTTGTGCGCTTACTCAACCCAGATAAGATTCTTACTCCAAGTAGTGGGGTTCTGAGAGACGAGACACCGCAGACCGGTCTCTAACTCCTGGTGGAGCCGCTCGGTCTGTCCGCTGGACTGAGGGTGAAGGCCGGAGGAGAGGCTAACGGTGGCACCCAGGAGAGCACAGAACTCCTTCCAAAACTTGGAGACAAACTGGGGACCACGATCCGACACAACATCTTTAGGGAAACCATGTAACCGGAAAACATTGGACAGGACAACCTCCGCTGTTTCCTTGGCAGAGGGTAACTTGGGCAGAGGAACAAAGTGCACCAACTTTGAGAATCTGTCGACAATGGTCAAAATGGTTGTGTTACTTTGGGACAGGGGAAGACCCGTTACATAGTCCAGAGAGACATCCGACCAAGGGCGAGTAGGTACAGGAAGGGGACGTCGGAGACCAGGAGATGGCCGACGACAAACTTTGTTCCGAGCACACACCGGGCATGCAGCAACATACTCCCCCACTTCACTCTCCATCTTGGGCCACCAGAAGCGTTGCTTGAACACAAACATGGTCCATTTGATCCCCGATGGCAGGAGAGAGGGGACGCATGAGCCCAGTGGATGACCTGAGAGCGAAGAGGAGAGGGCACAAACAACCTGTTCTGAGGGCAACCATTCGGCCCTGGGTTACCAACATTTGCTTCTCTGACCCTCTCCTCAATAGCCCAGGTAACAGCACCGACCATACATGAGGGAGGCAGGATAGTAGTGGGGGGAGAATGGTCAGAGCCCGTATCAAAGAGACGGGAGAGAGCATCAGGCTTAGTGTTTAGAACCAGGACGATAAGACAGTGAAAAGTTGAACCGATTAAAAAAAAAAGAGCCCATCTGGCTTGACGAGGGTTGAGTCTCTTCGCTGTGCGCAGGTACTCCAGGTTCTTGTGATCGGTCCACACAAGAAATGGCACTTCAGCTCCCTCTAACCAGTGACGCCACTCCTCCAGTGCCACCTTAACAGCCAACAGCTCTCGATTCCCCACATTGTAATTCCTCTCAGCAGGAGAAAGCTTCCGGGAGAGGAAAGCACATGGGTGAATCTTGTTGTCCTCTCTGGAGCGCTGGGAGAGCACAGCACCAACCCCCACGTCTGAAGCGTCCACCTCCACCACAAACTGCAGACGTGGGTCCGGGGAGATCAGTATAGGGGCCGTGGTGAAGGCCTTCTTGAGCCTCGGGAAGGCTTTGTCCGACTGAGAGGTCCACTGAAACCTTGTGTTTGGGGAGGTTAGTGCATGCAATGGAGCAGCAACAGTGCTAAAGTTTCTTATGTATCGCCTATAGAAGTTGGCGAACACTAAAAACCGCTACACTTGCATGCGGTTTGCAGGGACAGGCCATTCAGAGACATCATTAACCTTAGCCGGATCCATCAAAAACATTGCCCACTGACACAAGAAAGCCCAAAGATGAAACAGTGGAAACATCAAACTCACACTTCTCGGCCTTGACAAAGAGGTGGTAGTCCAGGCGACGCTGTAGGACACGGCGTACATGATCTCTGTGGGTCTTTTTGTCAGGGGAGAAGATGAGGATGTCATCCAGGTACACGAAAACAAAGATGTTAAGCATGTCTCGAAGTACATCATTGATCAAAGTCTGAAACACAGCTGAGTCTCTTGCGTTTCAGGCTTTGGATACGCTGTTCAGCCATGCATCGGTTATTTGGCATGCTGGGATGTTCTTGTCTAAATGGTAAGTCTAGGCAGTAGGGTCCATCTGACATTGTTGCAGAGTGATTCATAATGTTCAGGAATTGTTTGTCTTCTCTGGACATTTCCTCTGTTTCCTTGCTTGTATTTTCATTGAAATCATGATTGTATTGTTTGACCAATAGCTCCTCTAGGTGTGTAATGGATATCCGATTGACAGCAGCAGCAGGGTGGCCATTAGCATCTCTAGTGTCGTTGCTTCCTTTTAGGGGACCATAGAAGACCCACCCCAGTAGGGTCTTCACAGCGTATGGCCCTTCTCCTTGGCTATTGATCAGCTCCCGAGGTTCCAATACCTTAGGAGAATGTGTCCCAATGAGTAGGTCAATGCCAGAAGCAATTTCATGAATTTTGATGTCCTTTAAGTAAGGCCATTTTTCCAGATCTTCCTCTAGAGGAATATTGTGCTTGGAAACAGGCATGGTCTTATGTGTGAAGACATCGGATAGTTGAAGGAAATTGTCTTCGTCCAGACTCGATATTTCCAAACCTGAGATATGATGATTAAACAAAATGTGTTCCTGATTCATTGTCTTTTGGAGAATGTTAGTCCTTTGTCCTGTAAGGTTTAGCCTCCTCATTAGACTTGCTGTGCAAAAGGTAGATGAACTTCCCTGGTCCAGAAATGCATAAGTTTGTAACCCTTTGTCCCCCTTGTGGCTCTTTACTTGTACTGGTACGATGGAGAAGATGGAGTTTTCATCACCGGCCCCAATGTGCCCACATGTGTGAGGTGAGATGACACTATTACTTTCCATTGGCTTCCCATTCTGTTCTGTGTGTTCTGCTTCCTCTCTTTTGCCTTTCTGTTCAATGTGGAGTATTTCAGGATGACTGTGGTTGCACATATAACATGTCAAACGACTGTGGCAGTGTTTGCTCATGTGTCCTATTTTTAGGCATCCAAAACAGACTTTCCCTCAAGAAGTCCAGCCTTTCTCTGTGTGTTTTCTTCAGGACGTGTGGACACTGCTCCAATGAGTGATCACTTCTACTGCAGAACAAACACAAATGTAGGGAGTTGGTGCTTGATGCAGGTATCTTCCTTCCATTTGTCGTAGCGTCTTCTAGCACTGGTGTTCTTGGACGCGTAACAGTTGTTGCAAAACTACTTCCTCTTAGGCTTGGTTTTTCCCTTGAGAAGGTAGAGCTTCTGACAGTGGTAGATGGTTTATCATCTTAGATGCTTCCAAACAGAGGATCTGAGTATCTTCACTTTCCTCTCTATGAAGTCGACAAGGTCAGGAAATGTATCTCGATGCCCACGCTCTCCCTGCAGCTGACATGCTCTATTCCTCCACTTGTCTCTGAGTTTGTAGGGTAGTTTCTGAAGTATGTGTTTCATGTTTGAAACAACATTCATTTCATCCATACAGGTGAGATGTTCCATTGCATTGCACCAGCCTCTTAGGAACAAAGAGAAGGCTTGCAGTGCTTTCACATCTCTGGCTTTGATCATTGTCCAGGTAAATGCTTTGTTCATGCATGCAGTGGCGATCTTGTGTTCATTACCAAAGTGTTCTTTAAGCAGATGTTTGTCCTTTGATAACCTTGAGCTGGAGGCAGATGTTGGCAGCTGCGCACTAGGTCCTTTGGTTGTCCTCTAGTGTATTGCTCTAGGTAATGCAGGCAGTCACTTTCATCATCAGTTTTCCGCTCTACTCCTCTTTCAAATGCACGGATGAAGGCTTCAAACTGCAATGGGTCACCGTCATAAACAGGAATGTCTCTTGGAGGTAAAGTAGAAGTGAGATGCTGTTGAGCCAGCATAGCAGTGATGTCATTTTGCCTCTGGATTAAGTTATAGATGTCACCTTGATTACCATTGTTGATTACAGGTGGTGTGATGTCAACATATCCCTGCACATGTGTCTCTATACTTGGTCTGGGAATAGAGGTTTGGGCTTGATGAGGTAAGTATTCAGTTGCATGTAGATTAAATCTTGCTGTAGGGTTTCTGAAGTAAGAGCTCATCCCATCTGATGCTCTAGAGGTGTGTCTTGAAACCCATGCTGAGCACGTTTAGCCTGGCATTGGCCTCTGTCAGTTTAGTTTGTAAATCCAATTGTTCCTTCTTTCGTTTCACCTGTTCTTCTTGTTGTTTCAACTGTTGTTTCAATTGTTCCCCTTGTTGGTTTAACTGCTCCCCTTGTTCATCAAGCTCATGTTGAATATCCAGTGCTGCAGCCCTCTCGCTTAAAGCCGCCCTGTCTGCGTGGGCTTTAATTCGAGCAGAAGAGGTGGATGATGCATGTGATGAATCAGTTTTGTGTTTTGACTGAGGGTGTGATGCCTTTGAAACGCTGTCATCAGGTCCGATGTCCTCTGAGCTGACACTTTGTTCTATGCTGGCACTTCCCACAATAGAGTGTGTGATTGACTGTCCACTCTCAGATAACCACACATTTGCATCTTGTATAAATCCATCATATACATGCATCTTTTCCTGCAGCCACTGCTTTTGCTTTCCCATTTCTTCTTCAGGCAGTTGAAGGTCGGTTAATGATTTGTGAATTTCCTTTAATTCATCACATAACCTCATAAAGTTAACTCATTGTAACTGTATTTCCTTTGCATTGTCTTTTGAGTTCGTAAGCTCTTTCAGTCTTTCCATTAACTTCTTTACTTGTTTGTAGCTGAAGTTTCTTGCTTTTTGACAGTTTACAATGAACAATTCCAATCCTTTGGCAGTGTGAGTGATAATCCTTTTTTCTCTCACAACAATTCAATGAAATTACAAATTAAAATGTGAACTGGATAGAGCTTAGGCGAGGGCTCGGTCCTGGACACAACATGTAATATAAAATGTAAAAAAAACACAAAGGTCAAAATGGCACCTTTATTCTTTAGAGATATTCTAATGTCAACAACATAATGTTTTACAGTGGAGAAATATTATGAGCTTAAACTTATAATTCTGTTTAAAATGTGAATTCTCCCTTTAAAATATGTCATCCTCATGGTTCAGTCACAAACCACTTTTAATGTTTGAACTATAAATATGTAGTAATATGAAAGTTTTAAAGATCATTAAAAGGGCAACTCTTTCAGTGAATGATACACACCAACTTTAACATATACTCTGTTTCATGTTGTTGCTGCTATAAAACCTGAACATCTCCCTGGGGATTCATGTTTGATTTGATCTTAAAGATTTAAATCACACATGGTAACATTTCAAATGTATTAAAGAGAGGACTTTGTAGGCAGGGTTTATCATTGACAATGTGTTGATGAGGAAAAGACAAGGTTTAGAAAGAAATAAGGAACTCACCATGACGAATGGAAATATATGGGTGTTAGTAATCTGTTGGTCTTCATGTTCCCCATTTGTATTTGTCTGTGTGCTGTGTTCAGTTATCTTCACTGGCTGAGTGAACTTTCAAATCATTTCACTCAGACGTGAGTGATCATATTTGGCTGTCTGTGCAGAAACTCCCTAAATAATCAAATCTAAATAAAGTGTAGTTACAGTGAGACATCGTCAATATGAAACACAACTGGAAGAACAACGAACAGACAAACTGTCCTCAGGGTGTGAACGTGTGCAATGTGGTTTTAATGTAACAGTGCCTCCAAAAGTCCCTTAAGTCCATAGCCGTGGGAACATGTTTCAAATGGGGGGTGCTGTGGGGATGACACCAGGGCTGGTTCTGACCAATGTGCTGCCCTATAGGCAAGATTTTAGCTGGCAATGAAAAACCTCTACAAAAGACACTACAAACAGAGAAACATATTGACATGGTGGACAGCTTATATAACAAGGCTTCAAATGTATACTATTTAGTATTGCATGAACATTGAACATGTTTTAATTGGGGGGTGGACTTCACATCCTCTAGGAGGGTCCGGGGGTGCCCCCCCGGGAAGATTGTTTTTTAACATTTTAAAGTAAAATGCTTCAATCTGGTGCACTTTGAGCGCCCAATTACTAGAGACTGATCTAGGGGATACAACTCTAAACACCCATATGAAAAAGATCGGTTTGCATTTTAATAATCAAATAAGTATGTGAACCAGTGCTTGAATTGGGCCGGTACTCACCGGTACGCAGTACCGGCACTTCTGATTTTTACACATGTGGTACCGGCACTTCTTACTGAGTACCGGCAAGGTGCCGGTACTCAGTAAAATGCCGGTACTCAGCCGCCGGCAATATACGTATATATTGTAAACGCAACGCAGCGCAAATGTGGGTCTGACTCTGCCTCACAGAGGGTGACTGGCTGTCTACATGACGTGGCCTGCCGACATTGCCACTTTCATACAGATCATACTAATGCCCTCGATTGGTCTCTGTGTGTCATTCAAGCTCGGGAGGATGTGTGTTGGTGTATGTGTGGCGCGCGCGAGCGAGAAAGCGCGCGCACCGGTTACGTATATTGTTGTTAGCATCTGGTGCTAGCTAGCTGCGCTAACGGATATAAGGAGCTGTTTCAACAACAAGGTGGAGGGAGAGTCCTTTGCTGTCAGACTGAGAGGCTGATAACTACAGCTCTGGTGAGGTAAATTACTCTCTGAGTCTTTAGTTAGTTAACTTAGATTAAGTTATCTCATTGGGTCTCAAACGGTTCGGTCACCATTTATGTAAACACATATTTCCATTTGAGGGGGTAGTGATTCGTAAAATATGCATGAATAATACAAACAAAATGTTAACTAGGTGAAAAAAGGTAAGATAAACTTGTTGAGAGCTAAAACTAGTCTTTGCTGTTGCCTCAAAGAGGAGCAGGGGGGAGAGGAGGGAGACAGGAGAGGCCGATTCAGGAGCCCAGACATACTCACAACTATAAATGAACCAAAAACAAATAAATAAACAAGTTTCAATGTTTTTCATATTGGATATTGTATGTTATTGGTTATGGCCATGTACTTATGATTTTATGATTATTTAAATGTATACATTTTTGTTTCATATGGGTGTAGTCTCTTTATTTCCCCCTCAAAATGCACCAGATTGATGCATTTAAGTCCAACATTTAAAAGAAAATCTTACCGGGGGAGCATGCCCCCGGAGCCCCCTATAGGATTTGAGGCCCGGCCCCACTGTTCCCAAATAGATTTGCAATTTTTTTAAAATAGTAACCCATCTCCATATGTTTCTTTTGGGGTAGTAGATTTAAACTAGAGGGCCATCACTTTGTGCAGCAACGCTATTGACAAATAAATCCAGCAAAATGGCACAAAAACCTGGTAGTGGCCTCAGGGACGAGGAGTCATTTAACCAGCCAGTAGGAGTCAAGCTTTACTTTCTTTTATATCCATAAAGAAAAAGTAAATCTGTTTACAGTTGTTTCATTGTGGATGTTGAGAGGTATCCATATATCTCTTCATTTTGCTCTCAAAGTGCACCAGATTGATGCATCTAACTTCAATATTTAAAAATAAATGTTCCCGGGGGAGCATGCCCCCGGACCCCCCTAGACTAGAGGGTGTCAGGTCCACTCCCCACTTATAAAAATAGCACTTTACCACTGCACCCCCTCTAATCTCAGATGCACCCTGAGTCATTTTGTTTAAGTACAGTGAGCCTTTCTAAAATATACAGTAAAGAGACAAACCCACCAGCATTATAGGATATACTATGACTTTGTGCCAAATACTTGTTGCTGATTTAGAGTACTGGCACCTTTTTTATTCCAATTCAAGCACTGACTGAGACAGGACAACACATGGAGAGAACAGTACACCTATTGTGTAAGTACATACAAGCAGGTCACACAGTATGATCACAAATACATACAATCTGTTACAAATCTGTTTTTATTAAAAAGTGCAGGCTGCATTATGTGTTCTCAGCCTTGGAGAAACTTGACACGTTTTGGTATGTGTCTGAACCTCTCTATAGTGGTTCATTAATAAAACAGATATTTCAACGTGTGCCTACTTTGTTCATGTTCTGTTGAGGTTAATTTCAGTAGTTGTGTGCTATAATGTATATACAAAGTGTGAAGAGGAGGCAACTTTAGAATAGGGAATCTGTTCAGGTCAATTAGAGTCAAACTACTAGCTTATTGGTTATGATGAACAAGACTTCTCTTTAAAATAGGGAACATCTTCTTAGATAGAAATACCTCATTTTGAGTTATTTAGACACAATTAACACTTATAGTTTCATGTCTTGTTACATAAGAAGAGATCATATGTGTTAAGTGTTATTATGGGAGAATTACTATTCTTGTGGTACTACTGCCTTATTAGGCCCATATTGAGCAGAGCATATTAAGACCAAAACTCATGTACAACAACTTCCTTACCTGCAATAAATAAGCACTAATTAGAGGGTTATTGAGGAAAGACTCAACTAATGGCTTATTACTTATAATATGGTCATGTAGAATAAGGCATTGATAAGTGTTTTATAATGACTAATAAAGAGCCCATATACTGCTAATATGCATGTTGATTAACAACTCATTGAGGGTGAATTTGTGTACCTTAATATAAAGTGTTACAGTGATTTTATTGAAGGTAATTAATTAAAAGGCCTATTTTATCAGTATCAAAAGTATGCCTTTTTCTATTTTAGAGCAATAGCCCCTCCAAATGTCTGTGCACGTCCCTGCATGTAACGGAGTATTGCCTCTTTCCTGTTCTGTTTACGTGGAGCTATGAAAAACACGGACGTCTTCTGGATATCCGGGCAGAAGAGAACATTTCACAACTTTTGGAAAAGGTGCACAAGAACGAGGAGGTCTTCAAAAATCTTTAGTGAAAGAATGAAGCAGAATGGATTTAACCGGAGTAATGAACAGTGTCATGTAAAGTTAAAAGCTCCGTTGACAATACATTAAAGTGCACGACGCGCTGCAGAAGAGTGGCAGCTCCCCGATATTAGAGACAAATGTATTTGTTCTGACGACCTCGACAATATCTGGAACACAAGACCCATAGTGAGCCCCGTAGATGAGGGAGTCCTATGAAGCAGCTGTTAGGTGTGAATGACCAGAGAGAACATGCTCAGTGTGAAATGAGACTCCATAATGATGTGTTTAATGTGAGGTCACACTGACATCTAGTGGTGATCTGCAGACATCAACACAAGGTCAACATTAAACTCCTCATAACGTTAAGCATTATTGAGAATATGATTAATTCACATGGCTTTGGTAACATGATGCTTTATTAAAGCTCTTTAAAAATGCATATCGTTAAAGCTGGTTTAAGATCACCCCATGTCTGTCCTCCTGAGTCCTACATTTGATTGTTTTTATTGAATTTTCATTGACTTTTTGTTGTATTTTATTGTATTTTTATTGACTTCTATCTTGTCTTTTTATTAATGATTTTCTATATGTTTGTTAACAATGTAAAACCTACTGAGACAATCGTGTTTTTTTACATTGAACCAAATAAATAAACTTTTCTCTGATCAGCTGTAGCTATGGCAACAGGTGGCAGTTAGCCTACATTAGCTTTGATGCTAGCTAACATTACCCACCGTTTAAAACACATTACCGTAATTACCTGAACATTTTAAAACGCATTCATTAAAACATGTAAGGTGCTTTAAAAGTGATATAACGTAGTGAAAGGTCTTAACAAGTACCTTGAGCGCTGTTGCTGAGCTGAGGTATGTCAGTGTTTGGAAATGAAGCATCACAGAAAGCACCGGGAGGAGGACCGGGGATGTCCTCTCTGTTCATCCGGGAGAGGGAGCAGGCAGAGCGGCCAGCAGACAGAGCAAAGACCCCTGGTAGTGCGCCAGACGCTGATGCAAATCGTGGCCAAACGGTGGGACTACATTTAACATTTCACACACAATACACCCTGAAACTACACACTGCGGAGATTTAGACCTGAGATTAGGGAAGAGCATTTCCACCACAGAAAAGAACATGATCTACTCTGTTAGTCATTGATATGACATCTCATATGATTTACTATACTCAGATCTAGTACTTGAGTAAAAGTAGAAGTACTCAGATATTGTACTTGAGTAAAAGTAGAAGTACTCAGATCTTGAACTTGAGTAAAAGTAGAAGTACTCAGACCTTTTACTCATTATGCAGATGAAATACAATATAAATAAAATGTTATGTAAGAGCTCTTATTTTGAAGTGCTTCCTGTTTGCTGTTTAGTTTCACTTCGTGCTCGTCGGTCGTGTCGCACCTTCTTCTTCTTCTTCTTCTTCTTCTTCTATCGAAAGGTTTGTAACTTTTTGTGACTTTAGAGTTTTTAGAGACAACTCTGATTATCAATCATTGCTCAGAGAATAAGAACAACTCTTTAGTTTAACTTTCAGAGACTCAGAGACAGACTTTAACTCTCTTCCTGTTTTTAGCTGAGATACACCTCTCCACAATAACTAATATTAT
This sequence comes from Notothenia rossii, assembly GCF_949606895.1. Lineage (NCBI taxonomy): Eukaryota > Metazoa > Chordata > Actinopteri > Perciformes > Nototheniidae > Notothenia > Notothenia rossii. The sequence goes on from NC_136902.1 coordinate 1,752,229, forward strand.
TATTATTATTGTTATTATTATTATTATCAATCGTTACTCAGAGAATTACTCAGAGACCCTCTCTCTCTTTATTTCTGTCCTTACTACAGTAACTGTGTGTGTGTGTGTGTGTGTGTGTGTGTGTGTGTGTGTGTGTGTGTGTGTGTGCGTGTGTGTGTGTGTGTGTGTGTGTGTGTGTGTGTGCGTGTGTGCGTGTATGTGTGTGTGTGTTTCCTTTATACAGTCTATTGTTGTTCCTCGTCACATGACCAGCGAAGTATTTAAAGTTAAACATTTCAAAAGTGGTAAAGGTAAAACATTGGAAATATAAAGAGGATTACATTAATAATAAAAATACTTTTTTTAAATACTAAAATAATACATGTGGAAATCTAAACATTAGTATTTAAAGAAAACACTAATGTTCCTCCCTCAGCCACCAGAGGGCGACACATCCCACAGCCTCACTCACAGGTGAACTGATTCATACAATACAATAGAATTCCTTTATTGTCATCGCACCAGGTACAACGACATTTAAAAAAACAACAACCTCGCAGTGCATTTCCACATAAAACGAATAAATATATATCTACATAAACATATACACACATAAACATATGCTCACACATCCATACCAACATGCATACATGCCCGCACATAATTTAAATACAGTTTACAATATAAAAAACACAGGGATGATATTTTGCATCTCTGATGTCGATCAGTTCATAAGTTAATAACACTATTAAAAAGTAGTGCAGTTGCAAGTTGTAACTGTTCAGTTCAGCGTTTGACAGGGTTCAGTTCTCGTATGGCTCTGGGGTAGAAACTGTTTTTCAGTCGGTTTGTCCTTGATTGAATTGACCTGTAGCGTCTAGCGGAGGGCAGAAGAGCAAACAGGAAGTGTCCAGGGTGTGAAGAGTCTGAAATTATTTTGCCTGCTCTGTTGAGGCAACGTTGGCTGAAGATAATTACAATTACAATTCATTAAAATACAAATCATTTTAAAAATACAAAAATAAAACATTAAAAAACAAATTAAACAGGGATAAGAGTTGAAGAGCAGGACATTCAACATTTTTGAATTACATAAAAACAATTCAAATCCTACAAGAACATATATGAAGCGGAATAAAAAATAATAAGAACATTTTAAAAATGCAATAAAAGGTCAAATGGTATTTACATAATATATGTGGGAGTATAAAGATGAGTAAATACAACATAATAATTAATGTATAAATACAACAGCTACAAAATAAAATGATGAACGTGGACATTTAAAGATTAGAAATGAAAGAAAACAATACGTGAAAATACAAAGAGGAATAAATAAAAGGGAATGTAATAAATAATAATACAATTAATAAATGTAGTCAACAGGAGTAGTGACAAAAAGAGCTCACAATAAATGAAACGGTTATAAAAATTACATAAATTCAAGAATATAAATACTATATGAAGTGGAGGAAAAGTACACCATTTACCTCTGAGTAGAAGTACACCATGTACCTCTGATAGTGAAGTAGAAGTACAAAGAAGTATAACATGTAAATACTCAAGTAAAGTACCTCGAAATTGTACTTAACTACAATACTTGTAAATGTACTTAGTTTACACACAACTGCAGCTCAGCACGCACTGGTAACACTCAAACATCTGTGTGTTGAAGCCCAGAGCAGCAGACCTGAACCTGGACCTGAACCTGGACCTGGACCTGAACCTGGACCTGAACCTGAACCTGGACCTGGACCTGGACCTGGACCTGAACCTGAACCTGGACCTGGACCTGGACCTGGACCTGGACCTGGACCTGGGTCCCGCTGTGTTTCCTCAAAGAGTGACCGCTCAATGGAGCCTCAATCTGCTGATGGGGGGTAAGAATTTAAAACGGACTGAAAGCCATTTGAGTCAGTTGTTGTCTGTGTTGAAGCTTCTGTGTAACCTTCAGGAAATCCTGGTTATTAGCGACGTCGGTGGGCGTTAAGTGAACTGCAGTTAGCATCCTGGACATGAACTCAGTGACGTTCTCCACTAAAGAGATGTGTTTACGTTAGCTTCACACTGCTGGCTGTAGAGCAGCTGAAGAGACGCGAGACACTTTGGAGATAAACTTCACATCTTTAGGATTTACTCTGAACATCTTCCAGAGTCCTTCACATAGAGAGCAGTCCACCGGCTGATAGAGGAGACTCAGAGAGTCTGGAAGGTTCATCTGTTGGGAAACACAGAGCAACCCTGTCTCCTAAAAATTACATTCCCACAGAACAGAACTGCATTCTCAATTACGTTTCGCTAGAGTTTCTTATAAATGTATCTTAAATACGTTTATTTTCTACATATCTTTGTCATTTATTGTCTTGCTTATGATAATGATAATATTCATTTATAAATATCGTTTTAGAGCACACATTTGAAATCGAGAATCGGGCTCGATATGTGGTTAAATTCAAATCAGTAGGCGAGGCTGTAATTTCTCCAGCTGTTACTCTCATGAGCGAGGCAGAACATAATAGTTTTAACATCCCAAAAAGCTGCTGTGTCGTTTATTGCTCCTCAAACATTAAAACAAATCCAGAGTTACGTGTTTCTGAACTTCCTCTAAGAAGAAAGGACAGTAACAGAAGAGCTCTGTGGCTTCAGGCTTGATCGCCGTTCAAATGACAGCGTTGGTTTCCCCAAAGTGGGCGGGGCTGTAAAGTGAAGTAGATTTGACTCTCATCTATTATTCAAAACCATTCTATTTATTCTAATGTAAATTACATGCCAGTGTTCTATCTTTTTATTCATTTGTTTTTATTTTGAATCGTATAATGTCTGACTTTTTTTGTCGTCTGTGAGGAAAAGAAATGGGGCTTCGAGCCTGAAAATACTGAAATCTGTATTTTTGAAAATCTTTTTTTCCTTCCCATTTTGTTATTCTTTTCTAAATAACACAATGTTATTTACTCAACAATAACACACAATTATCCTTGTTGTTATTTATTCGTTTAATGTTTGGGCTTTTTAGCCGTAAATAAAGTCACCGGAAACAGACGTAGGCCTATAAGGGACATTTCGAGCGATGCACACCACAAACCCACTGAACTGATTACCCAAGATCCTCAGCTTGAAGCTCGTTGATTGGATGTTTTAGCCGCAATGCACGTTGGGATATGATGTTAATGCGATATGATATCCGAAAACATTTAAAAAAAATAAAATACTTTATTCCGAGTGTTCTTGCTTTTCTCTTTGGAAGTCATCACATAAAGGCATTGTAATACACGGTTCGGCTGCATTACATATGACGGCCCGTCCACACACAGGCATCAAAACATCTTGAAAGATCTTGATGCTGGGCGTGTCTGAAGCTTGGCGATTTTTTTGCGAGCAATGCGACCAACAACCAATCACATGAATCTCCCGCCCCCGACATACAAAGCAATAGCAATGTTTAAACGAAGTAAACTGGATATAAACTCTCCAAACAGGAGAAAACCTACCAGTTTCACCCACTGTCTCTGCCCCCTCCCTCCATGCCTGGTTCCTCCGGTTTGTATCCCGGTAAATAGTTCTGGTCGTAAAGAACCGGGTGATTTGCTACCGTAATATCTCGTTTGGAATATGAGGAAATGAACTGCGGTCTGGCTCTCCCAGCTTGCACGCGGTTTGACTGGCTAGCGCTTGCACTGGCGGGATTTGCATAAACGGGATTTGATTGGCTGATGCCAGCTTCGAAAGCATCGGGAGCATCAAAAGTTGAACATTGCTCAACTTTTGATGCTCACGATGCTTGCAAAGCCATGCTCCGCTCCCCACAATGCAGTTCGGCGAAGATTACAAATCTTCTACGTCCCCCCCATTCAAGTGAATGGGCGAAGCTTTGAAAGATTTTTTTCATGCCTGTGTGTGGACGGGCCGTTACATATCTGCCGTAGTTCTTTATTTATAGAGCCCTGATTAGAAGACTTCTGGACAAACTTGAAGAACTGAAAACTGAATATGTGACGTGGATCATAAATATATCAACAATTAAACAACATCTTACATTTCTTTTCACAAAATACGTCTCCTCGCAGTATCAATAGTAATTCGGCTGACTTTTATATTTGATCCAATCGGTAGATAGGTTATATTTACACCATAACGGTGCACAGCTGATAGAAAAGGACTTGTAGTTTTTGAAGATATTACTGATTTTCTTTGAATATAAGAATGTAAATACTGAGTTGAGAGAATAGTCAGGGGATTGGGGTGATGGGAGACACATCTATGGAATCACAATTTCAATAGCTTACCATTAAATGACGGATATACCTTTCTGTGATGCCCCTGTGGGTTCATCAGTGGAGAGGGTGTGGCTGTGCTGTCTGTGCTGCACTTGCTGCATTGATTGCAGTAACTCAGGACACCTGGGTTTGGTGTCCTGCAGTTCTTTAAAGCCTCTCTGCTCCTCTCTGCTATCTCCTGCAGGCACCCGGCTCTTATGAGTATACCCAGTGTTTATGTGACTTGTTGGTGCAAATAAACACCTTTTTCTACCCGTTAATGTGTTGTGTCTCCTCTTTGTTGTGGCCTTCTGAGCCAGGTCACAACACTTTCTGTCTGTGATGTTTTACAAATCAGATATTAATGTGTAGTAAAACATGAGACACAGCAATATCCTGTAAAATTATGTAAAAACATGAACTACACATCTTCAGATGTTATACATACATAAGTGTCTGTGTGTACCTTGTGTGCACCGCCTAGTGGTTAAAGCACGTTATTGAATTGTTTTTGTTGAATAATGTTATTTTTGTTGAATAATGTTATTTGATGAAAAAAAGATTAAGAGTACATACTTTCATAGGGGGAAAGTAGAAGGTCAATGATAGAAATATAGAATATAAAAAAATCAAGAAGATACTGTAAGTGAGCTCTATAAAACAGTTTAGTGCTGGATGTACAAAGATATTAATTTGAGTATCTATTGCAGGTCTCCCTTGAAAAAGAGATATATGATCTCAATGGGACCAATCTGGTTAAATAAAGGTTTGAAATGAAATGAAATGAGGATGTGGAAAACAGACAACGTTATTAACACATTAAAGAATACTTTAGGTTAACCTGTTAAGCCCGAGAGACCCCGGTACCGGGGCACTGCCGCAACACCTCGCAGGAAACAGTGTCTGAGGGCATGTTCATTTAATAAACTATGAATGTTTTATATCCATGTAACGGTAAGAAACTCATCTAACTGATCATTTAATTTTTTTCAAAATAAAACCCACAATGCTAACGCTGAGCCTCTGAATTAGCAACGAGCAAAGAATGTGGTCTTCAATGGCATTAAAACGATAAAAACGCTGCTGAAGTTAATCCATAGGTTAATCCAATGTGTCTGTGTCCCTTTGAAATGATTTCTGATAATCCATGAGCAATAAACCTGCTTTTCCGTTTCCAGATGTCAGAGCTAGAGCTCTCTATAGCTTCACTCTCATGCAAAACTCCGTCCGTGAAGCCCCCACCTTTTTGTTTTACCATGTGTGTGAGTGGGGAGATTCCCCTTTGATTCTATTGGCTCTAACGGTCAGAAAGAGATGTCAATCATCAAAATCGACCAATGGGTTCCAGAGATATGGAAAATCCACCCAAATGGCCCCAGAAGTGTTTTTTTTGTGCTAAATCTGTCTAAAAAGGTCAGATTTAACTTGTTGTGCATCAATCTTGATACAGGGTACTTATATGTTCTACTTTCCTAAAGCTTTTAGTCTACCTTACCATCCAAGGTTAGTTTTCAGTATACGTAAAAAAGAACTTTTGGACGGACACTATAATTTACAGTTTTTTTACTTTGTTCAATCTGAATTTTCATTCAAATAAAAAACATCTATATTGATTCTGACTTTTCTACATCCAACTCACAGGTTTATCATTACTTTGAGAAAAAATATTATTAATTTATCCCTTTTAGAAGTGAAGTTATGGTCATTTGTTCTGGGAATGTCATTTTCGAGCCTGAGACCTGAAACACAGGCTCAGGGATAAACTGGTTAAGGTCTTCTTTCAAATAAGAAAAAAGCTTTAGGGGTATCTACAGATAAATATTAAGCCTGACAAAGTACTTAATGCCTAATATATTGCTTTCCTGCAATGTTAACTATGTTGAAGCACTTATTTTAACTGATATTATACACATTAATTATACTCTTATGTAGATAGTATAAGAAATGTGCAGAATGACAGTTTAATGGTGGAGGTACACACACATATTGATAGATGTCTTGTAATGCGCTGTTGAGGAACCTGTGACCCAAGTTTTTCATTCATTGCATAACTACACTATGATATGTCAATAAACCTTAGAAAATCTTGAAATCTTGAAAGGGATGTGCAAAATAGCCATAATACAGTTTTTAATGAACTATTAGTAGAGAATAACGAGTAATGAATATACTTTATAGATCTGCAGATAAATGTTTAGTCTTCTCAAGCACCAACTATCAAATATCTCTCCTGATTGTTGGCACTTGACAATCACCTTCCCTGAATGTTACTCTGGTGTAACTAAAGTCTGCTTTAAGGGTTGTTTATATTTCACATCATTAATCAGAATCTGCAAAGTAACTAAAATAAATGTAGTGGAGTAAAAATACCAGGTTAACCTCTGAGTTGTAGTGGAGTAGAATTACAAAGTAACAATGAGCTGTCATGTGGGTATATATTAATGCTGCCCATTATGGACACAAGCGATTTTCACCCATTTAGTCATTACATGTTTTAAATGTGTACACACCTATGTGTTTCCTATCGCCTAAACCTCCAGGGCTGTACACAGTTTAATACTGTCAACTTTTAATTTTGGGGAAAACGGATATCATATCGCATTAACACCACATCCCAACTAGAACATCCAATCAGCGAACATGAAAACATTCCCAGTGAAAGATGCAAAAACAAATAAATAAAAAGATAAAACACTGGCATGTAATTTACGTTAGAATAAATAGGATGGTTTTGAATAATAGATGAGTCAAATCTACGTCACTTTCCAGCCCCGCCCACTTTTGGGGAAACCAACGCTGTCATTTGAACGGCGATCAAGCCTGAAGCCACAGAGCTCTTCTGTTACTGTCCTTTGTTCTTAGAGGAAGTTCAGAAACACGTAACTCTGGATTTGTTTTAATGTTTGAGGTGCAATAAACGACACAGCAGCTTTTTGGGATGTTAAAACTATTATGTTCTGCCTCGCTCATGAGAGTACCAGCTGGAGAAATTACAGCCTCGCCTACTGATTTTAATTTAACCAGATATCGAGCCCGATTCTCGATTTCAAATGTGTGCTCTAAAACGATATTTATAAATGACTTTTATCATTATCATAAGCAAGACAATAAATGGCAAAGATATGTAGAAAATAAACGTATTTGAGATACGTTCATAACGAACGTAACGTGGGAGAAAATACGTTTCTAGCTAAACGTATTTGAGAATGCAGTTTAGTTCTGTGGGAACGTAACAGAGTGATTTATACCATTACATTGTAAAGAGTGACTTTAGAGTTAACATATTTTCATCAGTTTTTCTCCAGCGTGCCCATGTGTAGCTTGGGAACCAGAGAGTCACCGGTTCAAGACCCCAGAAGACCAAGTGCTACCCAGGTGTCCCTGAGCAAGGCAGCGTTCCCCACACTGCTCCCCGGGCCCGTACATATGGCAGCCCACTGCTCCTAACACTAGGATGGATCAAATGCAGAATGTACATTTCCCCTCTGTGGGACGATGAAGAGCTCCTTCTTCTTCTCTTGATGCATCTGTTTCTGTTTCAGGGTCCAGCAGCAGAGACCAGACTCTCCCAGCTGTCTGTCCCTCAAGAGCGACCGGTCGATGGGTGACTTCATAAACTTTAAAGGACGACCTCCGTCTGCTGATCAGAAGTAAGCTGTGACTCACAGTAAGAGTCCGGTTATGATAAAACTGGTTGATATGAATTATTTTCCAACATATTTTTCAGCAGTTTTTCTCCAGCATGTTTTACGGCCTGATAAATGGAACAAATAATCAGGAGAGTGAGAGCGGTGTTTCCTCAGCGAGAACTTTACTCTATTCAATTGCATTTCCAAAAGTACAGCAAGTAGAAAACATGCAAAGCTTCTTCAGTAGAGTCCAAACACTTTTTCCTTTCACAGCATTTATCTAAGACTTCTTACTTTTCTCTCGGCAAGGCAAGGCAATTTTATTTACATAGCACCTATCAGTACGCGACAATTCAAAGTGCTTTACAAAATAAAAACAAAAGACATTTAAGAATAAATACAGCATAAACACATTATTAAATAGTGTAAGAGTCGGGAGGGCTGATAATTTATTCCGGGAAATTACTCAGACCTACTAATTGACCTAACAGAAGCTATTGAGTAAGTTTACTGCTTGGCTCAGATCCACCAACGTCAGCAGGATCTCACCTCTACTAACTCCTGAAGAACCAGGTTCAATGAACTGCTGTTTCAATTCAGACAACCCGCTAAATCTGTTTAAGCGATCCAGAAGGATTTTGGTATCAGTAATGAGGTGTGGCCCTACCTAAGTGTGAGTTTGGCAGGGTGCAATCTTACCTTGAAGCAGGAGAGGAGAGCGCAGATGTCTTTTAAGTTGTCCCAATCCAAAAGGTGGGATCAGTTTATTTGAAGAGAAATAGGTCCAAACTAATACAGGGTTTTTACCTTCTCTCGTTACAACATTATACTCATACTAAACATATCATTCTGTGATCATGTTCTAATATGAAACCTTAATTCACAGGCTCTTGAGGCCTAGTAAACAGGGCCGGATCTAGACAATTTGCTGCCCTAGGTGAGATTTTAGGCGACATTTTATATAAAGAATAAACGAAAAATCTCTACAAAAGACAAATACACTGCAAAAACAGAAACTTATTTTCATAGGTAATATAAGTCAAAATGGCTTCAAATGTGTTCAGTATTGTATGAACATGTTTGAATTGGGGGGTGGACGTCACATCCTCTAGGGGGGTCTGGGCGTATGTCCCCCCGGGAAGATTTTTTTTTAAACATTTTACAATAAAATGCTTCAATCTGGTGCACTTTGAGCACACAATTACTAGAGACCTGATCTAGGGGGTACAACTCTAAAACGCCCATATGAAAAAGATCTGTTTACATTTTAATAATCAAATAAGTATATGAATATAACCAATAACCTACCATAGCCAATAACAAATAAATGTAGCTTATTTAATTTTTGTTGTTCATTCATATCTTATTTTACCTAGTTAACATTGATTTATTTATGCATATTTTTGTATCTCTCCAACTTTAAACACTATTTTTGGTTAACTGTCCTATAGTATACATTGGAAGGATTTCAAACCTGTTTTTATTTATCCTAATAATTATAAAGGAGGGCCTTGGAAATATGTGTTTACATAATTTGTGGTCAAAACGTTTGAGACCCACTGAGATAACTTAGACTAAAATTAACCATCTAAACACTCAGAGTCCTTTACCTCACTGAGCCTCTCAGTGTGACAGGAGAGCTCTCCTCCACCCTGGTTGTAGAAGCATCTATTTCTTATCTCCGTTAGCGCAGCTAGCACCAGATTCTAATAACAACAGCGCCGGTACCGGTGCGCCCTCTCCCTTGCTCGCTCTCTCGCTATCACGCTCGCACTTTGGCTGTGAGCTGCGGGCGCCTGATAAGCCAACATCCCCCACTTTCATCACTTACAGCGCCCACCGTACAGGGCAAATTAAACGTGTAACCGGGGTGAAAAGGATGTTATATTTACTTAATTATGAATGTTGTTACATCTAGGCCGAACATTTGGATGAGCGCCAACGGTCAAAAATGTTTTTTCCCTCCCAGAGCAGCGCCCCCCAGATCTGGCGCCCAAGGCGACCGCCTGTGTATTATGCCAGAAATTGGCCCTGCCTAGTACATACAGTGGCAATGTCTCAAGATTTAGCAAAAATACACCTTACACCATACAGTAACACAAATACTACAAATCAACATTACAAACAATCAAAAATGAAAAAGGGTTATTATTACTTATTATTATTTTAAGAAAAGAAAAAAAAGTTTAATTTTTTTTTGAAAAAACTTTTTTTTTTTTGGTACCTTGCTGGCGCCCCCTAGCAGCGACGCTCATATTTCAGCAGCGGCGCTGCGCCACCACTATCTGTATATAGGGGAAACAAGAATATAATTGACTATATTTGATTATAACTAACTTTCGTTTTCATTATTCAACCTGATATGGAGATCTCAAAAATGGCATTTAACAACAGGCATAAAAATGCAAAGATAATTAAATCAATAAATCAATAAATCAACACAGCAGGTACAGAATACATGAATAAAAGGCATACTGCAGTGCGAGTATGGGCAGCTCAATTAAAAGCAGCAGCAAAAAGACATGTTTTTAGTCTGGTTTTGAAAATAGGAAGTGTTTCAGCGGACGTGCACTATTCGGGCAGTTTGTTCCAGATTGTCGGGGCATAATAGCTAAACGCTGCTTTTCCATGTTTAGTGGTTATTCTTGGAACAGAGAGCAGACCCAACACAGAAGACCTGAGACTCCTGGATGGTTCATAGTTATGCAGGAGATTGTTTATATACCTCGGTCCTAAGCCATTTAGTACTTAACAGCAGTAGTATTTTAAAATCAATTCTTTGGCAGACTGGAAGCCAGTGTAAAGACTTCAGAACAGGAGTGATGTGATCCACTTCCTTAGTGTCAGTGAGGAACCAGAGTAAAGACTTCAGAACAGGAGTGATGTGATCCTCTTTCTTAGTGTCAGAGAGGAACCAGAGTAAAGACTTCAGAACAGGAGTGATGTGATCCACTTTCTTAGTGTCAGTGAGGAACCAGTGTAAAGACTTCAGAACAGGAGTGATGTGATCCACTTTCTTAGTGTCAGTGAGGAACCAGAGTAAAGACTTCAGAACAGGAGTGATGTGATCCACTTTCTTAGTGTCAGTGAGGACTCGAGCAGCAGCGTTCTGAATCAGCTGAAGCTTTCTAATAGATGTTTTAGTGAGACCTGTGAAGACACCATTGCAGTAGTCCAGTCTACTGAAGATAAAAGCATGGACACATTTTTCCAGATCCTGCTGTGACATCAGTCTTTTAATCCTAGATATGTTCTTTAGGTGATAGTAAGCTGATTTAGTAACTGTTTTAATGTGACTGTTGAAACTCAGGTCAGAGTCCATGACTACACCTAGATGTCTGGCTCTCTCTGTTGTTTTGAACATTGCAGACTGAAGCTCAGCGCTAACTTTTAAACGTTCTGCCTTGGCTCCAAAAACCATTACCTCAGTTTTATCTTTGTTTAATTGGAGAAAGTTGTGACACATCCAGTCATTGATTTGTTCAATGCACTTACTCAGTGTTTGAATTGGAGCATAGTCTCCTGGTGAAATTGTTACGTAAATGTGTGTGTCATCCGCATAGCTATGGTAACTTATTTTGTTGTTCTTCATTATCTTAGCCAGTGGTAGCATGTAGACGTTAAAGAGAAGAGGCCCCAAGATGGAGCCTTGAGGAGCTCCACATGTCATATTTGTCAACTCAGATGTGTATTTACCTATAGAAACAAAGTTTTTTCTGTCCTTTAAGTAGGATTCAAACCAATGTAGAACTGTTTCTGAAAGTCCCACCTAGTTTTCTAGTCGGTCTAGTAATATGTTGTGGTCAACAGTGTGAAACGCAGCACTGAGATCTAATAATACTAACACTGAAGTTCTGCCACTGTCTGTGTTTAAGTGGATGTCATTGAAGACCTTTACAAGAGCAGTCTCAGTGCTGTGGTTTGGAAGAAAGCCTGACTGGAACACATCCAAACAGTTATTTAAATGCAAGAAATTACTCAACTGTTGAAAAACAACTTTTTCAATGATTTTACCTAGAAATGGCAGGTTTGATAAGGGCCTGTAATTGTTCATTACTGAAGCGTCTAGATTATTCTTAAGTAACCTCCGGCTCGAAGGAAGAAGCTTGAATTCTGAGTGCAGAGGGTGGGAGTCATCGTCTAATATGGAGCTGGATAACCGCTGTCACTGCCTGAGGTACAGGGTCTCCAGGTTTAGCTGTGGCTCACCAATCAGTCTGCTGGACCACTTTACGATCTGACTCAGAGAGTTTCTGCTCTTTAAAGTCAGGTTACCATGACATTAGTGAGAAAGACAGAATTGACTGGATCAAAGCACGATAAAACATAATCTTCATGGTTTTGTCAATGTTAAAATAGGACAATTTCCAAAGACAGTACAAACGCTGGTGCCCCCTTTTGCACACAGCTTCACAGTTTGGATCAGAGCTCCATTTTGAGTCAATAATTGTCCCCAGATATTTGTATGATTGCACAAATTCTACTTTCTGATTCTGGATTGTTAAGACTTCATGTATGTGGGGATGTCTTCTCAAATCAATGATCATGTCCTTGGTTTTGCTTATGTTCAGTTGGAGATAGGACTCCTCACACCACCTGACAAAGTCGTCCATGACAGGGCCATGGCTGGTCTCATTGTCCTGGAGCCTACTAACAATTACAGAGTCATCTGCATACTTTAAAATAGTCCTATTTTCCCACCTGCTTTGACACATATTAGTGTAAAGTATAAAAGTGGTGAAAGCACACATCCTTGTGGGGAGCCAGTGGAGGAGCTGACTTGATCAGATAAGGTCCCATTCACCCTCACTCTTTGTGTCCTATTGGTTAAAAGAATCAAGAATCCAGCCCATAAGATTCTTGCTTATTTCAAATTGTTCTAAAAGTCTGCCAATTAGAATATGAGCTTGAATTGTGTTAAAAGCAGAGGAAAAATCAACAAATAAAAGTCTAGCATGAGATCCATTTCCCTCCAAGTGTTTAAAAAGTAAGTCAGATAAGGTGACCGTGGCGTCCTCCACTCCTCTGTGAGGCCTGTAAGCAAACTGCATGGGATCGAGTGCATGCTCAGTCTTCCTTAAGATTTCTGCTCTGACTAGTTTTTCCAATGTCTTCATTAGAATTGATGTAAGTGCAACTGGTCTAAAATCATTAAGAGTTTTGGGGCCTCTGGATTTGGGAACAGGGACTACCACAGCATCCTTCCAAACCTTTGGCACATGCTGTGTCTGTAAAGACATATTCAAAATGTAGTGGAACACAGGGCTAAGTTCTTTTGCACAAAGTTTAAGTCAACGACCCCAGATGTTGTCAGGTCCATGACTCTTATTTTACTAAATGGAAGGCCTTTTCCACTTCCCTCTGATCTATGTTAAAATGCTTATTGTCTTCAAGTTTAAGCTTCAGTTCAGATATATTATTACTGAAATCAAATGTGTCAAATCTAGAAAAAAAGTAATTTAGGGCATTTGCAAACTCAACATCTGAATTAAAGCCATCCAGAGTCACATGGCAGCTATTCTTTGTTTCCCGGAGGCCTGTTATGGTTTTCATGCTACTCCAGACTGAGCCAAGGTTGTTTGCAGCCATTTTGTTTTGTAGTTCAGATTTAAAATTCTGTTTAGCTTTCAGAATTTCTATTTTAAGTTCCCTATCAGCATCATGCAGATCAGAGGCACTTCCCTGTTTAAAAGCTTGTTTCTTTTTCTGAATGCTGGACTTAACCACCTTGGTCACCCATGGTTTGTTATTAGGGTATATTTTAACTTGCTTACACGGAATAACCATGTATTTACAAAAGGCTGTATATGAGCATGTTACATCAACAAGTTCATCCAAGTCGGCACCACAAGACTCTTTGAACATATCCCAATCAGTGCAGTCATAACATTCCTGCAAACAGGCTACAGATTCTTCTGTCCAGACATTTATGTCCTTTGTCAAAGTTTTCTCTCGCTTCAAAACTGTTTTGTATATGGGCAGTAAATGCACACAGTTATGATCAGCAGAGCCCAGTGGGGGTAATGGGACTGACTTATAGGCTTCCTTACTGACCCATAACACAGGTCTAATGTTTTATCCCGCCTGGTTGGACAGGAGACATATTGATCAAAGTTAGTGAGTGTCTTTTTAAGGGTCACATGGTTAGAAATCCCCAAGTATAAAGTTTGGTGCGTCAGGTGAAATTGACTGCAGTTATTTCACCAAATCAAAGATAGTGCTGGAGGCAGAGGTGGCATTTGCCCTGGGATGGATGTACACTATTGTTATAGAAACTTGGGGAAACTCACGGGGCAGGTAGAAGGGACGCAATGAAACGGATAAAAGTTCAACATCTGGGGTGCAAATGAGTTCTCTGACAGTCACAGAGCTACAGTACTGTTTGTTTACGTACAAACATACTCCGCCCCCTTGAGTTTTTCCTGTCACTTCCGCCTTTCGATCCAAAACCGTCAATAAACAGATCGTTGTCCTGGTTACAGTCTGTGAGCCATGTCTCAGTGAAGGCCAAAACACAGCAGTCCCTGAAATTATTCTGAAACCGAACATTACCCTGAAGCTCTTCAACCTTGTTCCTCAGCGATTGAACGTTCCCCAGGATCATCGAGGGCAGAGGAATCCGAGGGAGCCACTGCCTTCTCATGCGTAATCTTACGCTACCTCGTTTACCCCGCTTCCTCCTCTGGTGCCCCGTTGCACCACAGGTTTCATTTGGATTCCTCCGAATAATGTCCGGTAACTGTAACGTGGTATCTATCACTCGAGCCAGACTTGCCATGTTCAGTTGCAGCAGCACATCTCTGGTGTACTGTGTCCTCTCCCGGATGACAGCCCCATTGACATCACATGCTAAACATTGAAGGAATACGATCCACAGAATCACAGAATAAAGAATGTCCATTTTGACTAGCGGCGCAGGGAGCATTCAATCATACAGACGCTTTATCGAATAGGTCGGTGGCGCATTAAAAACCTTTAAAACAAACACAAAACAAACAAAATGGAGGACACCAAACTTTTCCCTGCCGGTCGCAGCGTGCGCATGCGCCCAGTGTAGATGGCCACTAACTAACAGGGCGTGTGTATCGCTCACTGATTGGACTCAGTGGAATCAAGGGGTAAGACGCAAGGAAAATACGCAAGTGAGGGACGCGAGTATTGAGGTTAAGAATAGTGAGATGCAGCCTAAAAGCCATTTGAGTTAGTTGGTGTCTGTGTTAAGCTTTTCCGTGTAACCTTCATGAAATCCTGTTTATTAGCGACTTCGATGGGCGTTAACCTGTTAACCTTTTTTTCACGAAACTGTGTCTCAGGGCTTCTTAACATTTAACAACCTATTAATGTGTCATACCCACTTAACGGGAAGAAACTCAGCTAACTAACGATACGAACCATTTTTACCGTAACAAAACACAAGTCTCACAAGAAGCGTCTAAATGAACCCTGAGCGAAAGAATGCTAACGCACTTAGCACAGAACTCACGGTAGAAAAAAGTATACTTATCGGATCTGCACAATCAAGACATTAGCTAGCAAGCTGAGATTCCACAGATTCTAGGGGTATAAGTATCATCACTGAGTGATCAAAACTCGCCGCATGGGAAGCGAACCCAGACAACACACAACGTAGCTTTACGGAGCAAAATCGGGAAATATGTCTTACCTTTTGCTGTTTCTGATCAATAGTTGTGTTCAATGGCATTAAAACGATAAAAACGCTGCTGAAGGTTAATCCAATGGTTTATCCAATGTGTCTGTGTCACTTTGAAAGGATTACGGATAATCCATCTTCATATGTATGTCAATAACGGAGATTTCATATATAGCTGCTACGATAGCCATAGTATGACAGCTTCTGGTTTTGGGCATTCTGGCTACGCATCACTCTATTCACCAATGGTAATGTTTGGATGGATTTTAGGAACTTCCCTCTCGATTCTATTGGCTCTAACGGTTAAAAAGAGGTGTCAATTATCAAAATCAACCGAGGGGGGCCAGAGATATGGAAAATGCACCCAAATGACCCCAGAAGTGTTTTTTTTTCTAAACCTCTCTAAAAAGGTCAAATGTCACTTGTTTTGCATCAATCTTGATACAGGGTACTTATTATATGTTATAGTTTGGATTCCTAAAGCTTTTAGTCTATATCCCATCATCCAAGGGTGGTTTTCACTATAAGGAATGGTTTCTTTCTGGACGGACACAATAATGTACATGTTTTTACTATGTTCAATCTGAATTTACTTTAAAAATAAAAAACATCTATATTGATTCTGACTCTTCTACATCCAACTCACAGGTTTATCATTGCTTTGAGAAAAAAGAGGATTAATTTACTCCTTTTAGAAGATATGGTCATTTGTTCTGGGAATGTCAGTTTCGAGCCTGAGACCTGAAAGCAGGCTCAGGGGTTAACAGGTTAAGTGAACTGCAGTTAGCATCCTGGACATGAACTCAGTGACGTTCTCCACTAAAGAGATGTGTTTACGTTAGCTTCACACTGCTGGCTGTAGGGCAGCTGAAGAGACGCGAGGCACTTTGGAGATAAACTTCACGTCTTTAGGATTTACTCTGAACATCTTCCAGAGTCCTTCACATAGAGAGCAGTCCACCGGCTGATAGAGGAGACTCAGAGAGTCTGGAAGGTTCATCTGTTGGGAAACACAGAGCGATTTATACCATTACATTGTAAAGAGTGACTTTAGATTTAACATATTTTCATCAGTTTTTCTCCAGCGGTTCAATGTATGGGCGGTGGTGGCAAAGTCCGTAGGGACTTGGCTTGGGAACCAGAGAGTCACCGGTTCAAGACCTGTTGGAGATTTGGAGGATGTTCAAAACCAACCTCGTCTCCGCGTGTCGTTTGATAAGCTGGGTAAATTCGTAAAAAGGAAGGGATTAAGAAACACCAGAATGCAAGTTAAACAATAATCTTGTTTTAATGATAAAAAGTAACAATACAAATACAAATACAAATACAAATACAAACACAAAGGAAGTACTTCCTGCTCTTCCTCCAATCTCACGGATCTGGTCAGTTTGAAGAAAAGAAGAGGCTGGTTTAAAGAAAACATAGGCTTATATCCAAAGCCCCAGGAGGAGCTATGCGGCTGCCCCCCCCCCCCCCCCCCCCCGAGGGGTCCTCCACTTAGAAAAAACAGCCAATCAGCGCGAGCCAGAGGCGACCCTTACATTCGAGATAACAAACCCCTCCTTGCAAGTTTCACATACTTTTGGCATTTTATAAAGATAGTTTAAAGATATACAAATATCACATGTGAGTTACCTTAACCTCAAACAATAATAACAAGAGGAAAACATCAGCTCTGATCTCAAGCAGTAAAAAGTACCGCACACTCATTTAGCCTGCAGCTCTTCCAGACACTTGAGCTATTGTTCTTTAAGAATATTCCCTGCAGAATCTTTATTTCAAATAAAAGGTTTCACATTGCATATTTCCAGCTTCCTTTACACATACTGCTATTATTAATACAAAGTAATCAACCACACACATCTATTTAAAACAAGTAGATTTCCCTGATCATTTGACATGCTGCTTCCATTTCCCATAGAGTAATAAAACATGTTTAAGCTCATTTCTCCACACTGTTTGTAGCCCTCCAGTACCCACATATGAAAGAATAAAAGCAGAGGAATCAAATAAAACACCAATACAGGAATAGTTGATAAATGATTATACAGGACATCTGATCACAGTAAGAAATACACACACATATTCTCTAGGAAGTGACCCTTGTTATAGGTCCGAATGTCCTGTCCCCTGAAAGTCATGAGTTTTGGTTGATTAACAGAAGTTTAATTGTTCTTGTGGCTTAATGGCTTCCCTGAACTTCCCTTCACCCCAAAGTCAGCTTACTAGGAATGAATACATTTTATTGATAAGCTCAAAAGGACGTTTATCTTGGTTACTGCTGGGTGACCCAAGTCTCCAGGCCTGCAGGATGTGTAGGAGATAAACATTAATTCTACAAGACTTTAACTACATTATCTGAAAATGTATCTGGGACTTCCCCTGTTGATTGCAAGGACTATTGATAATTAACAGAGAGACCCTAGGGGCCTCTTCTTGGTATCTGCTAGGCAGAAGTCACTCAATGCAGAAATCACAAGTTTAACACATATTCTATATAAGGTGACATTAAAATGAATATACCAGATTGAACTTTCCTGCCATAACACGTTACTTTAATCCTTCAAATAACTCAAATAATACTTCAGACCCCAGAAGACCAAGTGCTACCCAGGTGTCCCTGAGCAAGGCAGCGTTCCCTACACTGCTCCCCGGGCCCGTACATATGGCAGCCCACTGCTCCTAACACTAGGATGGATCAAATGCAGAATGTACATTCCCTCTGTGGGACGATGAAGAGCTCCTTCTTCTTCTCTTGATGCATCTGTTTCTGTTTCAGGGTCCAGCAGCAGAGACCAGACTCTCCCAGCTGTCTGTCCCTCAAGAGCGACTGGTCGAAGGGAGCCTTCATGAACTTTAAAGGACGACCTCCATCTGCTGATCAGAAGTAAGCTGTAACTCATAGTAACGAGTAGCTCAACGCTTCTGCCCATTCACTTTGAATGGGGTGACGTCACGCTTCGCCGAACTGCATTGTGGGAACGTAGCTTTGCTTGCGTTGCTTGCGTTGCTTGCGTTGCTTGCTGCAAAAGTTGAGCAATGATCAACTTTTGAAGCTTCGGCGGAAGCGTCAGCCAATCGAATCATCTGCCAGTACAAACTCTAGCCAATCAAACCGCGTGCTTTTGTGTCCGGGGCGGGAGATTCATGTGATTGGTTGTTGGTCAAGTTTCAGCCCCCCCCCCCCCACCGGCAAGCTTCAACGCACGCCGCTGTGTGGACGGGCCGTAAGAGTCCGGTTATCATAGAATAAAACCAGTTTGTATAAAGTCTCATCCGACCCCTTCTCTTGTCCAAAGTTGTAGTGACCACGATATCCATTAGTTTTGTGTCCTTTGTTTGTGATTCACTCGTGGGGCTGACCGACGAATAGACGCTTGTAGTTTGAGAGAAACAATATAAATGTCCAGATGCGATTGAAAAGTAAGATAGTTTATTCCAAAAAAGGCAAAAATAAATAAACGTTTTTAAACAAACTATTTGTCATATAAACTGATATTTCAATGTTAAAGGCAGAAGAACCAAGCTGTGACGCTCCCAACCAGCAAGGTCTAAGAACTGTTTGCTCCAGTCAGTCACACCAGTAGGCTGCAGCACCTCTCCTTTTATGCTGCAGCACCTCCACCTGCAGAGTAACGCACTCAAATTAAATAATAAATAATATACACCACAGAATCTCAGGTTATACTCTAAAAAGATAAGATAATATAATCTAAGGAAATGGCTCCTACCAAAGTGTTTAGTTGTGAACGTCCACACTGGGAGGGGCAGTGAAACTCCATCTGAAAACTCAGGCTGTTCAGAAGCTGTTCCACCATCTCTCAAACACTTCTGATGGAGGAGACTGAGCCTTCATCAAAGTCACAACCAGCTCTACTGCCAGGTGAACCCTGACCCCTGCTGTGGGGCTGGAGGTGGAGCTGGGGGGGTAACGGGGGCTGGTGTAAGAACTGTCCCTAGGTCTGTCCTCTTCCTGATGAACAGCTGTTAGCCAGCTGCAGAGTCCAGTCTCTATCCACACAGCCACGTTCCAGGAAGACCAGAATGAAGGATGGACAGAATCCTCTTCAACAGTAGCTGGAAATAAATATTCCTGTAGTGCAAAGTTCCCGCTGACGCACAGGACCACCAGCCTGTTTCCCTGTCCTCCTTTACCCTGAGTGTGTCTCTGTGTGGACAGACATCATGTGAGCTAATGCTTCATGGTTCCTCCACAGAGGGGACCAGGAGAGCTGGGAGGTTCCCGGTGGTCAGTCTGCCCAGCAGCATCAGACACAGCTGGACTCCATATTCACGGTGAGTACATGTACTCCAGATACTTGACCTCTCTTCTGTTCACAGTCATCTCCATGCTGCACTTTCAGAGAGTCAGTCTGTCCGGATCTGATGTTTGGATCCATGGTTTATAGTTTGTGTCCTTCATGTGATGTTCCAGCTGCTGGAGGACCACATCGTCACCTTTGTGAAGAGCGAGCTGAAGAAGATCCAGAAGGCTCTGAGTTCAGATTACCCAGAATGCTTAGAGGATCAGAGTGAGGATGAGGAGCTGTTGGAGGCTGAGGATGAAGAGCAGAGGAGGAGCAGAGAGGCATTCCTGAACATCACACTGCACTTCCTGAGGAGCATGAAGCAGGAGGAGCTGGCTGAGCGTCTGCAGAGCAGTAAGAGGGTTTCTATAGAGAGTTAACACTCTGGATAAATGTCTCCTCTGCTGATGTCTCAAGAGACCAACATATATCCATATTTCATTCAGAGAACCAGAGTTGCAGTGTGACCTCATGATCTTTTGTTGTGTGTTCTTTCAGGAACTCGTGCTGGAGTCTGTCAGCGTAAACTGAAGTCCACCCTGAAGGAGAGGTTCCAGTGTGTGTTTGAGGGCATTGCTAAAGCAGGAAACCCAACCCTTCTGAACCAGATCTACACAGAGCTCTACATCACAGAGGGGGGGTCTGCAGAGGTCAATGATGAACATGAGGTCAGACAGATTGAAACAGCATCCAGGAAACCAGACAGACCAGAAACAACCATCAGACAAGAAGACCTCTTTAAAGCCTCACCTGGAAGAGATGCACCAATCAGAGCAGTGCTGACAAAGGGCGTGGCTGGCATTGGGAAAACAGTCTTAACACAGAAGTTCACTCTGGACTGGGCTGAAGGCAAAGCCAACCAGGACATCCAGTTCATATTTCCATTCACCTTCAGAGAGCTGAATGTGGTGAGAGAGAACAAGTACAGCTTGGTGGAACTTGTTCATCACTTCTTCTCTGAAACCAGAGACGCAGGAATCTGCAGGTTTGATCAGTTCCCGGTCGTGTTCATCTTTGACGGTCTGGATGAGAGTCGACTTCCTCTGGACTTCCTCAACACTGAGATCCTGACTGATGTCACAGAGTCCACCTCAGTGGATCGGCTGCTGACAAACCTCATCAGGGGGAAGCTGCTTCCCTCTGCTCGCCTCTGGATAACCACACGACCTGCAGCAGCCAATCAGATCCCTCCTGAGTGTGTGGACATGGTGACAGAGGTCCGAGGGTTCACTGACCCACAGAAGGAGGAGTACTTCAGGAAGAGATTCAGAGATCAGGAGCAGGCCCGCACCATCATCTCCCACATCAAGACCTCACGAAGCCTCCACATCATGTGCCACATCCCAGTCTTCTGCTGGATCTCTGCTTCAGTTCTGGAGGAGGTGTTGAAAACCAGAGAGGGAGGAGAGCTGCCCAAGACCCTGACTGAGATGTACATCCACTTCCTGGTGGTTCAGTCCAAAGTGAAGAACATCAAGTATGATGGAGGAGCTGAGACAGATCCACACTGGAGTCCAGAGAGCAGGAAGATGATGGAGGCTCTGGGGAAACTGGCTTTTGAGCAGCTGCAGAAAGGCAACCTGATCTTCTATGAGTCCGACCTGACAGAGTGTGGCATCGATATCAGAGCAGCCTCAGTGTACTCAGGAGTGTTCACACAGGTCTTTAGAGAGGAGAGAGGACTGTACCAGAGGGACCAGGTGTTCTGCTTCGTCCATCTGAGCGTTCAGGAGTTTCTGGCTGCTCTTCATGTCCATCTGACCTTCATCACCTCTGGAGTCAACCTGCTGGCAGAAGAACCAACAACCTCCTGGTGGCCTAAAGTCTTCAGATCCAAACCTAAACTAACAGATCTCTACCAGAGTGCTGTGGACCAGGCCTTACAGAGTCCAAACGGACACCTGGACTTGTTCCTGCGCTTCCTCCTGGGTCTTTCTCTGCAGACCAATCAGAAACTCCTACGAGGCCTGCTGACACAAACAGGAAGTGGCTCAGAGACCAATCAGGAAACAGTCCAGTACATCAAGAAGAAGATAGAAGAGGATCTGTCTGCAGAGAGAAGCATCAACCTGTTCCACTGTCTGAATGAACTGAATGATGGTTCTCTAGTGGAGCAGATCCAACAGTCCCTGAGTTCAGGAAGTCTCTCCACAGATAATCTGTCTCCTGCTCAGTGGTCAGCTCTGGTCTTCATCTTACTGTCATCAGGAGAAGATCTGGACGTGTTTGACCTGAAGAGATACTCTGCTTCAGAGGAGGCTCTTCTGAGGCTGCTGCCAGTGGTCAAAGCCTCCAACAAAGCTCTGTGAGTACAGAGATCATTTGATTTAGTGAATCAGTTATTAATACACTGCTGTCTTCTGAATAACTGTTGTCCTCATCGTCTCTTCAGGCTGAGTGGCTGTAACCTGTCAGAGAGAAGCTGCTCAGCTCTGTCCTCAGTCCTCAGCTCCCAGTCCTCTAGTCTGAGAGATCTGGACCTGAGTAACAACGACCTGCAGGATTCAGGAGTGAAGCTGCTGTCTGCTGGACTGGAGAGTCCCCACTGTGAACTGAAGACTCTCAGGTCAGAGACCAGAACACTTTGACTCAGCCAACAATCAGCCCTGCTGTGTGGTGTGGGAATACCATCATCAAAAACATCATTCAAGAGAAACACAACACAATATATCAGTCACAATTCACTAAATGGTTCTTGGCACAAACTTCTTTCAAGTTCAAAAACATCCCCCCTTGTGACACACAGAAACAAAACAAAGGGCTGGGCCCCTCACTAGAGGTGAGGTATTTTGCCTCATAGATCAATCAAATGTAGGTAAATGAATCTTGATACTTGAATATGCTTTATGAAAAACACAGCCTACAGATGTAGCGATTCATTTCAGAAAGTTTGAAACGCGAGGGCCGTGATTGGTACGTGATCTGCCCTCGCTCAAGGGAAAACCTCCAGCTTGACTTGAGACCGCCCCCGTGATAGATAAATGTAATTATAATGAAGCCAGCTGCAATGGATCATTGATCCACCAGGGGGTGCAGTGGGGTTCCACACTGGAGCTCATGTGAAATAAAGTGAGATACAGTACGCTGGATGTACAGCGGAACTTTGTTAAGATCCATATGTCACGGATATCATACTCTGTGCTAAATAAGACACATGTACTCATTTACAAAACATCAACATGTTGTTATTTAACAAAATAATTTTGTTATTCGAAAAAAACGAACGGGAGGAAATGCAGCCCGGCTCTCGATTTTTAATCCTAATTTAATCATCATCTTCACCACGATCATTTATGTTTATGTTCGCCGAATTGACATGAAATCACTGACACATATGAATATACTTTATTCAACTTCATTAAAACGTTATTAACGTGCCTAAACTCAGTAATTTACTAAAAATATGTATATTTTAATGGAGCCTCGTCGGTCGATCAGGATCCCAAAGTGTAGCGGAGGGATCCTCATCTGGATGAAGGGTGTTATTTTCCCCATAAGGAACAAGTCGCTGCAAATTATCCCGCTTATTACACGGCCACATTCTCAACAAAGTAACGACATGACTCCCAATATTAATTTAAATGCTTTTATGGATTTAGAAAATGTTTTTATTGATTTAAAAAATAGTTGTATGTATTGATTTAAATTCACATGCATCCGCTAAGAAAAATAGTCCGTTGTTACCGTTTTTTAAACAGTCTGAATGAAACGGCAGCTCTCAGCTGTGTATTTACACAACTAATGGCCCATCAACCACAGCTCTCTCCCCCCCTCCCCCCCTGATCTTTCTTCTCCAGCAGCTAAATGAACAGTAGGTTACTCTGAGTGACCATAGACTGTATGTGACAAGCTTACAGTTAGTGACGTAACAACACCATAAAAGCTGGTGGGTTGAAAGCAATACGGGAGGTAAAAATAACTACAATAATTGTGACTTATTTATTGTGGCTTTTATGTTTTTAGGTATAAAATGTAATTCAGGCTTATAGTTCACCCTTCTCTAAAAGCCTGCAACAATGACAATATTCATAGTAATTGAATAAATCCTTCCAACACACATTGTAAAAAATAGCCTACTGTAAGTTAAGAAATCATTTCAATATGTACATCTTCTGATGTAACAACAAGAACATTATAGATAGTAACATAGCTGAACATGGTATTGCACATTTAGCTTTGAGTGTTACTGACCTGAGAGGTTTTTATTACATGAATTAAGGTGACTGAGGCTTTTTAACATACAGGGATGCAAACTCATCAGGTATGAAAAAGGTGACAAGGATCCGAGCCCCCGACCCCCCCACCCCACGGAATGACAGAGGATTTTAGCAGAACAACTAAAGCAGCAGTGTTAACAATAACAGAAACGCCAAAGAGTCACATAATAGAAATAAATAAAAGCATTTATTTAATTGTGTAGCAGTCAGTTTATAATTTTGGCAGCACTGTTGAGCATTTTGAAAATGTATTTTCATGCCTCTGTGCAAGGCTTAGTCTTTCTATCTTTATAGCCACATGGTGTAAAGTAACTAAGTTCATAAACTCAACAAGTACTATACTTGGGCACAATTTTGAGATACTTGTACTTTATTTAAGTATTTCAATGTTTTGCTACTTTGTTCTTCTACCCCACTACAGTTCAGAGGTACATGGTGTACTTCTACTCCACTACATGTATTTAATACCTTTAGTTACTTCTCAGATGTGGATGAATGATGTGAAATCTAATCAAGTGTTAAATCAGACTTTAGTTCCACCTGGAGTAAATCCACCAGCTACCCTGCAGTATACAAAGTCATTCAGACTAGCTGCACCTTTACCAGCTTTGAGAACACTTTCATGATCAATCATTATAAAACATATCATATCTATTATTCTGAAATGGACCAATCTGCACAATGACTACTTTTACTGTCTTTCACTATATTTTGATGAGAATACTTTTCTACTTTTACTTGAGGAACATTTGGAATGCAGGACTTTTACTGAAACAGAGTATTCCTACACTCTGGTACTTCTACTTTTACTCAAGTACAAGATCTGAGTACTTCTACTTTTACTCAAGTACAAGATCTGAGTACTTCTACTTTTACTCAAGTACAAGACCTGAGTACTTCTACTTTTACTCAAGTACAAGATCTGAGTATTTTTACTTTTACTCAATAACAAGATCTGAGTATTTTTACTTTTACTCAAGTACAAGATTTGAGTACTTCTACTTTTACTCTAGTACAAGATCTGTGTGCTTCTACTTTTACTCTTGTACAAGATCTGAGTACTTCTACTTTTACTCAAGTACAAGACCTGAGTACTTCTACTTTTACTCAAGTACAAGATCTGAGTACTTCTACTTTTACTCAAGTACAAGATCTGAGTACTTCTACTTTTACTCAAGTACAAGATCTGAGTACTTCTACTTTTACTCAAGTACAATATATATACTTATACCACCTCTGTTTATAGCCTATGAAAAAAACTATTAGAAATAGAAGGCTAAAGCTAACGTTAGCAGATAGTGACAATGTATGCTAGCTAGCTAGCTCAACGATTCCTTAAATAATATTGCCACAGAAAAACTTTTCAGTTCACATCACGCTCTGCCGGTCCGACAGGGAGCTCTGCTCTGAACACCTGAACGGCCCGTTCTAACAGCTGTTCACCAGCGGTCCAGTCTGTGCCACAGTGACTCCGGACTCACAGTTAATATTAACGAACGCACCCGTAGGTAATGTAGCTGCTGAAGCTAGACCATCATCACGGAGCAGCAGAGGCTTATTATACATCATGAGCAGAGCCGACAGGCAGGAGGACTCGAGCACACAGCTCGTACTTCATTATAATATATAAAAACAGAACACCATGCGTGTCATGATGGCACATAACAGCTCACGGCCGCAGATTACTCCGGGTCCCAGCCCCCCCCATACCCCAAAAATATTTGTATTGCAGATCTAC
Organism: Notothenia rossii; assembly: GCF_949606895.1. NCBI lineage: Eukaryota > Metazoa > Chordata > Actinopteri > Perciformes > Nototheniidae > Notothenia > Notothenia rossii. The sequence continues at coordinate 1,778,003 of NC_136902.1, forward strand.
ATGAATCACACAAACGACTTATTTTGGATTCAAAACGGCGAATTTCGCCGAAAGGTGAAAAGTTTGCATCACTGAACATAGACAGAGCACAACTGAAACATAACATCTGAAACGATGTAACAACATAATACACTTGTGGGGATGCTTGGGATGTGAGGAGTGGGGGACACGGCTTAGAACGGGCGTGTCGCCTGGCAGGACAGGAGAGTGTGTGCACCAGTCTGCCTTGATCTATGAATTCATGTCCGTGACACTCACTGCTGCCCACAGCTGTTTCATAGAAGGAAATTCCTTCACTTCATGAAAGTGTTTTAACCACACACACCTCTACACACACACATGACGGGTGTTATTTTCCCCATAAGGAACAAGTCGCTGCAAATTATCACGCTTATTACACGGCCAAATTCTCAACAAAGTAACGACATGACTCCCAATATTAATTTAAATGCTTTTATGGATTTAGAAAATGTATTTTATTGATTTAAAAAATAGTTGTATGTATTGATTTAAAAAATAGTTGTATGTATTGATTTAAATTGACATGCATCCGCTAAGAAAAATAGTCCGTTGTTACCGTTTTTTAAACAGTCTGAATGAAACGGCAGCTCTCAGCTGTGTATTTACACAACTAATGGCCCATCAACCACAGCTCTCTCCCCCCCTCCCCCCCTGATCTTTCTTCTCCAGCAGCTAAATTAACGGTAGGTTACTCTGAGTGACAAGCTTACAGTTAGACACAACACTGTCATTGCAAGTGACCCTCAGTTAGTTGACTTTTATGTTCAACTGCTAAATTCGTTACTGATAGAAAAGGGCTTCTACTGTACCTAATTACCTTAACACTAGAACCGCCAGAGGTTTTTGTATAGGCCTACCTAAACCCGTCAAATCCCGCTATTAGAATGCAATTTTTAACAACATAGGGTGCTACATAACACACTTTCAGGAAAAGTCACGGACTGGGAGACTTTAATATTTTATTGAAAAAAAGTTACATTGCACACACACAACACACATCACACAAATTGACCCGATTGGCGGTTCTAGTGTTAAATAAACTCACTAATTAATGAAACCAGTTCAATACGCATTATTCTTATTCTTATCATTCTTTATGAGCGCAGAAATAGTCTTAAAATCAGATCTGTTTTTTAAATGAAATCTGACGGCAGGCAGTTAGCTCTGATCACCTATGACAAATGCGCCGCACCTAATCGCTGGCCATTCAGCCACAGACACTGTTCGAAATGGGGGGGAGCTAGGGGGAGCTTGGCTCCCCCGAAGAGGGAGGGAGCTCCCCTGAAGGCTGACTTTGAGATAAATAGGGGGAGCCCAAAACAATCGTGCATATTTGTGTCACACAGATTAGAAATGTTGAGTTTCTGTAAATAACAGTTCTTGAAATAAATAATAGTTATTGTTCATTACAGTTTCTGAATATTTGTTTTATAGTAGAAGAGTGTTTTTATAGCAATTGATCGCATCCGCGCTGCTGCGCCAGTCAACAGAGCGTGCATGTGACATATTTAGTAGCAGGATGTGCTCTGAAAAATAGGGCTCCCCGAAAGCAAATGGGTAATTTGAAAACTGACAGAGCTCCCTCTCTACAAATCAAACTGTAGAAGGTGTGAAAGCACCTATTGTTTTAAATAATGGTCTGAATGTGACCTGTGAGCCTTCTGAATTACCGTGGGACAGCACATTCTAAACTAAAATGTTCAATCAATAAAGTAACATCTTATCTTATCTTAATTATATCTTCATATTAATAATAATAATAAATCATACAGTATGTGTCCGAAAGGGAGCAGGAGGAAGCAAACACAAAAATATACTGCATATTAAAGCAAACGATTGTAAAGGTTAAAGTATGAGCATAACAAATAAAGAAGTGTAATGTAAACATTTACATTATAATTATGATTATTTAATATATAAAGACTATATATTATTGAATTACAAGATTAGATATACTTTAGTTGATCTAAAATATTGATGTGTTCAAATGCTCTTCAAAACACAACTGAAAGTCCATGAAGCTTGTCTTTCTGTATTTGTGAATGAAGCGCCATCTCCTGGTTAAAACCTGAAATTGAAAATCTGGCAACGCCCTCTTGGAAAATAGTGGGAGGGCTTAACATTCCTCTATACTGGTCTTTGGCAGGCCGTAGGCAGGAAGCTGTAAGCTGGAGTCTGAAATGAAGTGCTCCATCTGTATATCCAGCTCTCCAGAGGGTTTACTTCACTTTGTTGGCGGCTCATCCGTTAACACAGAACCCTCAGATTGATTCTAATAAGGAGAAACAGGAAGGGTTTGTAAAGCAAATCAGTTATTGGGCTTTTTTTTACCAACTAACTAAATGCTTTCAACTTGAATTGACTGAATTTATTTGTACATTGGGCTTATGAACACATAAATACTTCTGTTTATATATATATATATATATATATATATATATATATATATATACAGTATATGTTTATATATATATATATATATATATATATATATATACAGTATATGTATATATATATATATATATATATATATATATATATATATATATATATATATATATATATACAGTATATGTTTATATATACATTTAAGAAGTACAATATAAGAAAAGCACATGTTTCTCTCTAGTCTTTCTTCACATTATTCTCTATTCCTTTGTTTTATGATCTGTTCATATCAGTAAGACCCTTACCATGTCTGTCCATTTGAACTGTGAGGCAGTGACTGGAGTTGTAGGTGTAGAGATGACCCAGAGGTGATGCAGTAATAAGCCCCGCCCCTTCCAGTCCTGGACCCTCAGATGATCTGACGGCTTGTTTGTGTGTCTGCAGGCTGTCAGGCTGTCTGATCACAGAGGAAGGCTGTGATGCTCTGGCCTCAGCTTTAAACCCCTCCCATCTGAGAGAGCTGGACCTGAGCTACAATCACCCAGGAGCCTCAGGGGGGAGGCTGCTGTCTGCTGGACTGGACACGCTCAGGTATGGAGAGGCTCTCAGTCTGATAGAGGAGGTAGAAACTGGCTCCTATGACCTGAAACACCCAGAGCTGATAGACCCTGACTCTTCACACTGTCTGCCGTCAGCTGTTAGCATCAAACACACATGTTCCACAACTGAGAGGAGACCCCCCCTCAGTGGGTCAATGTTCATCGTGGAACCACAAACAGAAACAGAGTGGGGGGGTTTTAATGTTCACACAGATTTAGCACAGGAAGTGACATCATGAATAAATAACTGATTCATTTCCAGATGTTTTATTCTGAGTCCTAGCAAACGGCCAATCAGAAGAACCTCCCCTGGAATGAAAATAATGATGTATTAGTTTCAGTGTTGGGAGTAACGTGTTACAGTAATCAGATTACATTTGTCTGTAACGCGTTACTGTTGGTTCAGCAGTAATTCCATTAGATAAGAGAAGATAGTACTTTATTGATGCTAAGCACTAAATGATCTCGTTGCCTGCGTTACGTTAAGCTCTTCAACTTTCTGAATAACGGGAGGACAGAAAAAGCAGAGATGAACAGGCGCAGCAAACATCGTGGAGGACATGTTGCCCGTTTCATTACATCCATGGTTTCCACGGTGGAATCACCATCTTTCTAAAAACATATTGAGCCAGAAATACGTAACAGCAACAAGAACAAGAACCGGGGGGGGTGAGAGAGTCTGGGGCCCCTCAAATCCAGAGAGATCTACACAGAAAGCGTTTTTTATAGAAATGTAACAAAACTCAAACATGTTCAAACATATTCAGGAATCAGAAATCAAGAGAAAAGATAAATATGAAGCGCACAGTGAACCAAAGAGAAACCCATATTTCCTGATGCACACAAACGCTGCACACAGGAAGCATGCCCCCACCTGATCAACACCTGGAGAGGAGATCATAGACATCATGAAAGAGACACCTCAGTGTTTGTAGATGTTTCTGGAGGCAGACTGAGGTGGACATATCAGATCCTTTAAAGACTAACTGACCCCCCCTCTGCTCTCAGCCTGGAGCCTGCTGCAGTCCGGTTCTTGAGGCCAGGAGGTCTCAGGAAGTGTAAGTGTGTTTTTAATCATGAACATCTTCACACTGGGACATCACAGGTACTTTAATAACCTTTAATACCTGCTGTGTCTCTCATCAGATTCCTGTGGACTCACACCGGACTCAAACACAGTGAGCAGAAACCTCCAACTGTCTGAGGACAACAGGAAGGTGACATGTGTGAAGGAGGAGAAGCAGAAATATCCTGATCATCCAGAGAGGTTTGACTCCTGTTCTCAGCTGATGTGCAGAGAAGCTCTGACTGGTCGCTGTTACTGGGAGGTCGAGTGGAGAGAAGTGGTTACTATATCAGTGACTTACAGAGGAATCAAGAGGAGAGGAGGCAGTGAGGACTGTGGGTTTGGATTGAATGATCAGTCCTGGAGTCTGATCTGCTCTGGTGGTGATTACTATGTCAGGCACAATAAGAAAACAACACACATCTCCCCCCCCTCCTCCTCCTCCTCCTCCTCCTCCTCCTCCTCCTCCTCCTCCTCCTCCTCCTCCTCCTCTGGTAGAGTAGCAGTGTATCTGGATCATCCTGCTGGCTCTCTCTCCTTCTACAGAGTCTCCTCTGACTCACTGATCCACCTCCACACCTTCAGAACCACATTCACTGAACCTCTCTATGCTGGGTTTTGGATTGGGTATGGGTTTGGGTCAACTGGTTCCTCTGTGTCTCTGTGTTCTCTGCAGGAGTGACCCCCCCCCCCCACCCACTCCCCCCGAAAAGAGAGGTGCTGATAATAAAAGGGAAAAACTAAGATTTCTGAGACTTTCAGAAAAAGTCAGAATTCTTAGATTATCTAAATAAATTCTGTTTGTTAATTTTCTTTTTAAATAAATCTAAATGTTGAGATTTCAGAAAATAAAAGTTTCTCAAAAAGAAACCAGAATTGTAAGATTTTAAGAAAACTCTCAAAATAAAAGTCAGTCTTTGCAAAGATGAAACTCAGAAAGAGGTTGAATACCAACAGGAAGTCCATTCTGATTTATTTCCACACGGAGGCTTTTATTCTGAAACTGCAGGAAAACCTCCATTTCTCCCAAAGTCTTCCCACCATCTGTAGTTTGTGAACACGTGACATCACTTCAGTTTGAATGGCAGCAGTAAAGGGTTACTGAGGCTCGTTGAGAACAGGTCATAGTGACGAGTTCAATCACTTCTGCAGAATATAATATATGATGTCTACAAACTAACATAACGTCTAAAGTGCAAACGTGAACAGAAAGTGCAAACCACAGCGTGCATGCATTTGAGCTCAATGAGCGGCTTCCTGTGAATATTTAAAATATAACGTGGCCCTCCACAGCAGAGTCTGAGCGGCACAGAGTGCAGCTTTTATTTCAATGCTCGCTTTTTACTCTCATGCAAACCTGCTCATTACTTTTTAAGAAGGGTCAGATTCAATGTTCCTGATTTGCATTTAGAAACTAATCTTCCCTCAACAACTCGATGATGTTTGAATGAACACGGCTGCTTCTGGGGTGAATGTAAACCTCTGATCTGGGTTAGATGGGTTTATTAACAGACCAATCACAGGATGATTGCCTCATCATTAACACTCATGTGCTTTCAATGTAAGCAGCTGATCTAATTAATAAAGTGTGTGTTTTGAGTCGGACTCGTGTCTTTGTCTCAGTTTGATGACTTCTTCCATTCTTGAGAGGATCAGAAATTAAAAAAAATGTGAGATTTTGAGAAAAAAAATCATAATTTTGAAAAAAATCATAATTTTGAGAAAAAGCTAGAATTAAAAGATTTTTTGAAAAAAATCATAATTTTGAGAAAAAAATATGGATTTTGAGAAAAAAGTCAGAATATTGAGATTTGAAGAAAAGTCTGAATTTTGAGATTTGGAGAAAAAGTCCGGATTTTTAGATTTTTGAGAAAAAGTCCGAATTTTGAGACGGGTGACCCGCAAAAAAGTTGATTCGCGGGTGGTATTTTTTCAAACACTTTTTTCCGGGTTCGGTTCTGGGTAAAACAAAGACGATCTGGGTCGGGTCGCGGGTGTTGCATTATAAATATATTTAAATAATAATAATTTACTTTAATGTTTAAATCCTCAGACCTCTCCCCCGCGGGACCGAGCATAATCATAACCTCTGCAGCGCATCTATCTGCTGCTGAGCGCGCCACGTTCTGAATGGCTGAGGTGAAGCTCTCTACGGAGAATACAGCATTTTCCAACACTTCCTCAAGAGCGAAATCCAACGTCCGGGAGGCTTTTGGTGTCATCCTAGATGCAGAAAATAACCAACATCCCACGCTTTTTGAGACAAATATGCAACTGCGTGTGTTAATAATTGCACGTTTTCACTGCTCATATATACGGGTTCGGGTTGGGGTCGGGTTGCGGATCCTGTGCCGACGGGTCGGATCGGGTTGCAGAACTAATTGGTAATATGTGCGGGTCGGGGGGTGGGTTCGGTATTGCACGTCGCGGGTGCGGAGCGGGTCTTGAAAATCAGACCCGTGCAGGACTCTGATACATGGCCGTATCTACCATTGAGGTCACTGAGGTCCGGACCTCGGTAGTGTTTTTTGAGCTGTGTTTACAAAACTTGTGAAATAACTGCACTAAATGGGGTTCTTTGCAGTACTTCCATTTACTGACGATGGGGGCGCTGCATAACTACGTAGCCTCGATTAAAGCAAACAGAAGAAGACGACATGTATCAACAAACCACCGCAGCCCGGACGCGAGAGGCGAAGTCCCGCCCATCTACTTCCGACCCATGGGACCCCGGAAGCAGAAAATTATACATTGACGTCAATAGAGAGCCGCAGTGACGCGTCGTAAAACCCAGAAGTAAGTTAGCATTTGTAGCACTTCCGGTTCCTTCCTCAAAAAGCAATGCATTTTTTCCATAGGGTTTTGGAAAATAGCTCGAAATAAGGTCTGTGGTTGACACAAATTGAAGAGGTAATTGACGTTTTGTTCTACGACATTAAATACATCAGCAGTGACCCCACTGGGGATTTTTGAAGAGTTTACGTGTCTGAAAAACGATGGTTGTTACCGAATGGCTGAATAGGACTACAGAAATTGTCGAGGCCGTTGTACGTCATTACGCCGAACACGTAAACACTCCCGCTAAGTGTGTTTTCCCCTGTGTTCTGCTTAAAAGCAAGTACCTGCCTATCTTTAGTATCTGTATATCTATATCTGACCATTAGAATCTGTATTTTTGAAATTGTCGTTTTTAACACCGTAGTTTTACAAATGATAGAATAATTAATTACCAGTGTTTTCCAATTGTACTCGGCAGTTCGTTTCGTTGGCTAACGTTAGCTAAAGCTAGCGCTACTAGTTAGCTACGCAATGGTTTGTTGCTTTGCTCCGGGTTGCAGCCACAGGTCTTCGCATGAAACGTGCTTGTTCTATCGTTTCCCGGCCAATGTTTTCCAAAGGAGAGTCTGGATTCGTGCCATGAGTTAGCTGACGTTACATTTTTGTCCATGTCACGGTGAAATGTAAATGATGGGTAGTGACTGTATCGCCGTTTTAGAGATGGCGCTGCTGAAAAGACCGCAACATAAGTAAAGATAATGAATACATCCTATTAAAACCTGTGTGGCTTATATGATAAGTCTAATTAGTACAAGCAGCATAACGTTTCACCATGTAACTAAAGATTGTAATCAGGGAAATCAGTTTGACATATTGAACTAATAACAAATCACCTCTGGCTGGCAGAGAACTCTCTGCTCCATAGCTTCTCTTGGACGTAAAATCACATGTACATTTTACATTTATATTCAATTTAATATTCCATCCCTCACATACTTTTGTATATAATAACTTATATTTTGTTTTTCTTGTTATGCTGCTGCAACACAAACATTTCCCAAATTGGGATCAATACAGTAATATCTTATCTTAATTAAGAAATATAACTATTATAATTAGTGTAGCAGCTGACACCTATTTTCAATATGGATTCATCTACCATTTATTTCTTTAGTTCAATTTTCATCTATAAAAATGTCAAAATAGTGAAAATGTTCACGAGACTTATCAAAGTGCAAGGTTATGTCTTTAGATGTTTTGTTTTAGCCTATATGTCTTAATGCTCTTACAGTATATGTGACGGTGTGACTTCCATGAAACAAATATTTTATATCTTCCCAACAGACGAGCTGACAGGAAACCTAACACTCTAACAACCACAACATTGCAAAGGCGAGTAAATGTAAATTAAAAACAATTCACCATTTTATTATTTCTTCTTCTTTCTTGCAGTGAGGTGAAGCTGACCTTGCACTTGGTGCCAGTAAGGATGTTCCTCACGCAGGCTGAATGTTTCTCCTTCCTTACTGACAAAGAAGCCCTTGATTTGCAATGCTTCACTAATTGTCATTTCCCTGGCTCCGTAGGGACTTTACCTCCAGCACAGCGGAAGACCCTACCAGACCATCTGGAGATGCCCCCAACAATCCTGATAGGGAGAGCCACAAATCTGACTCATGGACCTGCATCTGGGTTGCAGTGGTGAATGCCCTGACGCCCTCACATTCATTCATAGTCCCCCACTGTACAGACAAAACACCACCAAGGGCCTGTTGTTGCCTTAGCACCCTGGCAGTAAGGGAAGCAGTCACACGCTTTGACCTCAGGACAGCTCCAAAGTTGCTGGCAGTCAACCTTCCTTTCCTGAACAAATGCCAGTTTGGGCTGGTTCGCTGACCAGTGGTAGCCACCTGAATTGCCCTCTGTTGCTCTTCAGACAATGCCATGCTTGCCACAATTGCCTCAGGTCCCTGATGCCCAACAGATTTGATAATTTCAGGAACAGTAAGTGTTTCCAAGCTGTAGTGTTCCTCTTCTGACTCGGGGGAGAGAAGCCAAGAAATTCCTGAGAACCTGCCCCCGAGTCTGTCCCTCAGCCAGTCACGATCTTCGGAGGTGGGCTCTCTTGTCAGCGGGTTAAATTAGTTATTGGTTTCAACAGTCACATTAAAACAGTTACTAAATCAGCTTATTATCACCTAAAGAACATATCTAGGATTAAAAGACTAATGTCACAGCAGGATTTGGAAAAACGTGTCCATGCTTTTATCTTCAGTAGACTGGACTACTGCAATGGTGTCTTCACAGGTCTCACTAAAACATCTATTAGAAAGCTGCAGCTGATTCAGAACACCGCTGCTCAAGTCCTTACCAGCACTAAGGAAGTGGATCACATCACTCCTGTTCTGAAGTCTTTACTCTGGCTTCCTGTGTGTCAAAGAATAGATTTCTAAATACTGCTGCTGTTTATAAAGCACTGAATGGTTTAGGACCAAAATGCATTTGTGACCTCCTGCTAAATGATGAACCATCCAGATCTCTCAGGTCTTCAGGGACGGGTCAGCTTTCTGTCCCCAGAGTCAGAACTAAACATGGAGAAGTTCAGTTCTTATGCTCCAAATATCTGGAACAAACTCCCAGAAACCTGCAGGTCCGCTGCAACTCTGACTACTTTTAAATCCAGGCTGAAGACTTTTCTTTTTGTCGCTGCTCTTAGTTGAACTATTCATATCTTAGACTGCACTGTAACTTTTATCCATGTATTTTTTCTTTTAATGTTTATTTTATTAGCTTTTCTTTTTAATGACTGATTTTAAATGCCATTTTCTTAATGTCTTTCATTTTTTGTAAAGCACTTTGAATTGCCTTGTGTTGAAAAGTGCTATATAAATAAACTTGCCTTGCCTAATAAAGATTTCATGTGACACATACAATTGATTTGTTGATGGGAATTAATGTGAATAAATTAACTCGGTCTTAAAAGGTTAACGGTACTCTTGCTATCACTACTCACCGACACTATAAACCTTGTCCCTCATGCTAGCCCTGACAACACCGGTAAGCACACCTTCATCTAGGCTGCACTGTAACGTGTCCTGACTTGTAGTGGTTCTCTCCTCTATCTACACTCTTCTTGTCATCTTTGTAAAACGATATCAGACTGGTAATTGACACAGCCATGACTTCTAGTTAAATTCAGTGTGGCTAAAATGAAAAGCTTTGTTAAAATATGCAAGCACGCGAAAGTCAAATTCAGCTTTATTGTCAAAAATTCTACATGTGTTATACATCCAGAAATGTCGAAATATCGTTTCCCACAGTGTGACATGTATACATAAAACAAAAAGGGCCTAGATAAACGTGGTAGACATTAAACAAAACGGGCCTAGATAACCGGGGTATACAGTTTAAAATGTTAATATATTTAAAGTTTTCAAAGTGCAGTTTCAGTGCAAGTCAGTTGAAACGATCTTAAGTTGGCGTGACGTTGAAGTCGTGCGACCCTGCTGCTGTACTGGCTTGTAGTTCGTTTATAGCATAACGTTAGCCTTTTGCTTCTGCCGACTAGATTTATTATTCAAAAATTATAAAAGTAGGGTTGACATGTGGATATTATCCGGCTGAACAAAACGTGATCCATCTCTTAAATATGTGTCAACCACAGACCTTATTTCGAGCTATTTTCCAAAATCCTATGGAGAAATTCTATTGCGTTTTAGACGAAGGAACCGGAAGAAGTTTACTTCCGGGTTTAAGGACGCGTCACTGCGGCTCTCTATGGAGAGAGAAAAGTCATCTTTCGATCCCGTTTGAATTGTGCCACGAATGACACATATGAGGTTTGTCAAATTAAAAGAACATTTTGCAAGTCAAAAACATTAAAATGTGTCGTAAAACTGTGAAGTTACAATTTGTTTTGTGTGTGAAACCTCTCAGTGAACTACAGGTCTCTGGTCTCGCACAATACGCGTCACCATCACAAAGATGGCTGTCACGTTAGTAAATTTCACCTGTTTCTTTCAGAATGAGGCGAAAAAGTATAAAAAGAGGTGAAAATCACTACAAGTCTGGGCATGTTGAGAGCTGTACATACACGAAAGGGAGCGGTTCTGTAAGAGCCAGCATGCGGGACCGGCTTTACAAGGTTTCAGTGAGTAATATGAGTGCAATGTTTAAGGTTAATGTCAGCTAGCTAACAAGGTACACTAACGTGTTTTGTTTTAGAAACTAGTTTTCTCCTTAAGAACTTCGTGGTGTCTGTGTATGCTGTGGATAACATTAGTGTTCACAAGAACAAGATACACTCCCGTGTTTTGTTTTAGTTGCTCTTCAGATTGAAGCGGCCAGTTTGATATCCACTATATGTCTGATCTACTTTTTACATCTCGTTGTGTCATTTGAGTTTATTTGCTGTGTGTAGATTCAAGGATTTTGGTTATCTTGTCCAGGGATGCAAACTTGTCACCTTTCGGCAAAATTCTCCGTTTTGAATCCAAAATAGGTCGTTTGTGTGATTCATGTAGATCTGCAATAAAAATATTTTTGGGGTATGGGAGGGGGTCTGGGACCCGGATTAATGTGCGGCCGCGAGCTTTTTTTATATATTATAATGAAGCGCGAGCTGTGTGCTCGAGTCTTCCTGCCTGTCGGCTCTGCTCATGATGTATAATAAGCCTCTGCTGCTCCGAGATGATGGTCTAGCTTCAGCAGCTACATTACCTACGGTGCGTTCGTTAATATTAACTGTGCGTCCGGAGTCACTGTGGCACAGACTGGACCGCTGGTGAACAGCTGTTAGAACGGGCCGTTCAGGTGTTCAGAGCAGAGCTCCCTGTCGGAGCGGCAGAGCGTGATGTGCACTGAAAAGTGTTTTTTTCCCGTCGCAATATTATCGTTGAGCTAGCTAACTAGCATACATTGTCACTATCTGCTAACGTTAGCTTTAGCCTTTGTTTTCTAATCGTTTTTTCATAGGCGAAAAAGTACACGTCCCACCGTCCGGGACGTGTTATTTACAATATCGGACAAGTAGATATTTCAATTGACTTGTCCGGCGGACAAGTGACGTTTTTCGCCCTGATTTATTGATAAATTCAGTTTACAGAAGGCAGAACTCATTCGCAAATTGTCAGTGTCCGCCATTGTTTGTTTAGAAATGTTAGTTTCGGTTCTGCTTGTCGATTCCTAAGGGAATGCATCTCGCCGCTTTCTGTACAGTTAGGGCGGGGCGGGGCAGCGCTGGAAGTGTAGCACGGTGGCAGGGTTGGGAAGCAAAACTCTGTTCCGAGTAGGAACAAATAACAATTGTCCGGTACCGGGATTAATAAGAGTTGTGAGGATAGGAGGCGAGGCCAAGCCCCGCGGACCACAGCTCTCTCTCTATGCTCCGGATCAGCTGTTCGCTGCATGGTGCAGCTCAGCGTCTCTCTCTCTTTCTACACACAGCGGATCCGCTGCCCGTTTAACAGCCTCATCTTTTTCAAACTTTCTTATGTTCTTTCTCTAATACGTAATGAAGGTTATTAAGCGTTTTAGCTCCTGTGTTGTTAATATTGACCGCCATTTCCTTTATGAAGTGAAGCAGCCTCCCTGTGTCCTCGCGCTGTCCTCACATCCCCGGACCCCCAGACTCGGAGGAGCACAGGGATGTCAGTATTGTTTATGAAGCAGGGTATAGAAAGTACATTATTGAAATGAAAATACTATTTATTTACTTTTACAAACAGTGAGCAGCTGGGCAGCTGCAGCATGTAATACACATGCGTAAGGACATGTGTAAGCGTGCAAGCGTCTTTGAGTTGTAGAAAAGCGCTAGGCCTTATTATTAGGCTACTAATAAGTAGCCTAATAATTAATTATTACTTATTATTATAAGCTATTATTATTAGCCTATTATCATTATATTTAAGGCCTAGCGCTTTTCTACATAGGCAGGTATCAGGCAGGTTGCAGTGTAACATCAGAGGATACTGGGCCAATTGTACATTCTCAAACTGCACCACTTAGAACTAACTAAATAATGAAGAGATTAATTTTATATAATTGTATTCAATAACCATAAGAAATTAAACAGTATGAAGTGATTTGTAAATAGGAATACAGATTTGACTTAATGTTTTCATAAATATATTTTTCTCCCACTTTATCATGGGACTTATTTTTACCCTCTCAAAGAACCGAAAATAACCAGAATCGAAAAGCAGAACCGGAATCGTTCGAATCCAAACGATACCCAACCCTATGTGTGAAAATGTAAAATACGATGGCGAAGAAGAAGATTCCAGTGGCCCCAATTTTTTTCGTCCATTCTGGACAAGTGAAAAATGTATTCGGACAAGTAAATTGCCAAACTCACTTGTCCATGGACAAGTACTCTCTAAAAACTTTTTCTCACACTGCAAACAGAGGTGGTATAAGTATATATCTTGTACTTGATTAAAAGTAGAAGTACTCAGTTCTTGTACTTGACTAAAAGTAGAAGTACCAGAGTGTAGGAAATACTCTGTTACAGTAAAATTCCTGCATTACAAATGTTCCTCAAGTGAAAGTAGAAAAGTATTCTCATCAAAATATAGTGAAAGACAGTAAAAGTAGTCATTGTGCAGATTGGTCCATTTCAGAATAATAGATATGATATGTTTTATAATGATTGATCATGAAAGTGTTCTCAAAGCTGGTAAAGGTGCAGCTAGTTTGAATGACTTTGTATACTGCAGGGTAGCTGGTGGATTTACTCCAGGTGGAACTAAAGTCTGATTTAACACTTGATTATATTTCACATCATTCATCCACATCTGAGAAGTAACTAAAGGGATTAAATACATGTAGTGGAGTAGAAGTACACCATGTACCTCTGAACTGTAGTGGAGTAGAAGAACAAAGTAGCAAAACATTGAAATACTTAAATAAAGTACAAGTATCTCAAAATTGTGCCCAAGTATAGTACTTGTTGAGTTTATGAACTAAGTTACTTTACACCATGTGGCTATAAAGATAGAAAGACTAAGCCTTGCACAGAGGCATGAAAATACATTTTCAAAATGCTCAACAGTGCTGCCAAAATTATAAACTGACTGCTACACAATTAAAATAAATGCTTTAATATATTTCTATTAGATTTGACTCTTTGGGGTTTCTGTTATTGTTAACACTGCTGCTTTAGTTGTTCTGCTGAAATCCTCTGTCATTCTGTGGGGTGGGGGGGGGTCAGGGGGCTCGGATCCTTGTCACCTTTTTCATACCAGATGAGTTTGCATCCCTGTTGTCAGTTTGTTTGGTTATCTAGGCACAGCTGAGTGTGACTCCCTCTGGTACACTGGTATGTGTTTTCCTAATGTAGAGAGCATTGATTATTAATAAACTACACACTGACTCTAGATCCTGACCAAATCCTTTTTTGTTGATCAAATGTTTTTCAAAAATGTATTGTATATTATATAACAGCTGCACATCACAGACCGGAGTCTCTGCTACTGTGGACCACGAAGGAGGGGATCATCATCCCCATCCCCAAAGACCCTGCATGGCATGGAAACCTCCTCCTCCTGGAACAATTGTACACCCAGCATATGCTCCCTGTGTTGGCCAGTAGAGAGGAGGACATTTAAATAAACATACTCTTAACACCCTCGGACTCTGCGTTGTGTTTCGTATGTGTGATGGGGTGTTATGCAGAGGGGAGGAAGACAGGACACAGCAGATTGGGATTGTGGGGGAGATGCTGAGCAGTTATTTAATTGTTGCGTGTAATTATTATTATACTGTGTGCTTCTTAGTTATTCCATCTTTTGCTGTAACATGGATCTGTATGTAACTCTATATTTACTTGTTATCTGCCACACTTCCTTTTACATCATACACCATCATTATACATGGTGTATATAGGATATATATATTTATATATATTTGTATACATATCTGTAAATTGTATAATTTTATTTTTTCGTATTTGGGATTTCTCTTTTGTCCACTCAAATACACTTGGCCCTTTCTCTTTTCCATGTGGAAAATGGCAGCTGCATATTCTGCTTTTCTCCTCTGGCTCCCTGTCTGCTCGTCTACAATGAGACAATTATATAATTAATTACTAATAATCATTTAAACCTGTTATTACCAATATTTCACAAATTCTTCATGTCAACTTAAGAGCACAGCTGTATGTTGAGTGTCAGCTTTGCTTGGTTCATCTTACTGGGGGGGGGGGGGCAGCTACATGGATGTCGGTGCAGTCCACAATCATTTTGCAGTTGAAGGCAGAATGAATTTATTATTGACTCAGAATGAAGCACAACTTCATGTCATACAATACATTGACTTTATTTGTAACTGTGTAAAAACATAAAGCATTGATTAGCAAGCAGGACCTGCAGGAACAGAGAATGGTGATGGATGGAGCTGGGGAGAGAGAAGAATAAAGAAAACAGATCAACTTTATTATCGGATATTAAAAATTCAATTTCAAAACAAGTTGCCGCTCCTACAGTTTTCTAGTATGTAAAGATGATTTCACATGACCTATGCAAAATATCACACTCAATACAGGTGTCTCTCTGGGGGGTGCATTGTGCCTTTGATGTATATAAATATTATACCATAACCAAATACTATTACGTACAGTGGAAATCAGGTTGCCAGAGCAGGTCAGTCCAGTGTGCATGTTCCTCAGGGTCTCAGCAGTTACAGGTGAGGTAAAGACAATAAAAGAGAAACAGGTCAGTAACAACACTTTAAAGAAACAACACTGAATAATTATCTCTTTGAATAATTTTCTCTCAGTAATCACTCAACTACTGTCTTTCCAACAAACAGATTGACTCACTCTCACTATCATCACAATGAAACACGTCCAGAAGAATGTCATGCAAAGCTCCCTGCCTGCCTGCCTTCCTTCGACTCTCCCTGAACTGCTTCCTTAGCACCTGGTGGAGGGGGCGATAGGCTACTCTTCAAATGTTTCACGAAATACTTACCATGATGACTACTCTTACTGTTTAACATTTTGGTGTACTTCATGTAATAAAATAATAACTTCATGGTAAGGCTACTAAAAATGACAAGGCTAAGTAATGTAATGCTAACTAACGTGCTCGCTACTCGTCGCTACTAGCTAGTTAGCTAACTTGACTATGTTCCATGCACAACATGTATATTACCTATGATATTACCTGATATGTCTGATCCAGCGACTCCTGGTCCTTTCATCAGACGGGAAGCGATAGAACGAGCAAGTGGTATGATCTCTTTTGTGATTACAACCTCGTACAAAGCACACAGGCATCTTGTAAAAGTGAATTTATTTGAGCAATCTCTTATATTTATTGGAGGGAATAAATCAGTTATGAAATCTTCTTCTTCGCTTTAATTACGAGTCTCAACCACTTGGAGCATTATCGCCTGTGACATCACATGCGCGACCCAGAATGGGATTTGTAGTCTTTGTAGTCGCGTATCTTTCATAGTCTTATATTTCAACAGTTTTACGACAAAATGTGACTTTTTTGACATGGAAATGATTGTTTAAGATTGACAAACATCATATGTGTAGTTCGTGGCACAATTCAAACGGGATCAAAAGATACATTTTCTCTCTCCATTGAATTAAATGTATAATTTTTCGCTTCCGGGGTCCCATGGACCGGAAGTAGATGGGCGTGACTTCGCCTCTCTATAGGCGGAGCTCCTTGTTTCTCACGTCAGAGAATTTTCAAATCTGGATCAGTCTGTATCAGATCCGTTGCAGCCCCGTTTTTAGAGATTTGGGTATGGAGGAAAATAGAGAGGGTTGTGTTTTCTGACACTTGGTGAGTTCCCTGGAACACCGGGACACATGTTGTATAATTGTGGACAATTTTTTCTTCAAATAAACTGATCCCACCTTTTGGATTGGGATAACTTAAATCTACGCTCCCCTCTCCTGCTTGAAAGGTAAGATTGCACCCTGCCACACTCACACTTAGGTAGGGCCACACCTCATTACTGATACCAAAATCCTTCTGGATCGCTTAAACAGATTTAGCGGGTCGTCTGAATTGAAACAGCAGTTCATTGAACCTGGTTCTTCAGGAGTGAATAGAGGTGAGATCTTGCTGACGTTGGTGGATCTGAGCCAAGCAGTAAACTTACTCAATAGCTTCTGTTAGGTCAATTAGTAGGTCTGAGTAATTGCCGAAATAAATTACCAGGCCTCCCGACTCCAACAGATGGGTCAGATTCAATGTTCCTTATTTGCATTTAGAAACTTAATATTCCCTAAACAACACGATGATGTTTGAATGAACACGGCTGCTTCTGGGGTGAATGTAAACCTCTGATCTGGGTTAGATTGGTTTATTAACAGACCAATCACATGATGATTGCCTCATCATGAATGTGCTTTCAATGTAAGCAGCTGATCTAATTAATAAAGTGTGTATTTTTGAGAAAAATAATCATAATTTTGATATAATGAGACAATAACAGACTACAGATGCGGACACACACACACACACACACACACACACACACACACACACACACACACACACACACACACACACACACACACACACACACACACACACACACACACACACACACACACACACACACAGGTCCAGACCTCGGTAATGTTTTTCAAGCTGTGTATACAAAACTTGTGAAATAATTGCACTAAACGGGGTTCTTTGTAGTACTTCCATTTACTGACGATGGGGGCGCTGCATAACTACGTAGCCTTCATTAAAGCAAACAGAAGAAGACGACATGTATCGACAAACCACCGCAGCCCGGACTTGTACCGGAGCAGCGGAGAAGTGATTAGGTATCGAGAGATCTGAGTCCAGCGGGCTGCTTGTGTTTCTGTTCATCAGGACATCATAGGACCAGCAGATCCTGTGTGAACGCTCTACGTTAGTCAGTGGACGTCCGACAACATGCACACTAACTTATATTGCAGCTATACTTTGGTTTAAATAGCGTGAATAAACTAGCTAGAGAGCTAAAGTTAATTACATTCATCCAATATCAGAAGGATTAGCTTTTAACAAACGTTGTAATGCTTTTCTTTCATTTCAATTTGAGTAAAACAATGAAGATATAACATTGTATTGTTTTCTTTTTACACTGACTCAGATATAATGAAAAGACTACGTCAGTCGAAGCTCAGCTTTGGTAAGGAAGAGACAGGACAGGCAGAGAGAGAGAGCGAGCGAGCGAGAGAGAGAGAGAGAGAGAAAGTGAGAGAGAGAGAGAGAGAGAGAGAAAGTGAGAGAGAGAGAGAGAGAGAGAGAGAGAGAGACTGCATGTACAGTCAGACAAAATAATGTAGGCTTAATAACCCCATCTATTTATCTATCTATCCATCCATCCATCTATCTATCTATCCATCCATCTATCTATCTATCCATCCATCCATCTATCTATCCATCCATCTATCTATATATCTATATATATATCTATATATCTATAACAAAAGTCTTCATTTACAATAGGCATAATTGTAAAACCACATTCATCTATTGCAGTTATGATGTCATAATAAAACACAATTTGTTTACATCTTTGTTCTCTTTTGAGAATCAAACAAATCAGATTTAAATAAAAAAAAGAATGCAAACAAACAAGTGAAATGAACTAAATTGCTGAATTGCTTTTAATTCACTGGCAGGAGCGACAAGTGAGGAGGAGCAAAAAGTGAACCATACGGGAGAGATTGAACAAAGAGAAAGAGGAGAGGACAGAGAGAGTAATGAACAGGAAGAAGACAGAGAGACTCAAGAAGATGGAAGAGAGGGTGCAGGTTATGGAAAGGAGAGAGACGTGGAAAATGAATGTTGACAATGTGTTGTGATCATTTCAGCCTCTTCTGCACGTCCTGATCATTAATAGCAACAATCAACTGATTCTTATGCATTACACTTTCAAAACTAATGTATGCTGCAGCCCACTGACATGGTTTGAAATCAATATATTATCCAATGTGTGACCCCCCACAGGACTTAAAAAGCACCTAACTAGATCATGGAAATCCCAAAAATCGCGGGGGGTGTCCCCCGAACCACCCTAACATATTTGGACCTCGGTATTTAGGAAATCCTGGATACGGCCCTGTGTATATATTTATACTCTCATAACAACGTAACACGATCAGAGACTGGATATATCCCCCCCCCCCCCCCCCCTCTGGTCGCTAGAATGAGGGAAATAACTTAGGAGCCAAAAGTTGTATTTACAAGTATTAAAAGGAAGCAGAGGACACCAAACCAACTGAGCCCTGTCTGTCTGCCGCATCTACGCACACACTGTAACACACACACACACACACACACACGCACGCACACACACACACACACACTGTACCACACACACCTACAGCTCCTAAAGCATATCATCAGGCTACAGCCGTTGTGTATTTTATTATGTGAAGCACTAAATGGTCTTAGAAAAATATCGACTCTTTGTTTGTTTACTAAACTAAACTCGGTTAGAGCTCCTCCAGAGAGCCTCCTCGATGCTCGATGCTCGGTCCTCGAAGTGCATTTAGAGAAATGAGATGTCCTTCAACATGGCGCGCTGAAATCCATTTCCGGGTCACTACCGGACGACCGAGGATTCGAGGAGTCGAGGAGGGGGAATTAGTGAAATGAGAAAGGGTCCCGGGCTGCGGTGGTTTGTTGATACATGTCATCTTCTTCTGTTTGCTTTAACCAAGGCTACGTAGTTATGCAGCGCCCCCACCGTCAGTAAATGGAAGTACTACAAAGAACCCCGTTTAGTGCAATTATTTCACACGTTTTGTATACACAGGTCAATGGTGGATACGGCCATGACCGTAAGTGTAAGTGTAAGCCTTATGCTGCGTTCACACCGGACAGACGCAAATTTGTTCCGTTGGCGAGCATGAAGCGGTGGACGTGGAGCGAATCACGCGATTGAACTGTGCCACGAAAAACGCGAGAGTTCAATTTTTTCAACTCGAGCGCCAAATTCACGTGACGCGTTCTTGCGGAAGCCAATCAGCCGTGAGGATCTCAGCCTGCCGTCACTGACGTTCAACCAGAAAACATCAGCCATTAGCTGTTAGCAGTTAGCACACAGAGATCACAGCTCCTCATATCTGTTCAGAAACTGGACAAAAGTTAAACAAGTACCACAGACTGTCTGTGTCATGGCGAATACAGTCGCTGGTGTATTTATATCTGTAGGCCGTTGTTATGAGTGTGGAGTGAGCATATACAACGTTAGCTTAGCCTGGTTGACCCAATCTCCATTCAGAAAACAAGCATTTTATATTATGTATATAATAATTATAATAATATAATATTCGCATCGCGTCCGGTGTGAACGCACAATTAGACTAGAGTAAGGTGACCAGATTTTCAAAATTAAAACCGGGGACATTTTGAGTTTTGCGGTCAATATATCATTAACATATCCAATTTTCTTCACTGTTAAAGAAAAAACGGGAACATTTTAACTGTTGGATACAAACAGAAGGATGATAGCCCATATATGAGATTTGAAAAGTATTTTATTTTGAAACTCTACATCAGAATGTCCTGATTTTCTCTGATTGACTAGATGGGGTGTCCTGCTACAGCCTGAAGTGAAATAAGTATTTAATTGACTTTGATGACTCTTTGATTATGGACAGTTTCCAATAAATAATAATCCAAATATAGATGGACAATAGATCTAATTTGAGATTTTAAACAGCATACATTTTAAATGGTGCTTCAGAAAGTAATGTTATTTTAGGAGTGTTGTGAGATGGCGTCAACATCAATTGAAATTAGTCACCCAGTGGAAATGTCAGATATGTCTTCATAACTGTATACTTACACTTTACATTCACTCAGTTATAATGTGGTAGTTATACGTAGTTTGTTTTAAATTATTATTGATCACATTATATAGTACATATTTCTTAATTTAAGCTCCAGTATATATGAATATGTTGGTGTGTTTTTGTAGGTATATTCGTTATTGACCAAGTAAACGCTTTTATTTTGAAGGCAGTTTTTACAGGCCTCTACCGTAATGCATAGGATACTCGCGCACCGCAATACAACGTGCGGGCTGGCTTGACTTTGTTTTCCAAAGTGGGGGCTGGCTTGACCACAGTCTGTGTTTACCCAGTGTTTCCTGACATGAAACGTTTTATTTCACCTTGCTATGTGTTTGTAACGTATATTAAAAAACGGGGACATTTCCGGGGACAGTTTCAACCGGGGACAGGCCAATACAAACGGGGACTGTCCCCGGAAAACGGGGACGTCTGGTCACCCTAGACTAGAGCAATGCGATAGGAGCGATTAGAGCAAAGCGAATATTCGCATTGCGTCCGGTGTGAACCCAGCCTTACACTTACACTGTAAGGATTAGTAACATGTATTGTGTTTGTGATGACATTTGGAAACAAAATAAACACAATGAGAAAATGCTTTAGCATTCACGCTAGCGTTAGCATACACGGTGGCGTTAGCAGACATGCTAGCGTTAGCCATACCAGCCTATATACATGCTTATTGCACGGCTAGCATTAGCTATATTTACCTTGTTTACACTTAGCGGTCCGATGTGTTAATCTGTGCATGTTACTCTTGCATGTATGAGATCATTACGTGCCTTGTAACTTCCGTTTTATAGTTTCACTCCGTTTGAATGTCACTGGACTGCAAATAAGTCAATAAAGGAGCATGGCTGCTCATTCCCTGGCTCTCAAAAGAGTTTGGCTGGCTGTTTAATCTATGTTCACACTGAGACAGGACAACACATGGAGAGAACAGTACACCTATTGTATAAGTACATACAAGCAGGTCACACAGTATGATCACAAATACATACAATCTGTTACAAATCTGTTTTTATTAAAAAGTACAGGCTGCATTATGTGTTCTCAGCCTTGGAGAAACTTGACACGTTTTGGTATGTGTCTGAACCTCTCTATAGTGGTTCATTAATAAAACAGATATTTCAACGTGTGCCTACTTTGTTCATGTTCTGTTGAGGTTAATTTCAGTAGTTGTGTGCTATAATGTATATACAAAGTGTGAAGATGAGGCAACTTTAGAATAGGGAATCTGTTCAGGTCAATTAGAGTCAAACTACTAGCTTATTGGTTATGATGAACAAGACTTTAAAATAGGGAACATCTTCTTAGATAGAAATACCTCATTTTGAGTTATTTAGACACAATTAACACTTATAGTTTCATGTCTTGTTACATAAGAAGAGATCATATGTGTTAAGTGTTATTATGGGAGAATTACTATTCTTGTGGTACTACTGCCTTATTAGGCCCATATTGAGCAGAGCATATTAAGACCAAAACTCATGTAGAACAACTTCCTTACCTGCAATAAATAAGCACTAATGAGAGGGTTATTGAGGAAAGACTCTCAACTAATGGCTTATTACTTATAATATGGTCATGTAGAATAAGGCATTGACAAGTGTTAATGACTAATAAAGAGCCCATATACTGCTAATATGCATGTTGATTAACAACTCATTGAGGGTGAATTAGTGTACCTTAATATAAAGTGTTACAGTGATTTTATTGAAGGTAATGAGTTAAAAGGCCTATTTTATCAGTATCAAAAGTATGCCTTTTTCTATTTTAGAGCAATAGCCCCTCCAAATGTCTGTGCACGTCCCTGCATGTAACGGAGTATTGCCTCTTTCCTGTTCTGTTTACGTGGAGCTATGAAAAACACGGACGTCTTCTGGATATCCGGGCAGAAGAGAACATTTCACAACTTTTGGAAAAGGTGCAAAAGGACGAGGAGGTCTTCAAAAATCTTTAGTGAAAGAATGAAGCAGAATGAATTTAACCGGAGTGATGAACAGTGTCATGTAAAGTTAAAAAAAAGCTCCGTTGACAATACATTAAAGTGCACGACGCGCTGCAGAAAAGTTGCAGCTCCCCGATATTAGAGACAAATGTATTTGTTCTGACGACCTCGACAATATCTGGAACACAAGACCCATAGTGAGCCCCGTAGATGTGGGAGTCCTATGAAGCAGCTGTTAGGTGTGAATGACCAGAGAGAACATGCTCAGTGTGAAATGAGGCTCCATAATGATGTGTTTAATGTGAGGTCACACTGACATCTAGTGGTGATCTGCAGACATCAACACAAGGTCAACATTAAACTCCTCATAACGTTAAGCATTATTGAGAATATGATTAATTCACATGGCTTTGGTAACATGATGCTTTATTAAAGCTCTTTAAAAATGCATATCGTTAAAGCTGGTTTAAGATCACCCCATGTCTGTCCTCCTGAGTCCTACATTTGATTGTTTTTATTGAATTTTCATTTACTTTTTGTTGTATTTTATTGTATTTGTATTGACTTCTATCTTGTCTTTTTATTAATGATTTTCTATATGTTTGTTAACAATGTAAACCCTACTGAGACAATAGTGTTTTTTTTATATTGAACCAAATAAATAAACTTTTCTCTGATCAGCTGTAGCTATGGCAACAGGTGGCAGTTAGCCTACATTAGCTTTGATGCTAGCTAACATTACCCACCATTTAAAACACATTACCGTAATTACCTGAACATTTTAAAACGCATTCATTAAAACATGTAAGGTGCTTTAAAAGTGATATAACGTAGTGAAAGGTCTTAACAAGTACCTTGAGCGCTGTTGCTGAGCTGAGTTATGTCAGTGTTTGGAAATGAAGCATCACAGAAAGCACCGGGAGAGAAGGACCGGGGATGTCCTCTCTGTTCATCCGGGAGAGGGAGCAGGCAGAGCGGCCAGCAGACAGAGCAAAGACCCCTGGTAGTGCGCCAGACGCTGATGCAAATCGTGGCCAAACGGTGGGACTACATTTAACATTTCACACACAATACACCCTGAAACTACACACTGCGGAGATTTAGACCTGAGATTAGGGAAGAGCATTTCCACCACAGAAAATAACATGATCTACCTGTAAGTCATTAATATGACATCTCATATGATTTACTATACTCAGATCTAGTACTTGAGTAAAAGTAGAAGTACTCAGATCTTGAACTTGAGTAAAAGTAGAAGTAGCCTACTCAGATCTTGTATTTGAGTAAAAGTAGAAGTACTCAGATATTGTACTTGAGTAAAAGTAGAAGTAGCCTACTCAGATCTTGTACTTGAGTAAAAGTAGAAGTACTCAGATATTGTACTTGAGTAAAAGTAGAAGTACTCAGATCTTGAACTTGAGTAAAAGTAGAAGTACTCAGATCTTGTATTTGAGTAAAAGTAAAAGTACTCAGACCTCTTACTCATTATGCAGATGAAATACAATATAAATAAAATGTTATGTAAGAGCTCTTATTTTGAAGTGCTTCCTGTTTGCTGTTTAGTTTCACTTCGTGCTCGTCGGTCGTGTCGCACCTTCTTCTTCTTCTTCTCTCGAAAGGTTTGTAACTTTTTGTGACTTTAGAGTTTTTAGAGACAACTCTGATTATCAATCATTGCTCAGAGAATAAGAACAACTCTTTAGTTTAACTTTCAGAGACTCAGAGACAGACTTTAACTCTCTTCCTGTTTTTAGCTGAGATACACCTCTCCACAATAACTATTATTATTATTATTATTATTATCAATAATTACTCAGGGAATTACTCAGAGACCCCCTCTCTCTTTATTTCTGTCCTTACTACAGTAACTGTGTGTGTGTGTGTGTGTGTGTGTGTGTGTGTGTGTGTGTGTGTGTGTGTGTGTGTGTGTGTGGTTGTTTCCTATATACAGTCTATTGTTGTTCCTCGTCACATGACCAGCGAAGTATTTAAAGTTAAACATTTCAAAAGTGGTAAAGGTAAAACATTGGAAATATAAAGAGGATTACATTAATAATAAAAATACTTTTTTTAAATACTAAAATAATACATGTGGAAATGTAAACATTAGTATTTAAAGAAAACACTAATGTTCCTCCCTCAGCCACCAGAGGGCGACACATCCCACAGCCTCACTCACAGGTGAACTGATTCATACAATACAATAGAATAGAATTCCTTTATTGTCATCGCACCAGGTACAACGACATTTAAAAAAAAACAACCTCGCAGTGCATTTCCACATAAAACGAATAAATATATATCTACATAAACATATACACACATAAACATATGCTCACACATCCATACCAACATGCATACATGCCCGCACATAATTTAAATACAGTTTACAATATAAAAAACACAGGGATGATATTTTGCATCTCTGATGTCGATCAGTTCATAAGTTAATAACACTATTAAAAAGTAGTGCAGTTGCAAGTTGTAACTGTTCAGTTCAGCGTTTGACAGGGTTCAGTTCTCGTATGGCTCTGGGGTAGAAACTGTTTTTCAGTCGGGTTGTCCTTGATTGAATTGACCTGTAGCGTCTAGCGGAGGGCAGAAGAGCAAACAGGAAGTGTCCAGGGTGTGAAGAGTCTGAAATTATTTTGCCTGCTCTGTTGAGGCAACGTTGGCTGAAGATAATTACAATTACAATTCATTAAAATACAAATCATTTTAAAAATACAAAAATAAAACATTAAAAAACAAATTAAACAGGGATAAGAGTTGAAGAGCAGGACATTCAACATTTTTGAATTACATAAAAACAATTCAAATCCTATAAGAACATATATGAAGTGGAATAAAAAATAATAAGAACATTTTAAAAATACAATAAAAGGTCAAATGGTATTTACATAATGTATGTGGGAGTATAAAGATGAGTAAATACAACATAATAATTAATGTATAAATACAACAGCTACAAAATAAAATGATGAACGTGGACATTTAAAGATTAGAAATGAAAGAAAACAATACGTGAAAATACAAAGAGGAATAAATAAAAGGGAATGTAATAAATAATAATACAATGAATAAATATAGTCAACAGGAGTAGTGACAAAAAGAGCTCACAATAAATGAAACGGTTATAAAAATTACATCAATTCAAGAATATAAATACTATATGAAGTGGAGGAAAAGTACACCATTTACCTCTGAGTAGAAGTACACCATGTACCTCTGATAGTGAAGTAGAAGTACAAAGAAGTATAACATGTAAATACTCAAGTAAAGTACCTCGAAATTGTACTTAACTACAATACTTGTAAATGTACTTAGTTTACACACAACTGCAGCTCAGCATGCACTGGTAACACTCAAACATCTGTGTGTTGAAGCCCAGAGCAGCAGACCTGGACCTGAACCTGGAACTGGACCTGAAGCTGGACCTGAACCTGGACCTGAACCTGGACCTGGACCTGGACCTGAACCTGGACCTGGACCTGGACCTGGACCTGAACCTGGACCTGGACCTGGACCTGGACCTGAACCTGGACCTGGACCTGAGTCCTGCTGTGTTTCCTCAAAGAGTGACCGCTCAATGGAGCCTCAATCTGCTGATGGGGGGTAAGAATCAAACGGACTAAGGGTGGATATCAGGTTACTTATTTTTAATTCCCTGCGCCATCTTGAGTAGCGCCCCATTGCCCTTATTTGTGCCAGAGGGCTGAGGATCGAGGATCGAGGATCAAGGAGCAATAACAGAGGAGCGATAATCGAGGAACCACCAGACCATCCTCGGGTGAAATCTTCAGCACTCGCCCCGCCCCCTTACTGCGTATCAGGTTCAGGTTATTTATTTGTACCCGTAGGTAGATTCTGTTTGCAGAGAAAAAGACAAGGGTTCCTTCCTGACACTAAAAACAAACACAAACAACAGAACCATCTCTAATCAAAGGACTAGTAGAAGTAGAAGTATACCCTGCTCAACCAGATCTCAAAATATTATTTAAAAAACATTTTAAGAAGGAAAACACTAGTACAAACATGGACATTCAAAATTCACAATTAAATAAATAAATAAAAAAAGGCATCTGTGTGACGCTCCTATGATGTGTTCATTTGTGCAATAGCTGCTGGGATAAAACTGTTTTTATACCGCTTCGTTCTACTCCTTGGGACGAGGAACCTCCGGCTCGAAGGAAGAAGCTTGAATTCTGAGTGCAGAGGGTGGGAGTCACCGTCTAATATCGAGCTGGATAACCGCTGTCACTGCCTGAGGTACAGGGTCTCCAGGTTTAGCTGTGGCTCACCAATCAGTCTGCTGGACCACTTTACGATCTGACTCAGAGAGTTTCTGCTCTTTAAAGTCAGGTTACCATGACATTAGTGAGAAAGACAGAATTGACTGGATCAAAGCACGATAAAACATAATCTTCATGGTTTTGTCAATGTTAAAATAGGACAATTTCCAAAGACAGTACAAACGCTGGTGCCCCCTTTTGCACACAGCTTCACAGTTTGGATCAGAGCTCCATTTTGAGTCAATAATTGTCCCCAGATATTTGTATGATTGCACAAATTCTACTTTCTGATTCTGGATTGTTAAGACTTCATGTATGTGGGGATGTCTTCTCAAATCAATGATCATGTCCTTGGTTTTGCTTATGTTCAGTTGGAGATAGGACTCCTTACACCACCTGACAAAGTCGTCAATGACAGGGCCGCTGCTGGTCTCATTGTCCTGGAGCCTACTAACAATTACAGAGTCATCTGCATACTTTAAAATAGTCCTATTTTCCCACCTGCTTTGACACATATTAGTGTAAAGTATAAATAATAGTGGTGAAAGCACACATCCTTGTGGGGAGCCAGTGGAGGAGCTGACTTGATCAGATAAGGTCCCATTCACCCTCACTCTTTGTGTCCTATTGGTTCAAAGAATCAAGAATCCAGCCCATAAGATTCTTGCTTATTTCAAATTGTTCTAAAAGTCTGCCAATTAGAATATGAGCTTGAATTGTGTTAAAAGCAGAGGAAAAATCAACAAATAAAAGTCTAGCATGAGATCCATTTCCCTCCAAGTGTTTAAAAAGTAAGTCAGATAAGGTGACCGTGGCGTCCTCCACTCCTCTGTGAGGCCTGTAAGCAAACTGCATGGGATCGAGTGCATGCTCAGTCTTCCTTAAGATTTCTGCTCTGACTAGTTTCTCCAATGTCTTCATTAGAATTGATGTAAGTGCAACTGCTCTAAAATCATTAAGAGTTTTGGGGCCTCTGGATTTGGGAACAGGGACTACCACAGCATCCTTCCAAACCTTTGGCACATGCTGTGTCTGTAAAGACATATTCAAAATGTAGTGGAACACAGGGCTAAGTTCTTTTGCACAAAGTTTAAGTCAACGACCGCAGATGTTGTCAGGTCCATGACTCTTATTTTACTAAATGGAAGGCCTTTTCCACTTCCCTCTGATCTATGTTAAAATGCTTATTGTCTTCAAGTTTAAGCTTCAGTTCAGATATATTATTACTGAAATCAAATTTGTCAAATCTAGAAAAAAAGTAATTTAGGGCATTTGCAAACTCAACATCTGAATTAAAGCCATCCAGAGTCACATGGCAGCTATTCTTTGTTTCCCGGAGGCCTGTTATGGTTTTCATGCTACTCCAGACTGAGCCAAGGTTGTTTGCAGCCATTTTGTTTTGTAGTTCAGATTTAAAATTCTGTTTAGCTTTCAGAATTTCTATTTTAAGTTCCCTATCAGCATCATGCAGATCAGAGGCACTTCCCTGTTTAAAAGCTTGTTTCTTTTTCTGAATGCTGGACTTAACCGCCTTGGTCACCCATGGTTTGTTATTAGGGTATATTTTAACTTGCTTACACGGAATAATCATGTCTTTACAAAAGGCTGTATATGAGCATGTTACATCAACAAGTTCATCCAAGTCGGCACCACAAGACTCTTTGAACATATCCCAATCAGTGCAGTCATAACATTCCTGCAAACAGGCTACAGATTCTTCTGTCCAGACATTTATGTCCTTTGTCAATGTTTTCTCTCGCTTCAAAACTGTTTTGTATCTGGGCAGTAAATGCACACAGTTATGATCAGCAGAGCCCAGTGGGGGTAATGGGACTGACCTATAGGCTTCCTTACTGACCCATAACACAGGTCTAATGTTTTATCCCGCCTGGTTGGACAGGAGACATATTGATAAAAGTTAGTGAGTGTCTTTTTAAGGGTCACATGGTTAAAATCCCCAAGTATAAAGTTTGGTGCGTCAGGTGAAATTGACTGCAGTTATTGCACCAAATCAAAGATAGTGCTGGAGGCAGAGGTGGCATTTGCCCTGGGATGGATGTACACTATTGTTATAGAAACTTGGGGAAACTCACGGGGCAGGTAGAAGGGACGCAATCAAACAGATAAAAGTTCAACATCTGGGGTGCAAATGAGTTCTCTGACAGTCACAGAGCTACAGTACTGTTTGTTTACGTACAAACATACTCCGCCCCCTTGAGTTTTTCCTGTCACTTCCGCCTTTCGATCCAAAACCGTCAATAAACAGATCGTTGTCCTGGTTACAGTCTGTGAGCCATGTCTCAGTGAAGGCCAAAACACAGCAGTCCCTGAAATTCTTCTGAAACCGAACATTACCCTGAAGCTCTTCAACCTTGTTCCTCAGCGATTGAACGTTCCCCAGGATCATCGAGGGCAGAGGAATCCGAGGGAGCCACTGCCTTCTCATGCGTAATCTTACGCTGCCGCGTTTACCCCGCTTCCTCCTCTGGTGCCCCGTTGCACCACAGGTTTCATTTGGATTCCTCCGAATAATGTCCGGTAACTGTAACGTGGTATCTATCACTCGAGCCAGACTTGCCATGTTCAGTTGCAGCAGCACATCTCTGGTGTACTGTGTCCTCTCCCGGATGACAGCCCCATTGACATCACATGCTAAACATTGAAGGAATACGATCCACAGAATCACAGAATAAAGAATGTCCATTTTGACTAGCGGCGCAGAGAGCATTCAATCATACAGACGCTTTATCGAATAGGTCGGTGGCGCATTAAAAACCTTTCAAACAAACACAAAACAAACAAAATGGAGGACACCAAACTTTTCCCTGCCGGTCGCAGCGTGCGCATGCGCCCAGTGTTGATGGCCACTAACTAACAGGGCCTGTGTATCGCTCACTGATTGGACTCAGTGGAATCAAGGGGTAAGACGCAAGGAAAATACGCAAGTGAGGGACGCAAGGATTGAGGTTAAGAATAGTGAGATGCAGCCTAAAAGCCATTTGAGTTAGTTGGTGTCTGTGTTAAGCTTTTCCGTGTAACCTTCATGAAATCCTGGTTATTAGCGACTTCGATGGGCGTTAACCTGTTAACCTTTTTTTCACGAAACTGTGTCTCAGGGCTTCTTAACATTTAACAACCTATTAATGTGTCATACCCACTTAACGGGAAGAAACTCAGCTAACTAACGATACGAACCATTTTTACCGTAACAAAACACAAGTCTCACAAGAAGCGTCTAAATGAACCCTGAGCGAAAGAATGCTAACGCACTTAGCACAGAACTCACGGTAAAAAAACGTATACTTATCGGATCTGCACAATCAAGACATTAGCTAGCAAGCTGAGATTCCACAGATTCTAGGGGTATAAGTATCATCACTGAGCGATCAAAACTCGCAGTATGGGAAGCGAACCCAGACAACACACAACGTAGCTTTACGGAGCAAAATCGGGAAATATGTCTTACCTTTTGCTGTTTCTGATCAATAGTTGTGTTCAATGGCATTAAAACGATAAAAACGCTGCTGAAGGTTAATCTAATGTGTCTGTGTCACTTTGAAAGGATTACGGATAATCCATCTTCATATGTATGTCAATAACGGAGATTTCATATATAGCTGCTACGATAGCCATAGTATGACAGCTTCCTGTTTTGGGCATTCTGGCTACGCATCACTCTATTCACCAATGGTAATGTTTGGATGGATTTTAGGAACTTCCCTCTCGATTCTATTGGCTCTAACAGTTAAAAAGAGGTGTCAATCATCAAAATCGACCGAGGGGGGCCAGAGATATGGAAAATGCACCCAAATGACCCCAGAAGTGGGTTTTTTTCTAAACCTCTCTAAAAAGGTCAAATGTCACTTGTTTTGCTTCAATCTTGATACAGGGTACTTATTATATGTTATAGTTTGGATTCCTAAAGCTTTTAGTCTACTATCCCATCATTCAAGGGTGGTTTTCACTATAAGTAATGGTTTATTTTTGGACGGACACAATACTTTACATGTTTTTACTATGTTCAATCTGAAATTACTTTAAAATAAAAACATCTATATCGATTCTGACTCTTCTACATCCAACTCACAGGTTTATCATTACTTTGAGAAAAAAGATGATTCATTTACTCCTTTTAGGGAAGATATGGTCATTTTTTCTGGGAATGTCATTTTCGAGCCTGAGACCTGAAAGCAGGCTCAGGGGTTAACAGGTTAAGTGAACTGCAGTTAGCATCCTGGACATGAACTCAGTGACGTTCTCCACTAAAGAGATGTGTTTACGTTAGCTTCACACTGCTGGCTGTAGGGCAGCTGAAGAGACGCGAGGCACTTTGGAGATAAACTTCACGTCTTTAGGATTTACTCTGAACATCTTCCAGAGTCCTTCACATAGAGAGCAGTCCACCGGCTGATAGAGGAGACTCAGAGAGTCTGGAAGGTTCATCTGTTGGGAAACACAGAGCGATTTATAACATTACATTGAAAAGAGTGACTTTAGATTTAACATATTTTCATCAGTTTTTCTCCAGCGGTTCAATGTATGGGCGGTGGTAGCAAAGTCCGTAGGGACTTGGCTTGGGAACCAGAGAGTCACCGGTTCAAGACCCCAGAAGACCAAGTGCTATCCAGGTGTCCCTGAGCAAGGCAGCGTTCCCTACACTGCTCCCCGGGCCCGTACATATGGCAGCCCACTGCTCCTAACACTAGGATGGATCAAATGCAGAATGTACATTTCCCCTCTGTGGGACGATGAAGAGCTCCTTCTTCTTCTCTTGATGCATCTGTTTCTGTTTCAGGGTCCAGCAGCAGAGACCAGACTCTCCCAGCTGTCTGTCCTTCAAGAGCGACCGGTCGAAGGAAGCCATCATAAACTTTAAAGGAGGACCTCCATCTGCTGATCAGAAGTAAGCTGTAACTCATAGTAACGAGTAGCTGAACGCTTCTGCCCATTCATTTTGAATGGGGTGATGGCACGCTTCGCCGAACTGCATTGCGATGCTCGCTAGAAAAGTTGAGCAATGTTCAACTTTTGAAGCTTCGGCGGAAGCGTCAGCCAATCGAATCATCTGCCAGTACAAGCTCTAGCCCAGGGGTGGCCAACCCGCGGCTCTTTGCCCAGTTTCATGCAGCTCTTCAGTTCATATGGAATTGTATGTGTGAGTGTGGGGGAGAGACACGGACTCCTGACAGTTAAACCTGATACTTAGTAGGTCTGTTAAGGGGATTGAATGATCATTCTGACGTACTTTCGTCCCGGCTCTCCCTACGTGTGTGTGTGGTGTCAGGTGTCAGTATGAGAGGATGACAGCGCGTCTAATTTTGATGTGGCCCAAGAGCCAATCACAATAATACCTGCGATGCAGTGAACCAATCACCTTTGAGGGGGGGAAAACCTATCGTTGATTAAACACTATCTGACCATGAACTGAGTTTGATCCTAAAATGGCAGGGAAGAAATGCTAAGCGAAAATATGAAGACGAACATAGGACGTTTTTAGTAGAGTGGGAGAGTTCATGTTTTTTTATCGAACGCAAATGCAAGCCATTTTGCCAGACCCATTTCAAGGCTTCAAATCTTCAGCGCCATTTCACCTTCCCAAAAGGTACGGAACTTCGCAAGCAGAAGATAAACACCTTGAAAAGTCAGGCAGAAAAGCAGACACAGTTCTTAAAAAAAATAACGAAGCACTTTTAAAGTGAGATAAAAAACCTTTTCGATTTTGTTTACTGAGAGTTTGTGTGTGAGTGCACACAATGATCATTGTTATGTTGTTATGTTAACTGGCCTCTGAATACTGGTACTGTCTGTCTGTCTGTCTGTCTGTCTGTCTGTCTGTCTGTCTGTCTGTCTGTCTGTCTGTCTGTCTGTCTGTCTGTCTGTCTGTCTGTCTGTCTGTCTGTCTGTCTGTCTGTCTGTCTGTCTGTCTGTCTGTCTGTCTGTCTGTCTGTCTGTCTGTCTGTCTGTCTGTCTGTCTGTCTGTCTGTCTGTCTGTCTGTCTGTGTGGGTGGGTGGGTGGGTGGGTGTGTGTGTGTGTGTGTGTGTGTGTGTGTGTGTGTGTGTGTGTGTGTGTGTGTGTGTGTGTGTGTGTGTGTGTGTGTGTGTGTGTGTGTGTGTGTGTGTGTGTGTGTGTGTGTGTGTGTGTGTGTGTGTGTGTGTGTGTGTGTGTGTGTGTGTGTGTGTGTGTGTGTGTGTGTGTGTGTGTGTGTAGGAGGAAGAAGAAGAAAGTAAAGGAGCACAGAGAAAGGCTGAGAACAAAAGAGAGAAGGAAGGGGGGGTGCACGCGTGACTGTGAAAACAAAACCGTGTGCTTTTGTGTCCGGGGCGGGAGATTCATGTGATTGGTTGTTGGTCGAGGTTCAGCCTTCAGATTGGTCTGTCCTCTTCCTGATGAACAGCTGTTAGCCAGCTGCAGAGTCCAGTCTCTATCCACACAGCCACGTTCCAGGAAGACCAGAATGAAGGATGGACAGAATCCTCTTCAACAGTAGCTGGAAATAAATATTCCTGTAGTGCAAAGTTCCCGCTGACGCACAGGACCACCAGCCTGTTTCCCTGTCCTCCTTTACCCTGAGTGTGTCTCTGTGTGGACAGACATCATGTGAGCTAATGCTTCATGGTTCCTCCACAGAGGGGACCAGGAGAGCTGGGAGGTTCCCGGTGGTCAGTCTGCCCAGCAGCATCAGACACAGCTGGACTCCATATTCACGGTGAGTACATGTACTACAGATACTTGACCTCTCTTCTGTTCATAGTCATCTCCATTCTGCACTTTCAGAGAGTCAGTCTGTCCGGATCTGATGTTTGGATCCATGGTTTATAGTTTGTGTCCTTCATGTGATGTTCCAGCTGCTGGAGGACCACATCGTCACCTTTGTGAAGAGCGAGCTGAAGAAGATCCAGAAGGCTCTGAGTTCAGATTACCCAGAATACTTAGAGGATCAGAGTGAGGATGAGGATGAAGAGCAGAGGAGGAGCAGAGAGGCATTCCTGAACATCACACTGCACTTCCTGAGGAGCATGAAGCAGGAGGAGCTGGCTGACCGTCTGCAGAGCAGTAAGAGGGTTTCTATAGAGAGTTAACACTCTGGATAAATGTCTCCTCTGCTGATGTCTCAAGAGACCAACATATATCCATACTTCATTCAGAGAACCAGAGTTACAGTGTGACCTCATGATATTTTGTTGTGTGTTCTTTCAGGAACTCGTGCTGGAGTCTGTCAGCGTAAACTTAAGTCCACCCTGAAGGAGAGGTTCCAGTGTGTGTTTGAGGGCATTGCTAAAGCAGGAAACCCAACCCTTCTGAACCAGATCTACACAGAGCTCTACATCACAGAGGGGGGGTCTGCAGAGGTCAATGCTGAACATGAGGTCAGACAGATTGAAACAGCATCCAGGAAACCAGACAGACCAGAAACAACCATCAGACAAGAAGACCTCTTTAAAGCCTCACCTGGAAGAGATGCACCAATCAGAGCAGTGCTGACAAAGGGCGTGGCTGGCATTGGGAAAACAGTCTTAACACAGAAGTTCACTCTGGACTGGGCTGAAGGCAAAGCCAACCAGGACATCCAGTTCATATTTCCATTCACCTTCAGAGAGCTGAATGTGGTGAGAGAGAACAAGTACAGCTTGGTGGAACTTGTTCATCACTTCTTCTCTGAAACCAGAGACGCAGGAATCTGCAGGTTTGATCAGTTCCCGGTTGTGTTCATCTTTGACGGTCTGGATGAGAGTCGACTTCCTCTGGACTTCCTCAACACTGACATCCTGACTGATGTCACAGAGTCCACCTCAGTGGATGTGCTGCTGACAAACCTCATCAGGGGGAAGCTGCTTCCCTCTGCTCGCCTCTGGATAACCACACGACCTGCAGCAGCCAATCAGATCCCCCCTGAGTGTGTGGACATGGTGACAGAGGTCCGAGGGTTCACTGACCCACAGAAGGAGGAGTACTTCAGGAAGAGGTTCAGAGATCAGGAGCAGGCCGGCACCATCATCTCCCACATCAAGACCTCACGAAGCCTCCACATCATGTGCCACATCCCAGTCTTCTGCTGGATCTCTGCTTCAGTTCTGGAGGAGGTGTTGAAAACCAGAGAGGGGGGAGAGCTGCCCAAGACCCTGACTGAGATGTACATCCACTTCCTGGTGGTTCAGTCCAAAGTGAAGAACATCAAGTATGATGGAGGAGCTGAGACAGATCCACACTGGAGTCCAGAGAGCAGGAAGATGATGGAGGCTCTGGGGAAACTGGCTTTTGAGCAGCTGCAGAAAGGCAACCTGATCTTCTATGAGTCCGACCTGACAGAGTGTGGCATCGATATCAGAGCAGCCTCAGTGTACTCAGGAGTGTTCACACAGGTCTTTAGAGAGGAGAGAGGACTGTACCAGAGGGACAAGGTGTTCTGCTTCGTCCATCTGAGCGTTCAGGAGTTTCTGGCTGCTCTTCATGTCCATCTGACCTTCATCACCTCTGGAGTCAACCTGCTGTCAGAAGAACCAACAACCTCCTGGCTGCCTAAAGTATTCAGACCCAAACCTAAACTAACAGATCTCTACCAGAGTGCTGTGGACCAGGCCTTACAGAGTCCAAACGGACACCTGGACTTGTTCCTGCGCTTCTTCCTGGGTCTTTCACTGCAGACCAATCAGAAACTCCTACGAGGCCTGCTGACACAAACAGGAAGTGGCTCAGAGACCAATCAGGAAACAGTCCAGTACATCAAGAAGAAGATAGATGAGGATCTGTCTCCAGAGAGAAGCATCAACCTGTTCCACTGTCTGAATGAACTGAATGATCGTTCTCTAGTGGAGCAGATCCAACAGTCCCTGAGTTCAGGAAGTCTCTCCACAGATAATCTGTCTCCTGCTCAGTGGTCAGCTCTGGTCTTCATCTTACTGTCATCAGGAGAAGATCTGGACGTGTTTGACCTGAAGAGATACTCTGCTTCAGAGGAGGCTCTTCTGAGGCTGCTGCCAGTGGTCAAAGCCTCCAACAAAGCTCTGTGAGTACAGAGATCATTTGATTTAGAGAATCAGTTATTAATACACTGCTGTCTTCTGAATAACTGTTGTCCTCATCGTCTCTTCAGGCTGAGTGGCTGTAACCTGTCAGAGAGAAGCTGTGCAGCTCTGTCCTCAGTCCTCAGCTCCCAGTCCTCTAGTCTGAGAGATCTGGACCTGAGTAACAACGACCTGCAGGATTCAGGAGTAAAGCTGCTGTCTGCTGGACTGGAGAGTCCACACTGTGAACTG
The DNA here is from genome assembly GCF_949606895.1 of Notothenia rossii. Classification (NCBI taxonomy): domain Eukaryota; kingdom Metazoa; phylum Chordata; class Actinopteri; order Perciformes; family Nototheniidae; genus Notothenia; species Notothenia rossii. The sequence continues at coordinate 1,814,175 of NC_136902.1, forward strand.
CAGACTCTCAGGTCAGAGACCAGAACAGTTTGACTCAGCCAACAATCAGCCCTGCTGTGTGGTGTGGGAATACCATCATCAATAACATCATTCAAGAGAAACACAACACAATATATCAGTCACAATTCACTAAATGGTTCTTGGCACAAACTTCTTTCAAGTTCAAAAACATCCCCCCTTGTGACACACAGAAACAAAACAAAGGGCTGGGCCCCTCACTAGAGGTGAGGTATATTGCCTCATAGATCAATCAAATGTAGGTAAATGAATCTTGATACTTGAATATGCTTTATGAAAAACACAGCCTACAGATGTAGCGATTCATTTCAGAAAGTTTGAAACGCGAGGGCCGTGATTGGTACGTGATCTGCCCTCGCTCAAGGGAAAACCTCCAGCTTGACTTGAGACCGCCCCCGTGATAGATAAATGTAATTATAATGAAGCCAGCTGCAATGGATCATTGATCCACCAGGGGGTGCAGTGGGGTTCCACACTGGAGCTCATGTGAAATAAAGTCAGATACAGTACGCTGGATGTACAGCGGAACTTTGTTAAGATCCATATGTCACGGATATCATACTCTGTGCTAAATAAGACACATGTAATCATTTACAAAACATCACCATGTTGTTATTTAACTAAATAATTTTGTTATTCGAAAAAAACGAACGGGAGGAAATGCAGCCCGGCTCTCGATTTTTAATCCTAATTTAATCATCATCTTCACCACGATCATTTATGTTTATGTTCGCCGAATTGACATGAAATCACTGACATATATGAATATACTGTATTCAACTTCATTAAAACGTTATTAACGTGCCTAAACTCAGTAATTCACCAAAAATATGTATATTTTAATGGAGTTTCGTCGGTCGATCAGGATCCCAAAGCGTGGCGGAGGGATCCTCATCTGGATGAAGGGTGTTATTTTCCCCATAAGGAACAAGTCGCTGCAAATTATCCCGCTTATCACACGGCCACATTCTCAACAAAGTAACGACATGACTCCCAATATTAATTGAAATGCTTTTATGGATTTAGAAAATGTTTTTATTGATTAAAAAAATAGTTGTATGTATTGATTTAAATTCACATGCATCCGCTAAGAAAAATAGTCCGTTGTTACCGTTTTTTAAACAGTCTGAATGAAACGGCAGCTCTCAGCTGTGTATTTACACAACTAATGGCCCATCAACCACAGCTCTCTCCCCCCCTCCCCCCCTGATCTTTCTTCTCCAGCAGCTAAATGAACAGTAGGTTACTCTGAGTGACCATAGACTGTATGTGACAAGCTTACAGTTAGTGACGTAACAACACCATCAAAGCTGTTGGGTTGAAAGCAATACGGGAGGTAAAAATAACTACAATAATTGTGACTTATTTATTGTGGCTTTTATGTTTTTAGGTATAAAATGTAATTCAGGCTTATAGTTCACCCTTCTCTAAAAGCCTTCAACAATGACAATATTCATAGTAATTGAATAAATCCTTCCAACACACATTGTAAAAAATAGCCTACTGTAAGTTAAGAAATCATTTCAATATGTACATCTTCTGATGTAACAACAAGAACATTATACATAGTAACATAGCTGAACATGGTATTGCACATTTAGCTTTGAGTGTTACTGACCTGAGATGTTTTTATTACATGAATTAAGGTGACTGAGGCTTTTTAACATACAGGGATGCAAACTCATCAGGTATGAAAAAGGTGACAAGGATCCGAGCCCCCGGCCCCCCCACCCCACGGAATGACAGAGGATTTTAGCAGAACAACTAAAGCAGCAGTGTTAACAATAACAGAAACGCCAAAGAGTCACATAATAGAAATATATAAAAGCATTTATTTTAATTGTGTAGCAGTCAGTTTATAATTTTGGCAGCACTGTTGAGCATTTTGAAAATGTATTTTCATGCCTCTGTGCAAGGCTTAGTCTTTCTATCTTTATAGCCACATGGTGTAAAGTAACTAAGTTCATAAACTCAACAAGTACTATACTTGGGCACAATTTTGAGATACTTGTACTTTATTTAAGTATTTCAATGTTTTGCTACTTTGTTCTTCTACTCCACTACAGTTCAGAGGTACATGGTGTACTTCTCCTCCACTACATGTATTTAATACTTTTAGTTACTTCTCAGATGTGGATGAATGATGTGAAATCTAATCAAGTGTTGAATCAGACTTTAGTTCCACCTGGAGTAAATCCACCAGCTACCCTGCAGTATACAAAGTCATTCAGACTAGCTGCACCTTTACCAGCTTTGAGAACACTTTCATGATCAATCATTATAAAACATATCATATCTATTATTCTGAAATGGACCAATCTGCACAATGACTACTTTTACTGTCTTTCACTATATTTTGATGAGAATACTTTTCTACTTTCACTTGAGGAACATTTGGAATGCAGGACTTTTACTGAAACAGAGTATTCCTACACTCTGGTACTTCTACTTTTACTCAAGTACAAGATCTGAGTACTTCTACTTTTACTCAAGTACAAGATTTGAGTACTTCTACTTTTACTCTAGTACAAGATCTGTGTGCTTCTACTTTTACTCTTGTACAAGATCTGAGTACTTCTTCTTTTACTCAAGTACAAGACCTGAGTACTTCTACTTTTACTCAAGTACAAGATCTGAGTACTTCTACTTTTACTCAAGTACAAGATCTGAGTACTTCTACTTTTACTCAAGTACAAGATCTGAGTACTTCTACTTTTACTCAAGTACAATATATATACTTATACCACCTCTGTTTATAGCCTATGAAAAAAACTATTAGAAATAGAAGGCTAAAGCTAACGTTAGCAGATAGTGACAATGTATGCTAGCTAGCTAGCTCAACGATTCCTTAAATAATATTGCCACAGAAAAACTTTTCAGTGCACATCACGCTCTGCCGCTCCGACAGGGAGCTCTGCTCTGAACACCTGAACGGCCCGTTCTAACAGCTGTTCACCAGCGGTCCAGTCTGTGCCACAGTGACTCCGGACGCGCAGTTAATATTAACGAACGCACCCGTAGGTAATGTAGCTGCTGAAGCTAGACCATCATCACGGAGCAGCAGAGGCTTATTATACATCATGAGCAGAGCCGACAGGCAGGAGGACTCGAGCACACAGCTCGTACTTCATTATAATATATAAAAACAGAACACCATGCGTGTCATGATGGCACATAACAGCTCACGGCCGCAGATTACTCCGGGTCCCAGCCCCCCCCATACCCCAAAAATATTTGTATTGCAGATCTACATGAATCACACAAACGACTTATTTTGGATTCAAAACGGCGAATTTTGCCGAAAGGTGAAAAGTTTGCATCACTGAACATAGACAGAGCACAACTGAAACATAACATCTGAAATGATGTAACAACATAATACACTTGTGGGGATGCTTGGGATGTGAGGAGTGAGGGACACGGCTTAGAACGGGCGTGTCGCCTGGCAGGACAGGAGAGTGTGTGCACCAGTCTGCCTTGATCTATGAATTCATGTCCGTGACACTCACTGCTGCCCACAGCTGTTTCATAGAAGGAAATTCCTTCACTTCATGAAAGTGTTTTAACCACACACACCTCTACACACACATGACGGGTGTTATTTTCCCCATAAGGAACAAGTCGCTGCAAATTATCACGCTTATTACACGGCCACATTCTCAACAAAGTAACGACATGACTCCCAATATTAATTTAAATGCTTTTATGGATTTAGAAAATGTCTTTTATTGATTTAAAAAATAGTTGTATGTATTGATTTAAAAAATAGTTGTATGTATTGATTTAAATTGACATGCATCCGCTAAGAAAAATAGTCCGTTGTTACCGTTTTTTAAACAGTCTGAATGAAACGGCAGCTCTCAGCTGTGTATTTACACAACTAATGGCCCATCAACCACAGCTCTCTCCCCCCCTCCCCCCCTGATCTTTCTTCTCCAGCAGCTAAATTAACGGTAGGTTACTCTGAGTGACAAGCTTACAGTTAGACACAACACTGTCATTGCAAGTGACCCTCAGTTAGTTGACTTTTATGTTCAACTGCTAAATTCGTTACTGATAGAAAAGGGCTTCTACTGTACCTAATTACCTTAACACTAGAACCGCCAGAGGTTTTTGTATAGGCCTACCTAAACCCGTCAAATCCCGCTATTAGAATGCAATTTTTAACAACATAGGGTGCTACATAACACACTTTCAGGAAAAGTCAGGGACTGGGAGACTTTAATATTTTATTGAAAAAAAGTTACATTGCACACACACAACACACATCACACAAATTGACCCGATTGGCGGTTCTAGTATTAAATAAACTCACTAATTAATGAAACCAGTTCAATACGCATTATTCTTATTCTTATCATTCTTTATGAGCGCAGAAATAGTCTTAAAATCAGATCTGTTTTTTAAATGAAATCTGACGGCAGGCAGTTAGCTCTGATCACCTATGACAAATGCGCCGCACCTAATCGCTGGCCATTCAGCCACAGACACTGTTCGAAATGGGGGGGAGCTAGGAGGAGCTTGGCTCCCCCGAAGAGGGAGGGAGCTTCCCTGAAGGCTGACTTTGAGATAAATAGGGGGAGCCCAAAACAATCGTGCATATTTGTGTCACACAGATTAGAAATGTTGAGTTTCTGTAAATAACAGTTCTTGAAATAAATAATAGTTATTGTTCATTACAGTTTCTGAATATTTGTTTTATAGTAGAAGAGTGTTTTTATAGCAATTGATCGCATCCGCGCTGCTGCGCCAGTCAACAGAGCGTGCGTGTGACATATTTAGTAGCAGGATGTGCTCTGAATAATAGGGCTCCCCGAAAGCAAATGGGTAATTCGAACACTGACAGAGCTCCCTCTATACAAATCAAACTGTAGAAGGTGTGAAAGCACCTATTGTTTTAAATAATGGTCTGAATGTGACCTGTGAGCCTTCTGAATTACCGTGGGACAGCACATTCTAAACTAAAATGTTCAATCAATAAAGTAACATCTTATCTTATCTTAATAATATCTTCATATTAATAATAATAATAAATCATACAGTATGTGTCCGAAAGGGAGCAGGAGGAAGCAAACACAAAAATATACTGCATATTAAAGCAAACGATTGTAAAGGTTAAAGTATGAGCATAACAAATAAAGAAGTGTAATGTAAACATTCACATTATAATTATGATTATTTAATATATAAAGACTATATATTATTGAATTACAAGATTAGATATACTTTAGTTGATCTAAAATATTGATTTGTTCAAATGCTCTTCAAAACACAACTGAAAGTCCATGAAGCTTGTCTTTCTGTATTTGTGAATGAAGCGCCATCTCCTGGTTAAATCCTGAAATAGAAAATCTGGCAACGCCCTCTTGGAAAATAGTGGGAGGGCTTAACATTCCTCTATACTGGTCTTTGGCAGGCCGTAGGCAGGAAGCTGTAAGCTGGAGTCTGAAATGAAGTGCTCCATCTGTATATCCAGCTCTCCAGAGGGTTTACTTCACTTTGTTGGCGGCTCATCCGTTAACACAGAACCCTCAGATTGATTATAATAAGGAGAAACAGGAAGGGTTTGTAAAGCAAATCAGTTATTGGGCTTTTTTTTACCAACTCACTAAATGCTTTCAACTTGAATTGACTGAATTTATTTGTACATTGGGCTTATGAACACATAAATACTTCTGTTTATATATATATGTATATATATATATATATATATATATATATATATATATATATATATATATATATATGTTTATATATACATTTAAGAAGTACAATATAAGAAAAGCACATGTTTCTCTCTAGTCTTTCTTCACATTATTCTCTATTCCTTTGTTTTATGATCTGTTCATATCAGTAAGACCCTTACCATGTCTGTCCAGTTGAACTGTGAAGCAGTGACTGGAGTTGTAGGTGTAGAGATGACCCAGAGGTGATGCAGTAATAAGCCCCGCCCCTTCCAGTCCTGGACCCTCAGATGATCTGACGGCTTGTTTGTGTGTCTGCAGGCTGTCAGGCTGTCTGATCACAGAGGAAGGCTGTGATGCTCTGGCCTCAGCTTTAAACCCCTCCCATCTGAGAGAGCTGGACCTGAGCTACAATCACCCAGGAGCCTCAGGGGGGAGGCTGCTGTCTGCTGGACTGGACACGCTCAGGTATGGAGAGGCTCTCAGTCTGATAGAGGAGGTAGAAACTGGCTCCTATGACCTGAAACACCCAGAGCTGATAGACCCTGACTCTTCACACTGTCTGCCGTCAGCTGTTAGCATCAAACACACATGTTCCACAACTGAGAGGAGACCCCCCCTCAGTGGGTCAATGTTCATCGTGGAACCACCAACAGAAACAGAGTGGGGGGTTTCAATGTTCACACAGATTTAGCACAGGAAGTGACATCATGAATAAATAAACTGATTCATTTCCAGATGTTTTATTCTGAGTCCTAGCAAACGGCCAATCAGAAGAACCTCCCCTGGAATGAAAATAATGATGTATTAGTTTCAGTGTTGGGAGTAACGTGTTACAGTAATCAGATTACATTTGTCTGTAACGCGTTACTGTTGGTTCAGCAGTAATTCCATTAGATAAGAGAAGATAGTACTTTATTGATGCTCAGCACTAAATGATCTCGTTGCCTGCGTTACGTTAAGCTCTTCAACTTTCTGAATAACGGGAGGACAGAAAAAGCAGAGATGAACAGGCGCAGCAAACATCGTGGAGGACATGTTGCCCGTTTCATTACATCCATGGTTTCCACGGTGGAATCACCATCTTTCTAAAAACATATTGAGCCAGAGATACGTAACAGCAACAAGAACAAGAACCGGGGGGGTGAGAGAGTCTGGGGCCCCTCAAATCCAGAGAGATCCACACAGAAAGCGTTTTTTATATAAATGTAACAAAACTCAAACATGTTCAAACAGATTCAGGAATCAGAAATCAAGAGAAAAGATAAATATGAAGCGCACAGTGAACCAAAGAGAAACCCATATTTCCTGATGCACACAAACGCTGCACACAGGAAGCATGCCCCCACCTGATCAACACCTGGAGAGGAGATCATAGACATCATGAAAGAGACACCTCAGTGTTTGTAGATGTTTCTGGAGGCAGACTGAGGTGGACATATCAGATCCTTTAAAGACTAACTGACCCCCCCTCTGCTCTCAGCCTGGAGCCTGCTGCAGTCCGGTTCTTGAGGCCAGGTCTCAGGAAGTGTAAGTGTGTTTTTAATCATGAACATCTTCACACTGGGACATCACAGGTACTTTAATCACCTTTAATACCTGCTGTGTCTCTCATCAGATTCCTGTGGACTCACACTGGACTCAAACACAGTGAACAGATTCCTCCAACTGTCTGAGGACAACAGGAAGGTGACATGTGTGGAGGAGAATCAGAAATATCCTGATCATCCAGAGAGGTTTGTCTCCTGTCCTCAGCTGATGTGCAGAGAAGCTCTGACTGGTCGCTGTTACTGGGAGGTCAAGTGGAGAGGAGAGGTTTATATATCAGTGACTTACAGAGGAATCAAGAGGAGAGGAGGCAGGGAGGACTGTTGGTTTGGATGGAATGATCAGTCCTGGAGTCTGGAGTGCTCTGGTGGGAGTTACTCTGTCAGGCACAATAAGGGAACAACACACATCTCCTCCTCCTCCTCCTCCTCCTCCTCCTCCTCCTCCTCCTCCTCCTCCTCCTCTCGTAGAGTAGCAGTGTATCTGGATCATCCTGCTGGCTCTCTCTCCTTCTACAGAGTCTCCTCTGACACACTGATCCACCTCCACACCTTCAGAACCACATTCACTGAACCTCTCTATGCTGGGTTTGGGTTCTGGTCACCTGGTTCCTCTTCAGTGTCTCTGTGTTCTCTGCAGGAGTGACCCCCCCCCCCCCCCCCCCCCCCCCAAAGAGAGGGGCTGGTAATAAAAGTGTAAAACTAAGATTTCTGAGACTTTCAGAAAAAGTCAGAATTCTTAGATTATCTAAATAAATTCTGTTTGTTAATTTTCTTTTTAAATAAATCTAAATGTTGAGATTTCAGAAAATAAAAGTTTCTCAAAAAGAAACCAGAATTGTAAGATTTTAAGAAAACTCTCAAAATAAAAGTCAGTCTTTGCAAAGATGAAACTCAGAAAGAGGTTGAATACCAACAGGAAGTCCATTCTGATTTATTTCCACACGGAGGCTTTTATTCTGAAACTGCAGGAAAACCTCCATTTCTCCCAAAGTCTTCCCACCATCTGTAGTTTGTGAACACGTGACATCACTTCAGTTTGAATGGCAGCAGTAAAGGGTTACTGAGGCTCGTTGAGAACAGGTCATAGTGACGAGTTCAATCACTTCTGCAGAATATAATATATGATGTCTACAAACTAACATAACGTCTAAAGTGCAAACGTGAACACAAAGTGCAAACCACAGCGTGCATGCATTTGAGCTCAATGACCGGCTTCCTGTGAATATTTAAAATATAACGTGGCCCTCCACAGCAGAGTCTGAGCGGCACAGAGTGCAGCTTTTATTTCAATGCTCGCTTTTTACTCTCATGCAAACATGCTCATTACTTTTTAAGAAGGGTCAGATTCAATGTTCCTGATTTGCATTTAGAAACTAATCTTCCCTCAACAACTCGATGATGTTTGAATGAACACGGCTGCTTCTGGGGTGAATGTAAACCTCTGATCTGGGTTAGATGGGTTTATTAACAGACCAATCACATGATGATTGTCTCATCATTAACACTCATGTGCTTTCAATGTAAGCAGCTGATCTAATCAATAAAGTGTGTGTTTTGAGTCGGACTCGTGTCTTTGTCTCAGTTTGATGAATTCTTCCATTCTTGAGAGGATCAGAAATGAAAAAAAATTGAGATTTTGAAAAAAAATCATAATTTTGAGAAAAAAATATGGAACCCCCCTAACATATTTGGACCTCGGTATTTAGGAAATCCTGGATACGGCCCTGTGTTTATATTTATATATACAATTTCAGAATCAAGCAAGTATGAGAGCACTCTCATAACAACGTAACACGATCAGAGACTGGATATATCCCCCCCCCCCCCCCCCCCCTCTGGTCGCTAGAATGAGGGAAATAACTTACGCGCCAAAAGTTGTATTTACAAGTATTAAAAGGAAGCAGAGGACACCAAACCAACTGAGACCTGTCTCTCGCGTCAAACACAAGAGTTCAATTTTTTCAACTCGAGCGTCAAATTCACGTGACGCGTTCTCGCGGAAGCCAATCAGCGGTGAGGATCTCAGCCTGCCGTCACTGACGTTCAACCAGAAAACATCAGCCATTAGCTGTTAGCAGTTAGCACACAGAGATCACAGCTCCTCATATCTGTTCAGAAACTGGACAAAAGTTAAACAAGTACCACAGACTGTCTGTGTCATGGCGAATACAGTCGCTGGTGTATTTATGTCTGTAGGCCGTTGTTATGAGTGTGGAGTGAGCATATACAACGTTAGCTTAGCCTGGTTGACCCAATCTCCATTCAGAAAACATGCATTTTATATAATGTATATAATAATTATAATAATATAATCGAATCGCGTCCGGTGTGAACGCACAATTAGACTAGAGTAAGGTGACCAGATTTTCAAAATTAAAACCGGGGACATTTTGAGTTTTGCGGTCAATATATCATTAACATATCCAATTTTCTTCACTGTTAAAGAAAAAACGGGAACTTTTTAACTGTTGGATACAAACAGAAGGATGATAGCCCATATATGAGATTTCAAAAGTATTTTATTTTGAAACTCTACATCAGAATGTCCTGATTTTCTCTGTTTGACTAGATGGGGTGTCCTGCTACACCCTGAAGTGAAACAAGTATTTAATTGACTTTGATGACTCTTTGATTATGGACAGTTTCCAATAAATAATAATCAAAATATAGATGGACAATAGATCTAATTTAAGATTTTAAACAGCATACATTTTAAATTGTGCTTCAGAAAGTAATGTTCTTTTAGGAGTGTTGTGAGATGGCGTCAACATCAATTGAAATTAGTCACCCAGTGGAAATGTCAGATGTCTTCATAACTGTATACTTGCACTTTACATTCACTCAGTTATAATGTGGTAGTTATACGTAGTTTCTTTTAAATTATTATTAATCACATTATATAGTACATATTTCTTGATTTAAGCTCCATTAAATGTGAATATGTTGGTGTGTTTTTTTAGGTATATTCGTTATTGACCAAGTAAACGCTTTTATTTTGAAGGCAGTTTTTACAGGCCTCTACCGTAATGCATAGGATATTCGCGCACCGCAATACAACGTGCGGGCTGGCTTGACTTTGTTTTCCGAAGTGGGGGCTGGCTTGACCACAGTCTGTTTACCCAGTGTATTTCACCTTGCTATGTGTTTTTAACGTATATTAAAAAACGGGGACATTTCCAGGGACAGTTTCAACCGGGGACAGGCCAATACAAACGGAGACTGTCCCCGGAAAACGGGGACGTCTGGTCACCCTAGACTAGAGCAATGCGATAGGAGCGATTAGAGCGAAGCGAATATTCGCATCGCGTCCGGTGTGAACCCAGTCTTACACTTACACTGTAAGGATTAGTAACATGTATTGTGTTTGTGATGACATTTGGAAACAAAATAAACACAATGAGAAAATGCTTTAGCATTCACGCTAGCGTTAGCATACACGGTGGCGTTAGCATACATGCTAGCGTTAGCCATACCAGCCTATATACATGCTTATTACACGGCTAGCATTAGCTATATTTACCTTGTTTACACTTAGCGGTCCGATGTGTTAATCTGTGTATGTTACTCTTGCATGTATGAGATCATTACGTGCCTTGTAACTTCCGTTTTATAGTTTCACTCCGTTTGAATGTCACTGGACTGCAAATAAGTCAATAAAGGAGCATGGCTGCTCATTCCCTGGCTCTCAAAAGAGTTTGGCTGGCTGTTTAATCTATGTTCTCACTGAGACAGGACAACACATAGAGAGAACAGTACACCTATTGTGTAAGTACATACAAGCAGGTCACACAGTATGATCACAAATACATACAATCTGTTAAAAATCTGTTTTTATTAAAAAGTACAGGCTGCATTATGTGTTCTCAGCCTTGGAGAAACTTGACACGTTTTGGTATGTGTCTGAACCTCTCTATAGTGGTTCATTAATAAAACAGATATTTCAACGTGTGCCTACTTTGTTCATGTTCTGTTGAGGTTAATTTCAGTAGTTGTGTGCTATAATGTATATACAAAGTGTGAAGAGGAGTCAACTTTAGAATAGGGAATCTGTTCAGGTCAATTAGAGTCAAACTACTAGCTTATTGGTTATGATGAACAAGACTTCACTTTAAAATAGGGAACATCTTCTTAGATAGAAATACCTCATTTTGAGTTATTTAGACACAATTAACACTTATAGTTTCATGTCTTGTTACATAAGAAGAGATCATATGTGTTAAGTGTTATTATGGGAGAATTACTATTCTTGTGGTACTACTGCCTTATTAGGCCCATATTGAGCAGAGCATATTAAGACCAAAACTCATGTACAACAACTTCCTTACTTGCAATTAATAAGCACTAATTAGAGGGTTATTGAGGAAAGACTCTCAACTAATGGCTTATTACTTATAATATGGTCATGTAGAATAAGGCATTGATAAGTGTTTTATAATGACTAATAAAGAGCCCATATACTGCTAATATGCATGTTGATTAACAACTCATTGAGGGTGAATTTGTGTACCTTAATATAAAGTGTTATAGTGATTTTATTGAAGGTAATTAGTTAAAAGGCCTATTTTATCAGTATCAAAAGTATGCCTTTTTCTATTTTAGAGCAATAGCCCCTCCAAATGTCTGTGCACGTCCCTGCATGTAACGGAGTATTGCCTCTTTCCTGTTCTGTTTACGTGGAGCTATGAAAAACACAGACGTCTTCTGGATATCCGGGCAGAAGAGAACATTTCACAACTTTTGGAAAAGGTGAACAAGAACGAGGAGGTCTTCAAAAATCTTTAGTGAAAGAATGAAGCAGAATGGATTTAACCGGAGTGATGAACAGTGTCATGTAAAGTTAAAAAAAGCTCCGTTGACAATACATTAAAGTGCACGACGCGCTGCAGAAGAGTGGCAGCTCCCCGATATTAGAGACAAATGTATTTGTTCTGACGACCTCGACAATATCTGGAACACAAGACCCATAGTGAGCCCCGTAGATGTGGGAGTCCTATGAAGCAGCTGTTAGGTGTGAATGACCAGAGAGAACATGCTCAGTGTGAAATGAGGCTCCATAATGATGTGTTTAATGTGAGGTCACACTGACATCTAGTGGTGATCTGCAGACATCAACACAAGGTCAACATTAAACTCCTCATAACGTTAAGCATTATTGAGAATATGATCAATTCACATGGCTTTGGTAACATGATGCTTTATTAAAGCTCTTTAAAAATGCATATCGTTAAAGCTGGTTTAAGATCACCATGTCTGTCCTCCTGAGTCCTACATGTTGTTGTTTTTATTGAATTTTCATTTACTTTTTGTTGTATTTTATTGTATTTTGATTGACTTCTATCTTGTCTTTTTATTAATGATTTTCTATATGTTTGTTAACAATGTAAAACCTACTGAGACAATCATGTTTTTTTACATTGAACCAAATAAATAAGCTTTTCTCTGATCAGCTCTAGCTATGGCAACAGGTGGCAGTTAGCCTACATTAGCTTTGATGCCAGCTAACATTACCCACCGTTTAAAACACATTACCGTAATTACCTGAACATTTTAAAACACATTCATTAAAACATGTAAGGTGCTTTAAAAGTTATATAACGTAGTGAAAGGTCTTAACAAGTACCTTGAGCGCTGTTGCTGAGCTGAGGTATGTCGGTGTTTGGAAGTGAAGTATCACAGAAAGCACCGGGAGAGAAGGACCGGGGATTTCATCTCTGTTCATCCGGGAGAGGGAGCAGGCAGAGCGGCCAGCAGACAGAGCAAAGACCCCTGGTAGTGCGCCAGACGCTGATGCAAATCGTGGCCAAACGGTGGGACTACATTTAACATTTCACACACAATACACCCTGAAACTACACACTGCGGAGATTTAGACCTGAGATTAGGGAAGAGCATTTCCACCACAGAAAATAACACATCTACCTGTTAGTCATTGATATGACATCTCATATGATTTACTATACTCAGATCTTGTACTTGAGTAAAAGTAGAAGTAGCCTACTCAGATATTGTACTTCAGTAAAAGTAAAAATACTCAGATCTTGAACTTTAGTAAAAGTAAAAGTACTCAGACCTTTTACTCATTATGCAGATGAAGTACAATATAAATAAAATGTTATGTAGGAGCTCTTATTTTGAAGTGCTTCCTGTTTGCTGTTTAGTTTCACTTCGTGCTCGTCGGTCGTGTCGCACCTTCTTCTTCTTCTTCTTCTTCTTCTTCTCTCTAAAGGTTTGTAACTCTTTGTGACTTTAGAGCTTTTAGAGACAACTCTGATTATCAATCATTGCTCAGAGAATAAGAACAACTCTTTAGTTTAACTTTCAGAGACTCAGAGACAGACTTTAACTCTCTTCCTGTTTTTACCTGAGATACACCTCTCCACAATAACTATTATTATTATCAATCATTACTCAGAGACCCTCTCTCTTTATTTCTGTCCTTACTACAGTAACTGTGTGTGTGTGTGTGTGTGTGTGTGTGTGTGTGTGTGCGCGTGTATGTGTGTGTGTGGTTGTTTCCTTTATACAGTCTATTGTTGTTCCTCGTCACATGACCAGCGATTTATTTAAAGTTAAACATTTCAAAAGTGGTAAAGGTAAAACATTGGAAATATAAAGAGGAATACATTAATAATAAAAATCCTTTTTTTAAATTCTAAAATAATACATGTGGAAATGTAAACATTAGTATTTAAAGAAAACACTAATGTTCCTCCCTCAGCCACCAGAGGGCGACATATCCCACAGCCTCACTCACAGGTGAACTGATTCATACAATACAATAGAATTCCTTTATTGTCATCGCACCAGGTACAACGACATTTAAAAAAAAACAACCTCGCAGTGCATTTCCACATAAAACGAATAAATATATATAAACATAAACATATACACACATAAACATATGCTCACACATCCATACCAATATGCATACATGCCCGCACATAATTTAAATACAGTTTACAATATAAAAAACACAGGGATGATATTTTGCATCTCTGATGTCGATCAGTTCATAAGTTAATAACACTATTAAAAAGTAGTGCAGTTGCAAGTTGTAACTGTTCAGTTCAGCGTTTGACGGTGTTCAGTTCTCGTATGGCTCTGGGGTAGAAACTGTTTTTCAGTCGGGTTGTCCTTGATTGAATTGACCTGTAGCGTCTAGCGGAGGGCAGAAGAGCAAACAGGAAGTGTCCAGGGTGTGAAGAGTCTGAAATTATTTTGCCTGCTCTGTTGAGGCAACGTTGGCTGAAGATAATTACAATTACAATTCATTAAAATACAAATCATTTTAAAAATACAAAAATAAAACAAATTAAACAGGGATAAGAGTTGAAGAGCAGGACATTCAACATTTTTGAATTACATAAAAACAATTCAAATCCTACAAGAACATATATGAAGCGGAATAAAAAATAATAAGAACATTTTAAAAATGCAATAAAAGGTCAAATGGTATTTACATAATATATGTGGGAGTATAAAGATGAGTAAATACAACATAATAATTAATGTATAAATACAACAGCTACAAAATAAAATGATGAACGTGGACATTTAAAGATCAGAAATGAAAGAAAACAATACGTGAAAATACAAAGAGGAATAAATAAAAGGGAATGTAATAAATAATAATACAATGAATACATGTAGTCAACAGGAGTAGTGACAAAAAGAGCTCACAATAAATGAAACGGTTATAAAAATTACATAAATTCAAGAATATAAATACTATATGAATAATAATAATAAGAAAAAGAAAATGATAGATAGATGAATAATAAGCAAACTAAATAAATAGGAATCAATAAAACATGTGAAGCCATGTCTTACAGATTGCTTTGTTTTCATGCTTAGAAATAAACAGAGAGAAGGGATAGTGGAGATTGATCCGGAAAACTAAATAGATAAATAAGAAATACATTAAAAGCTAAAGCAAACAGGACAAGAAGTTCATGATCATGAAATAAAAACACTAGATCAGTGAACATGGAATAAAAGGATCAACTCAAACCCATGAATGAGAGAAGAACAGAATGAAATGATCAACTCAAACCCATGAATGAGAGAAGAACAGAATGAAAGGATCAACTCAAACCCATGAATGAGAGAAGAACAGAATGAAATGATCAACTCAAACCCATGAATGAGAGAAGAACAGAATGAAATGATCAACTCAAACCCATGAATGAGAGAAGAACAGAATGAAATGATCAACTCAAATCCATGAATGAGAGAAGAACAGAATGAAATGATCAACTCAAACCCATGAATGAGAGAAGAACAGAATAAAAGGATCAACTCAAACCCATGAATGAGAGAAGAACATAATGAAATGATCAACTCAAACCCATGAATGAGAGAAGAACAGAATGAAATGATCAACTCAAACCCATGAATGAGAGAAGAACAGAATGAAATGATCAACTCAAACCCATGAATGAGAGAAGAACAGAATGAAATGATCAACTCAAACCCATGAATGAGAGAAGAACAGAATGAAATGATCAACTCAAACCCATGAATGAGAGAAGAACAGAATGAAATGATCAACTCAAACCCATGAATGAGAGAAGAACAGAATGAAATGATCAACTCAAACCCATGAATGAGAGAAGAACAGAATGAAAGGATCAACTCAAACCCATGAATGAGAGAAGAACAGAATGAAATGATCAACTCAAACCCATGAATGAGAGAAGAACAGAATGAAATGATCAACTCAAACCCATGAATGAGAGAAGAACAGAATGAAATGATCAACTCAAACCCATGAATGAGAGAAGAACAGAATGAAATGATCAACTCAAACCCATGAATGAGAGAAGAACAGAATGAAATGATCAACTCAAACCCATGAATGAGAGAAGAACAGAATGAAATGATCAACTCAAACCCATGAATGAGAGAAGAACAGAATGAAATGATCAACTCAAACCCATGAATGAGAGAAGAACAGAATGAAATGATCAACTCAAACCCATGAATGAGAGAAGAACAGAATGAAAGGATCAACTCAAACCCATGAATGAGAGAAGAACAGAATGAAATGATCAACTCAAACCCATGAATGAGAGAAGAACAGAATGAAAGGATCAACTCAAACCCATGAATGAGAGAAGAACAGAATGAAAGGATCAACTCAAACCAAATGCGTGCAATAGATATGCTAAAGTCCGATTTTGCGTGCCTATCATACGCAAATGGATACGGTCGTGTCTGAGAAGACCGGAAGCTGTGGGGTCCATAAAAACATCTTCTTACTCAATATCAAGCCACGATTATTGATTTTATTTTAAATCGTATAATGTCGGACTTTTTTGTCGTCTGTGAGGAAAAGAAATGTGGCTCAGAGGCTCAGAAAACTGAAATCTGTATTTTTAAAAATCTTTTTTTCCTTCTAATTTGTTATTCTTTTCTAAATAACACACTGTTATTTACTCAGCAATAACACACAATTATCCTTGTTTTTATTTATTCGTTTAATTCTATAATCTTGGGCACCGGAAACAGACGTAGACGGTAAACTGATTACCCAAGATCCTCAGCTTGAAGCTCAGGATGTTTTAGCCGCAATGCACGTTGGGATATGGGGTTAATGCGATATGATTTCCGAAAAAAAATTCAGAGTTTAGGATGGCCAAAGACACTACACTACCCATAATCCCCAGCTATCGTTTGGGACTACAGTCCCGTTGACAAACCCCGTGATTAATCTTCAAGCTCTGGGATTGGATGTTGGAGTGGCAGTGCGCCAAGGTTACGCCGCGCGTCAAGCTCTTTGAAATGGAACGAAACCACGGCAGACTATTCAAAACTGGATTCGAACGCCCCCCCCAGAAATACACATGCTGGCTATTGTGTTTCGCAACATGTTCTCTATGGCACGCAGGGCCGTTTCTTCCTATAGGCAGACTATGCAGGGGCATAGGGCCCCCACGGCCACTAGGGGGCCCCCAAGCTGAAAGTATTTCTATTTATTTATTTATTTTTATTCATCCGAAAAACAAAAAAAAGGTTTAATTCATACACACAAAGATGAACAAAATTAGTAGAAGCGGGAGGGCTGAAGCATAGCTTGTGGAAAGTAGCCCTCCCGTGCATCATCCTAATACAGCGGCATTATTGCGTCAAAAACGTATAGAAATGAAGGAGTACAAAGAAATAAAAAAAACAGGGGTGCACATAACTGGTACGCATGCGCGGCAATCTGAAATGCGTACGGTCACTTGTGTCACAAAGCGCATTTGCGTACCGACGTACTTGTGAAGCTTTTCCAGAAGGCGGTTAGATCACCGGACGACAGAGTCGGTCTCCGTGTGCACAGACAGGGCTGCTGTTAACGTCGGTCTGTACAACGACATTTTGCCAAAACTACGGCAACCGGCTGCGGAGGGAGACTCCCCCCCCTTCACTGGAGAACTGCGCTACCAGCCCCCCCCCCACCCGTCGACTTTCCTGAAATACTCCGTTCGTGATACAGAGGGCTTCATCAAATAACTTTGAGTGGAGCCAGAAGTTGGAGTACCAAACACTGACTCCAGGTACTCATCTGAGTACCTCACTGAGAAAGTTATGTGCACCCCTGTATCTACGACGTCTGAGGAAGATGAAAAATGTAAATTAAACATTGTTGAGAAAATGCTGCATCTCTTGCATTTATTGACGTAGAGGAGTCTTATTGTTTACCTTTTTAATATCATTTTTTGTCATTTTCAATTGCTTGGTTTTCGTGAAATTAGCCTGTTTTCCTATTAAAGTGTAACAGATTGATGGATCTCCACAGATCATCTTAAAGGCTCATAGTGTAGTTATGCAATGAATGAAAAACTTGGGTCAGGTTCCTCAACAGCGCATTACAAGACATCTATCAATATGTGTGAATACCTCCACCATTAAACTGTCATTCTGCACATTTCTTATACTATCTACATAAGAGTATAATTAATGTGTGTAATATCAGTTAAAATAAGTGCTTCAACATAGTTAACATTGCAGGAAAGCAATATATTAGACGTTAAGTACTTTGTCATGCTTAATATTTATCTGTAGATACCCCCAAAGCTTTCTTCTTATTTGAAAGAAGACCTTAACCTAAAGTATTCTTTAATGTTTGAATAAAGGTTAATTAGTTTGTCTGTTTTGCTCATCCTCAAATTAATATCTTTGTATATCCAGCACTAAACTGTTTTATAGAGCTCACTTACAGAATCTTCTTGATTTTTTATATTCTATATTTCTATCATGACCTTCTACTTTCCCCCTATGAAAGTATGTACTCCAATATGTTTTTCATCAAATAACATTATTCAACAAAAATAACATTATTCAAAAAATTATAATTCAATAACGTGCTTTAACCACTAGGCGGCGCACACAAGGTGCACACAGCATCCTAATAATAACTTTATATTATTAGTGTAGGACACTTATGTATGTATAACATCTGAAGATGTGTAGTTTTATTCATGTTTTTACATAATTTTACAGGATATTGCTAAACTATTTCTCATGTTTTACTTCTACACATTAATATCTGATTTGTAAAACATCACAGACAGAAAGGCATATCTGTCATTTAATGGTAAGCTATTGAAATTGTGATTCCATAGATGTGTCTCCCATCACCCCAATCCCCTATTCTCTCAACTCAGTATTTACATTCTTATATTCAAAGAAAATCAGTAATACCTTTAAAAACAAGTCCTTTTCTATCAGCTGTGCACCGTTATGGTGTAAATATAACCTATCTACCGTTTGGATCAAATGTAAAAGTCAGCCGAATTACTATTGATACTGCGAGGAGACGTATTGTGTGAAAAGAAATGCAAGATGTTGTTTAATTGTTGATATATTTATGATCCACGTCACATATTCAGTGTTGGCGGCAGTTCTCCTGTTTGTCCAGAAGTCTTCTCATCAGGGCTCTATAAATAAAGAACTACGGCAGATCTGTAATATGTAATGCAGCCGAACCGTGTATTACCATGCCGTTATGTGATGACTTCCAAAGAGAAAAGCAAGAACACTCGGAATAAAGTACTATTTTATTTTTTAAAATGTTTTTAGGATTTCATATCGTATAAACACCATATCCCAACGTGCATTGCGGCTAAGCAATCCAATCACGAGCTTCTAGCTGAGGATCTTGGGTAATCAGTTCAGTGGGTTTGTGTTGTGTATCGCGATGATGCTCGAAATGTGCCTTATAGGCCTACGTCTGTTTCCGGTGACTTTATTTTGAAATTCAGTTCCTGAGGAACGGCTAAAAAGCCTGAGATTATAGAATTAATCAAATAAATAAAAACAAGGATAATTGTGTGTTATTGCTGAGTAAATAACAGTGTGTTATTTAGGAAAGAATAACAAATTAGAAGGAAAAAATGATTTAAAAAAGAAATACAGATTTCAGTTTTCTGAGGCTCTGAGCCATTTCTTTTCCTCACAGACGACAAAAAAAAGTCAGACATTATAAGATTTAAAATAAAAACAATAATCGTGGCTTGGTATCGAGTAAGAACATGTTTTTATGAATCACACAGCTTCCGGTCTACCAAGACCCGACGGACAAAACGTGGCGTATCATATGCACGCAAAACTCGGCCTCAGGACTCAATGGGAATGGTTAGCGTATCATAGGCATGCAAAATAGGACTTCTGCGTATCTATTGCACGCATTTCCAATGTGTCAAGTCGTGTCATTTGTACGCAGACTGAAGAGAGTGGGTTGGATTTAACACTTGATCCTATTTCACATCATTCATCCAGATCTGTGAAGTAACTAAAGGTTTTAAATACAAGTAGTGGAGGAAAAGTACCTCTGAACTGTAGTGGGGTAGAAGTACACAGTTGCATAAAATGGAAATACTCAAGTAAAGTAAAGTACCTCAAAATTGTACTTAAGTACAGTACTTGAATAAATGTACTTAGTTTACACCACTAAAGCTCAGCACGCACTGGTAACGCTCAAACATCTGTGTGTTGAAGCCCAGAGCAGCAGACCTGGACCTGAACCTGGACCTGAGTCCCGCTGTGTTTCCTCAAAGAGTGACCGCTCAATGGAGCCTCAATCTGCTGATGGGGGGTAAGAATTTAAAACTGACTGAAAGCCATTTGAGTCAGTTGTTGTCTGTGTTGAAGCTTCTGTGTAACCTTCAGGAAATCTTGGTTATTAGTGACGTCGGTGGGCGTTAAGTGAACTGCAGTTAGCATCCTGGACATGAACTCAGTGACGTTCTCCACTAAAGAGATGTGTTTACGTTAGCTTCACACTGCTGGCTGTAGGGCAGCTGAAGAGACGCGAGGCACTTTGTAGATAAACTTCACGTCTTTAGGATTTACTCTGAACATCTTCCAGAGTCCTTCACATAGAGAGCAGTCCACCGGCTGATAGAGGAGACTCAGAGAGTCTGGAAGGTTCATCTGTTGGGAAACACAGAGCAACCCTGTCTCCTAAAAATTACGTTCCCACAGTACAGAACTGCCTTCTCAATTACGTTTCGCTAGAGTTTCTTATAAATGTATCTTAAATACGTTTATTTTCTACATATCTTTGCCATTTATTGTCTTGCTTATGATAATGATAATATTCATTTATAAATATCGTTTTAGAGCACACATTTGAAATCGAGAATCGGGCTCGATATGTGGTTAAATTAAAATCAGTAGGCGAGGCTGTAATTTCTCCAGCTGTTACTCTCATGAGCGAGGCAGAACATAATAGTTTTAACATCCCAAAAAGCTGCTGTGTCGTTTATTGCTCCTCAAACATTAAAACAAATCCAGAGTTACGTGTTTCTGAACTTCCTCTAAGAAGAAAGGACAGTAACAGAAGATCTCTGTGGTTTCAGGCTTGATCGCCGTTCAAATGACAGCGTTGGTTTCCCCAAAATGGGCGGGGCTGTAAAGTGACGTAGATTTGACTCATCTATTATTCAAAACCATTCTATTTATTCTAACGTAAATTACATGACAGTGTTTTATCTTTTTATTTACTTGTTTTTATTTTGAATCGTATAATGTCTGACTTTTGTCGTCTGTGAGGAAAATAAATGGGGCTTCGAGCCCGAAAATAATGAAATCTGTATTTTTGGAAATCTTTTTTTCCTTCCCATTTTCTTATTCTTTTCTAAATAACACAATGTTATTTACTCAACAATAACACACAATTATCCTTGTTGTTATTTATTCGTTTAATTTTTGGGCTTTTTAGCCGTAAATAAAGTCACCGGAAACAGACGTAGGCCTATAAGGGACATTTCGAGCGATACACACCACAAACCCACTGAACTGATTACCCAAGATCCTCAGCTTGAAGCTCGTTGATTGGATGTTTTAGCCACAATGCACATTGGGATATGATGTTAATGCGATATGATATCCGAAAACATTTAAAAAAAAAAAAAAACTTTATTCCGAGTGTTCTTGCTTTTCTCTTTGGAAGTCATCACATAAAGGCATTGTAATACACGGTTCGGCTGCATTACATATGACGGCCCGTCCACACACAGGCATCAAAACATCTTGAAAGATCTTGATGCTGGGCGTGTCTGAAGCTTGGCGATTTTTTGCGAGCAATGCGACCAACAACCAATCACATGAATCTCCCGCCCCCGACATACAAAGCAATAGCAATGTTTAAACGAAGTAAACTGGATATAAACTCTCCAAACAGGTGAAAACCAGTTTCACCCACTGTCTCTGCCCCCTCCCTCCATGCCTGGTTCCTCCGGTTTGTATCCCGGTAAATAGTTCTGGTCGTAAAGAACCGGGTGATTTGCTACCGTAATATCTCATTTGGAATATGAGGAAATGAACTGCGGTCTGTCTCTCCCAGCTTGCACGCGGTTTGACTGGCTAGCGCTTGCACTGGCGGGATTTGCATAAACGGGATTTGATTGGCTGATGCCAGCTTCGAAAGCATCGTGAGCATCAAAAGTTGAACATTGCTCAACTTTTGATGCTCACGATGCTTGCAAAGCCATGCTCCGCTCCCCACAATGCAGTTCGGCCAAGATTACAAATCTTCTACGTCACCCCATTCAAGTGAATGGGCGAAGCTTTGAAAGATTTTTTTCATGCCTGTGTGTGGACGGGCCGTTACATATCTGCCGTAGTTCTTTATTTATAGAGCCCTGATGAGAAGACTTCTGGACAAACTTGAAGAACTGAAAACTGAATATGTGACGTGGATCATAAATATATCAACAATTAAACAACATCTTACATTTCTTTTCACAAAATACGTCTCCTCGCAGTATCAATAGTAATTCGGCTGACTTTTATATTTGATCCAAACGGTAGATAGGTTATATTTACACCATAACGGTGCACAGCTGATAGAAAAGGACTTGTAGTTTTTAAAGACATTACTGATTTTCTTTGAATATAAGAATGTAAATACTGAGTTGAGAGAATAGTCAGGGGATTGGGGTGATGGGAGACACATCTATGGAATCAGAATTTCAATAGCTTACCATTAAATGACGGATATACCTTTCTGTGATGCCCCTGTGGGTTCATCAGTGGAGAGGGTGTGGCTGTGCTGTCTGTGCTGCACTTGCTGCATTGATTGCAGTAACTCAGGACACCTGGGTTTGGTGTCCTGCAGTTCTTTAAAGCCTCTCTGCTCCTCTCTGCTATCTCCTGCAGGCACCCGGCTCTGATGAGTATACCCAGTGTTTATGTGACTTGTTGGTGCAAATAAACACCTTTTTCTACCCGTTAATGTGTTGTGTCTCCTCTTTGTTGTGGCCTTCTGAGCCAGGTCACAACACTTTCTGTCTGTGATGTTTTACAAATCAGATATTAATGTGTAGTAAAACATGAGACATAGCAATATCCTGTAAAATTATGTAAAAACATGAACTACACATCTTCAGATGTTATACATACATAAGTGTCTGTGTGTACCTTGTGTGCACCGCCTAGTGGTTAAAGCACGTTATTGAATTGTTTTTGTTGAATAATGTTATTTTTGTTGAATAATGTTATTTGATGAAAAAAAGATTAAGAGTACATATTTTCATAGGGGGAAAGTAGAAGGTCAATGATAGAAATATAGAATATAAAAAAATCAAGAAGATACTGTAAGTGAGCTCTATAAAACAGTTTAGTGCTGGATGTACAAAGATATTAATTTGAGTATCTATTGCAGGTCTCCCTTGAAAAAGAGATATATGATCTCAATGGGACCAATCTGGTTAAATAAAGGTTTGAAATGAAATGAAATGAGGATGTGGAAAACAGACAATGTTATTAACACATTAAAGAATACTTTAGGTTAACCTGTTAAGCCCGAGAGACCCCGGTACCGGGGCACTGCCGCAACACCTCGCAGGAAACAGTGTCTGAGGGCATGTTCATTTAATAAACTATGAATGTTTTATATCCATGTAACGGGAAGAAACTCATCTAACTGATCATTTAATTTTTTTCAAAATAAAACCCACAATGCTAACGCTGAGCCTCTGAATTAGCAACGAGCAAAGAATGTGGTCTTCAATGGCATTAAAACGATAAAAACGCTGCTGAAGATAATCCATAGGTTAATCCAATGTGTCTGTGTCCCTTTGAAATGATTTCTGATAATCCATGAGCAATAAACCTGCTTTTCCGTTTCCAGATGTCAGAGCTAGAGCTCTCTATAGCTTCACTCTCATGCAAAACTCCGTCCGTGAAGCCCCCACCTTTTTGTTTTACCATGTGTGTGAGTGGGGAGATTCCCCTTCGATTCTATTGGCTCTAACGGTCAGAAAGAGATGTCAATCATCAAAATCGACCAATGGGTTCCAGAGATATGGAAAATCCACCCAAATGGCCCCAGAAGTGTTTTTTTTGTGCTAAATCTCTCTAAAAAGGTCAGATTTAACTTGTTGTGCTTCAATCTTGATACAGGGTACTTATATGTTCTACTTTCCTAAAGCTTTTAGTCTACCTTACCATCCAAGGGTAGTTTTCACTATACGTAAAAGAGAATTTTTGGACGGACACTATAATTTACAGTTTTTTTACTTTGTTCAATCTGAATTTTCATTCAAATAAAAAACATCTATATTGATTCTGACTTTTCTACATCCAACTCACAGGTTTATCATTACTTTGAGAAAAAAGATTATTAATTTATCCCTTTTAGAATTGAAGTTATGGTCATTTGTTCTGGGAATATCATTTTCGAGCCTGAGACCTGAAACACAGGCTCAGGGATAGACAGGTTAAGGTCTTCTTTCAAATAAGAAAAAAAGCTTTGTTGGTATCTACAGATAAATATTAAGCCTGACAAAGTACTTAACGTCTAATATATTACTTTCCTACAATGTTAACTATGTTGAAGCACTTATTTTAACTGATATTATACACGTTAATTATACTCTTATGTTAGATAGAATAAGAAATGTGCAGAATGACAGTTTAATGGTGGAGGTATTCACACATATTGATAGATGTCTTGTAATGCGCTGTTGAGGAACCTGTGACCCAAGTTTTTCATTCATTGCATAACTACACCGTAGTTGGCACTGGCGGCACATATCAGGCCCGGGCCGGGGGGCGGGGCCACATGACCGGGCCCTTTAAACCCAATAAAGCTTGACAAAAATATCGGGAGTCCGGGGTGGTAATCTGACGCTCGTGCGTAAAAAGTCGCTCAGTCAGTAAGATTACAATTTAAAACAATGTTTGAAAGAAAAGTAACTAAAGAAAAGGTGTAATATTTAAGATTTCGTTTCTGCAAAGGGTATAGAAACGAAATATATATCAGAGATAATAATGATATAACATGACATAAAGTCCAACAAACCACAAGGACAACGAAAACATAGCCTAATAAAATGACTACACTTCTGACTTCATTCACCATGGACAGCCAGCCGCCACCATGAGAGCAGAGCAGTGTAAAATAGGCACGGCGGCCCATACATTCACTTACAAGTAGGCTACTGTACAAATTAAATTTGAAGTGTACTCCCCACTACTTGAAGGGCACTCGGCGAGCCTTGCGCTCCGCGGACTCGTCCACAATCTGCTGTATGTCCAATTTCTTGGCTCGGTCACTTTCGATGGACAGCAAGGCCAGTCCACTCAGTCTCTCCTGTCCCATCGTGCTCCTCAAATAGTTTTTGATGAGTTTCATTTGGAGAAAGAGCGCTCGGCGGTTGCCACGGTGACAGGAAGAGTCAGAAATAAGATGAAGGCTGTGCAAACCTCACTGAATGTAGATGTTACTGCTGGGTTGTAAACAATGAGCATTTTTACCAGATCCGCGACAGATTTTAGTTTTTGGTCCCTGAAACAGGTTCTGAAAGAAAGCAGCTGGCCAGGGAAGCTGGCGGCGATGTCCCGACTGTAGTGCTCTCTAAGCCGCTGGGTGTAAATCCTCATCCTTTGCTTGTAGTAGTGTGTTGGGGTGAATTGCCTCAAACATGTTCACAGTTGCATTTAAGCTGGTGAATCTTTGGGACAGTTGCTGGATGATTATATCGAGACATGCATTGAAAACGGTCACCCGAAAGTTGCTCTCTGCGTCAGTGAGGCGGCTGTCTTCAGAAAGTTCATCAAAGTGTCTCGTAACTTTCCTGGCCCTGTTTGTTTCAAACTGTGTTTGACTTCCCCATTTAGTAGCCAGGCCAAGAGTGGCGGACTTCGCCTCATCAAATTGTCCCCTATACTCCACCAAAACACTGATGGCATTTTGCAGTAGAGTAGATGCTTTGAGAATATCCGCGTCTTTTGCTTCCATTAACTGTGAAGCACAATTTATGCTTTCCAAAATCTTGGTCTGCATGTTGACCAAAAATAGAAAGCTAAATTTGCTTATGGCATTCTTGAGTGCACTTGCTTCATTGCGCTCATCCTTTTCGTCACTGGTACGGGATATTCTGACGAGGGCTTTTATAATGTCTCCATATCTGTGCCTTAACGCAACAGGCGCATCATGGCGAGATGACCAGCGAGTGGGACATAAGCGTTTTAATGTGATAGTTCTGCTCTCTGGCGTCATTAACTCACTGAGCAATGCCCATCGTTTGATACGGTGACCAAAAAAGTTGTAGAGCGTCTCTACAGTGTCATAGAACTGCTTCACTCCAGGGACATTTTTAACAGAGTCGTTGAGTGCTAGGTTGAGATTATGAGCAGCGCAATGAACATAGTGGGCAAGGGGCTCCTTCTCGGCTATTCTTGCTTGCACGCCTGAATACACATCACTCATATTAGCCGCCCATTCATAGCCCTGTCCGCGACATTTAGACAGATCTAATCCGTTTTTCTCTATAGAACCAAGGATTTTGTTTTCAAGCTCTGAAGCTGATGAACCTTCAGTCACTTCAAAACCCAAAAAGACTTCATTGATCTGTATATCTGTTGCAATATCCATGTCGTTCTTAACAACAGTTATGTAGCGGTAAACCTGACTCAACTGGTCTATCTGACACATCTTGCGTTGTGTCCATGATGACGGAATAAAATGGGGCTTCGTTTATTTCATCAATGATGACAGATTTCACACGTTGAGATAATATGTAAATAATCTCATCTTGAATCTGGTGACTGAGGTATTTCACTGACCCTTCTGGTCGGTTGATTAGCTCTTTCAAAACAGGGTCGTAGCGAGCCAATAATTCTATTATTGACAAAAAGTTGCCAGCTTTTCCCTGACCTAGAACCTCTCGATGGCCCCTGAATGCCAAGTTGCTTGAAGCTAGAGTGAGAGTTACATTAACAATGCGCTCCACGACCTGTCTCCAAAATTGGGCGGCATTACGCACATTCCTCTCCATGTCAGCGTCTATTGTGCCGTTGGTTTTCCACTGCTCATATACGACGCATGCACCAAGGTGTATTTGAGTGGATTCATGCCTCTCGATTGTAGTAGAAAGATGTTTCCAGTCTTTTATTCCGTTTACCCATGCATTGTTGTAGAACGGTGCCTTTCGGTTGGCAAAAAGCCAGCAAGGCTCACAGTAGCAGCAGTCCAATTTTGGGGAATAGCACATCCAGCTGCGTGGAAATTTCATCCCAACTTTAGTGGTGGAGGTGTAATAGCTTTCTGAAAAGCAACGGTTATCCTTGTCTCTGGGAAATGGACCTTTGGGTTTGCATGGGCCCATTTTAAGGATATATCTTTTGATATTGGCGTCCTCAATGTTTTCAAAATAGTTTGCCCGATCAGTCGGAAAACGCTCCAGAGGATAATTGCAGGACACATCATGATCCGTGGTCTGAGTTTCACCCGTAGGAGTAGTGTGAGGAGGATACCTGTTGCTGCTTTCATTCCCAGTGTCCGGTACTTCTTCACCTTGCGGCGCAGCAGGTAAGGAGCCGGAGGGGGAGGGGTGCGGCTGGTCAAGCATCAGGCCTGGCTCTCCTCTAGACGAGCAGCTAGCAGCTGCTGAGTCGTCCCTATTATTATTATCATTATCATCATCATCACTACAGCCGAGAGACAGAAAAGGAAATAAGCTAGGCGGCCGAGCTACACGAAGTAACAACAACCATGATATCAACATTTACCACAAACTCACATTTTCTTGTTGACAGTGTGTGTCCGTGATTGTAGCCTACCTGTAAATCTGGCTAACCCTCACTAACGTTGTTGGCGGGCTGGGGCTCGGGGATGAAACACGGCTGGCAGTGGCAACAACTTCAGGTTCATCTCCCGCAGGAGGAGGAGTAGGGCGAAAAAAATATCCATCTAGCTTGGACAATTTGGCTTTTCCTTGGTCCTTTTGATCTTTTTCTTTGCGTTTTGAAGCTCCACTTTTGTGTTTATAACTGCTCATGCTTAGGCAGTGCTCTGTTGAATGACAAGTGATTGATGATGACGTTGACGTTCATTTACGTATGATGTTGATGGACGGCTGTTGATGACGATTTTACCCAAAATACATTTGGAGACAATAGAAGGGATTCACTTGCAATTTCTCATGTTTTAATGTTAAATGTGAGTGTGAAAATAGCAGCACAAGTTCAACTCATATTATAGGCTACAATGCTTTATACCTAATATGACCACGAACGTCAGTGCACTCAGTGGCGCGAGGCAGCAGGGCCCGCCGGCGAATATCTCCGGGGCGGAGCCTGCTGCCTCGGCGACGGGCCCCCATTGGGTCCCGACCGTCCCGGGCCCGGGGAGCCCTGCCCCTACAGCCCCCCCTGAAGCTCCGCCCCTGGTAGTTGGGTATATGACATGTCAATAAACCTTAGAAAATCTTGAAATCTTGAAAGGGATGTGCAAAATAGCCATAATACAGTTTTTAATGAACTATTAGTAGAGAATAACGAGTAATGAATATACTTTATAGATCTGCAGATAAATGTTTAGTCTTCTCAAGCACCAACTATCAAATATCTCTCCTGATTTTTGGCACTTGACAATCACCTTCCCTGAATTTGACTCAGGTGTAACTAAAGTCTGCTTTAAGGGTTGTTTGTATTTCACATCATTAATCAGAATCTGCAAAGTAACTAAAATAAATGTAGTGGAGTAAAAATACCAGGTTAACCTCTGAATTGTAGTGGAGTAGAATTACAAAGTAACAATGAGCCGTCATCTAAATATAAAATAAACGACACAGCAGCTTTGTCACGGTTTGTGAAACAAGCAGGACCCAAATGCAGATACAAACTGAAAATTCCTTTATTTCAAGGCTATGAGAGATATAGATATAGATATATATATATATATATATACAATGACAAAACAGAACACTCACCGCAGAACTAGTCAGGGAACAAGACGAACCGACCAAGACAGACAGAAAACCCAGAACTTAAATACACACAAGACTAATCACACAACAAGACACAGGTGAGGAGGGAGGAGGAAACACAGGGGCCCAGGTGAACACAATCAGACAATTAGACACACCAGGGAAAAGGACCAGACAATAACCCAGAGGAAAACATGACAGGGAAACAGCAAAAACACCCAAACCTACAAAACTATAAACGTGACATAACATGAGAATCGTGACAAGCTTTTTGGCATGTTTAAACTATTATGTTCTGCCTCGCTCATGAGAGTAACAGCTGGAGAAATTACAGCCTCGCCTACTGATTTTAATTTAACCAGATATCGAGCCCGATTCTCGATTTCAAATGTGTGCTCTAAAACGATATTTATAAATGAATATTATCATTATCATAAGCAAGACAATAAATGGCAAAGATATGTAGAAAATAAACGTATTTGAGATACGTTCATAACGAACGTAACGTGGGAGAAAATACGTTTCTAGCTAAACGTATTTGAGAATGCAGTTTAGTTCTGTGGGAACGTAACAGAGTGATTTATACCATTACATTGTAAAGAGTGACTTTAGAGTTAACATATTTTCATCAGTTTTTCTCCAGCGTGCCAATGTGTAGCTTGGGAACCAGAGAGTCACCGGTTCAAGACCCCAGAAGACCAAGTGCTACCCAGGTGTCCCTGAGCTAGGCAGCGTTCCCTACACTGCTCCCCGGGCCCGTACATATGGCAGCCCACTGCTCCTAACACTAGGATGGATCAAATGCAGAATGTACATTTCCCCTCTGTGGGACGATGAAGAGCTCCTTCTTCTTCTCTTGATGCATCTGTTTCTGTTTCAGGGTCCAGCAGCAGAGACCAGACTCTCCCAGCTGTCTGTCCCTCAAGAGCGACCTGTCGAAGGGAGCCATCATGAACTTTAAAGGACGACCTCCGTCTGCTGATCAGAAGTAAGCTGTAACTCACAGTAAGAGTCCGGTTATGATAAAACTGGTTGATATGAATTCTTGTCCAACATATTTTTCAGCAGTTTTTCTCCAGCATGTTTTACGGCCTGATAAATGGAACAAATAATCAGGAGAGTGAGAGCGGTGTTTCCTCAGCGAGAACTTTACTCTATTCAATTGCATTACCAAAAGTACAGCAAGTAGAAAACATGCAAAGCTTCTTCAGTAGAGTCCAAACACTTTTTCCTTTCACAGCATTTATCTAAGACTTCTTACTTTTCTCTCGGCAAGGCAAGGCAATTTTATTTACATAGCACCTATCAGTACGCGACAATTCAAAGTGCTTTACAAAATAAAAACAAAAGACATTTAAGAATAAATACAGCATAAACACATTATTAAATAGTGTAAGAGTCGGGAGGGCTGATAATTTATTCCGGGAAATTACTCAGACCTACTAATTGACCTAACAGAAGCTATTGAGTAAGTTTACTGCTTGGCTCAGATCCACCAACGTCAGCAAGATCTCACCTCTACTAACTCCTGAAGAACCAGGTTCAATTAACTGCTGTTTCAATTCAGACAACCCGCTAAATCTGTTTAAGCGATCCAGAAGGATTTTGATATCAGTAATGAGGTGTGGCCCTACCTAAGTGTGGCAGGGTGCAATCTTATCTTTCAAGCAGGAGAGGAGAGCACAGATGTCTTTTAAGTTGTCCCAATCCAAAAGGTGGGATCAGTTTATTTGAAGAGAAATAGGTCCAAACTAATACAGGGTTCTTACCTTCTCTCGTTACAACATTATACTCATACTAAACATATCATGCTGTGATCATGTTCTAATATGAAACCTTAATTCACAGTTTTACATTTATTACCATAATTTTTTACTTCAACTGCCCAATTCAGTTTGTGATTTTTAAAATCTCCCGATAGAATTTAGAGGCATTTCCTCATAAAAGACCGATGTTAATAAAAAGCACATTCAAACTTTCATTTTCACCCACTCAATTCACATCAATTTCATACATTTTTTCCAACACAGATGGCGGGAATAGCATTCACAAACCCATACCTATCCGCATGAATTCGGAGGAAGATTCCTCACAGGTGATGGGCCTAATATTCACAAACACATCACCCATCAAATCATTCCACTCAGTTCACAAAGAAATTCACTCAGCATTCAACCAAGACATTTTGAGAGATATTTACCAAGTCTGAGAGAACCTTACCGAGAGCTATTAACCCAGCTCTGAGGGACAGAGCTTACAGAGAGAGAGCATACCAGGGGAAACCCCCCCCTCTCTCGCTCTCTCCAAAAAGCCAGTGTCTTTATGCTCAACAACAGGATATAGAAACCTAAAGACCCCTCCTCCTTACCCATATTTGTGGAAACTGGGCATGGCCTCTGATGTACAGGACTGGACATGACCAGACATATTCTATGGCTATGGCATAAGGCACACCTTCCCATGTTTGTGTAAAAAGGACATGACCCCTGCTAAATATTATTCTCGGCTATGACATAACCACCTTTTTGGGGCCTCAGTGTGTTTCTCCTTAAGTCCGGAGCCCCCCTCCCTGTGTACTGCTGTGAGGGAAGAGGGAAGAAACGGCCTTCTCCCTTATCAGCGAGTAAGGCATAAATCATTACAGGCCTTACACTCAATTTAACAAACCACTTGTGTTTTGTTTATACTGTAAATATAGAAAAAAATCAAATATGAAGCATTTTCATTGTGGGTTATACAAGAATATAATTGACTATATTTGATTATAACTAACTTTCGTTTTAATTATTCAACCTGATATGGAGATCTCAAAAATGGCATTTAACAACAGGCATAAAAATGCAAAGATAATTAAATCAATAAATCAATAAATCAACACAGCAGGTACAGAATACATGAATAAAAGGCATACTGCAGTGCGAGTATGGGCAGCTCAATTAAAAGCAGCAGCAAAAAGACATGTTTTTAGTCTGGTTTTGAAAATAGGAAGTGTTTCAGCGGACGTGCACTATTCGGGCAGTTTGTTCCAGATTGTCGGGGCATAATAGTTAAACGCTGCTTTTCCATGTTTAGTGGTTATTCTCGGAACAGAGAGCAGACCCGACACAGAAGACCTGAGACTCCTGGATGATTCATAGTTATGCAGGAGATTGTTTATATACCTCGGTCCTAAGCCATTTAGTACTTAACAGCAGTAGTATTTTAAAATCAATTATTTGGCAGACTGGAAGCCAGTGTAAAGACTTCAGAGCAGGAGTGATGTGATCCACTTTCTTAGTGTTAGTGAGGAACCAGAGTAAAGACTTCAGAACAGGAGCGATGTGATCCACTTTCTTAGTGTTAGTGAGGAACCAGAGTAAAGACTTCAGAACAGGAGTGATCCACTTTCTTAGTGTCAGTGAGGAACCAGAGTAAAGACTTCAGAACAGGAGTGATGTGATCCACTTTCTTAGTGTTAGTGAGGAACCAGAGTAAAGACTTCAGAACAGGAGTGATGTGATCCACTTTCTTAGTGTTAGTGAGGAACCAGAGTAAAGACTTCAGAACAGGAGTGATGTGATCCACTTTCTTAGTGTTAGTGAGGAACCAGAGTAAAGACTTCAGAACTGGAGTGATGTGATCCACTTTCTTAGTGTCAGTGAGGAACCAGAGTAAAGACTTCAGAACAGGAGTGATGTGATCCACTTTCTTAGTGTTAGTGAGGAACCAGAGTAAAGACTTCAGAACAGGAGTGATGTGATCCACTTTCTTAGTGTTAGTGAGGAACCAGAGTAAAGACTTCAGAACAGGAGTGATGTGATCCACTTTCTTAGTGTTAGTGAGGAACCAGAGTAAAGACTTCAGAACAGGAGTGATGTGATCCACTTTCTTAGTGTTAGTGAGGAACCAGAGTAAAGACTTCAGAACAGGAGTGATGTGATCCACTTTCTTAGTGTTAGTGAGGAACCAGAGTAAAGACTTCAGAACAGGAGTGATGTGATCCACTTTCTTAGTGTTAGTGAGGAACCAGAGTAAAGACTTCAGAACAGGAGTGATGTGATCCACTTTCTTAGTGTCAGTGAGGAACCAGAGTAAAGACTTCAGAACAGGAGTGATGTGATCCACTTTCTTAGTGTTAGAGAGGAACCAGTGTAAAGACTTCAGAACAGGAGTGATGTGATACACTTTCTTAGTGTCAGAGAGGAACCAGACTAAAGACTTCAGAACAGGAGTGATGTGATCCACTTTCTTAGTGTCAGAGAGGAACCAGACTAAAGACTTCAGAACAGGAGTGATGTGATCCACTTTCTTAGTGTTAGTGAGGAACCAGAGTAAAGACTTCAGAACAGGAGTGATGTGATCCACTTTCTTAGTGTCAGAGAGGAACCAGACTAAAGACTTCAGAACAGGAGTGATGTGATCCACTTTCTTAGTGTCAGTGAGGAACCAGAGTAAAGACTTCAGAACAGGAGTGATGTGATCCACTTTCTTAGTGTCAGAGAGGAACCAGAGTAAAGAGTTCAGAACAGGAGTGATGTGATCCACTTTCTTAGTGTCAGTGAGGAACCAGAGTAAAGACTTCAGAACAGGAGTGATGTGATCCACTTTCTTAGTGTCAGTGAGGAACCAGTGTAAAGACTTCAGAACAGGAGTGATGTGATCCACTTTCTTAGTGTCAGTGAGGAACCAGAGTAAAGACTTCAGAACAGGAGTGATGTGATCCACTTTCTTAGTGTCAGTGAGGAACCAGAGTAAAGACTTCAGAGCAGGAGTGATGTGATCCACTTTCTTAGTGTCAGTGAGGAACCAGAGTAAAGACTTCAGAACAGGAGTGATGTGATCCACTTTCTTAGTGTCAGTGAGGAACCAGACTAAAGACTTCAGAACAGGAGTGATGTGATCCACTTTCTTAGTGTTAGTGAGGAACCAGAGTAAAGACTTCAGAACAGGAGTGATGTGATCCACTTTCTTAGCGTTAGTGAGGAACCAGAGTAAAGACTTCAGAACAGGAGTGATGTGATCCACTTTCTTAGTGTCAGTGAGGAACCAGAGTAAAGACTTCAGAACAGGAGTGATGTGATCCACTTTCTTAGTGTCAGTGAGGAACCAGTGTAAAGACTTCAGAACAGGAGTGATGTGATCCACTTTCTTAGTGTTAGTGAGGAACCAGAGTAAAGACTTCAGAACAGGAGTGATGTGATCCACTTTCTTAGTGTTAGTGAGGAACCAGTGTAAAGACTTCAGAACAGGAGTGATGTGATCCACTTTCTTAGTGTTAGTGAGGAACCAGTGTAAAGACTTCAGAACAGGAGTGATGTGATCCACTTTCTTAGTGTCAGTGAGGAACCAGAGTAAAGACTTCAGAACAGGAGTGATGTGATCCACTTTCTTAGTGTCAGTGAGGAACCAGAGTAAAGACTTCAGAACAGGAGTGATGTGATCCACTTTCTTAGTGTCAGTGAGGAACCAGAGTAAAGACTTCAGAACAGGAGTGATGTGATCCACTCTCTTAGTGTCAGTGAGGAACCAGAGTAAAGACTTCAGAACAGGAGTGATGTGATCCACTCTCTTAGTGTCAGTGAGGAACCAGAGTAAAGACTTCAGAACAGGAGTGATGTGATCCACTTTCTTAGTGTCAGAGAGGAACCAGAGTAAAGACTTCAGAACAGGAGTGATGTGATCCACTTTCTTAGTGTCAGTGAGGAACCAGAGTAAAGACTTCAGAACAGGAGTGATCCACTTTCTTAGTGTTAGAGAGGAACCAGTGTAAAGACTTCAGAACAGGAGTGATGTGATCCACTCTCTTAGTGTCAGAGAGGAACCAGAGTAAAGACTTCAGAACAGGAGTGATGTGATCCACTCTCTTAGTGTCAGAGAGGAACCAGAGTAAAGACTTCAGAACAGGAGTGATGTGATCCACTTTCTTAGTGTTAGTGAGGAACCAGAGTAAAGACTTCAGAACAGGAGTGATGTGATCCACTTTCTTAGTGTCAGTGAGGCACCAGAGTAAAGAGTTCAGAACAGGAGTGATGTGATCCACTTTCTTAGTGTCAGTGAGGAACCAGAGTAAAGACTTCAGAGCAGGAGTGATGTGATCCACTTTCTTAGTGTTAGTGAGGAACCAGAGTAAAGACTTCAGAACAGGACTGATGTGATCCACTTTCTTAGTGTCAGTGAGGAACCAGAGTAAAGACTTCATAACAGGAGTGATGTGATCTTCTTTCTTCGTGTCAGTGAGGAACCAGAGTAAAGACTTCAGAACAGGAGTGATGTGATCCACTTTCTTAGTGTCAGTGAGGAACCAGAGTAAAGACTTCAGAACAGGACTGATGTGATCCACTTTCTTAGTGTCAGTGAGGAACCAGAGTAAAGACTTCAGAGCAGGAGTGATGTGATCCACTTTCTTAGTGTCAGTGAGGAACCAGAGTAAAGACTTCAGAACAGGAGTGATGTGATCCACTTTCTTAGTGTCAGAGAGGAACCAGTGTAAAGACTTCAGAACAGGAGTGATGTGATCCACTTTCTTAGTGTTAGTGAGGAACCAGAGTAAAGACTTCAGAACAGGAGTGATGTGATCCACTTTCTTAGTGTCAGTGAGGAACCAGAGTAAAGACTTCAGAACAGGAGTGATGTGATCCACTTTCTTAGTGTTAGTGAGGAACCAGAGTAAAGACTTCAGAGCAGGAGTGATGTGATCCACTTTCTTAGTGTTAGTGAGGAACCAGAGTAAAGACTTCAGAACAGGACTGATCCACTTTCTTAGTGTCAGTGAGGAACCAGAGTAAAGACTTCAGAACAGGAGTGATGTGATCCACTTTCTTAGTGTCAGTGAGGAACCAGAGTAAAGACTTCAGAGCAGGAGTGATGTGATCCACTTTCTTAGTGTCAGTGAGGAACCAGAGTAAAGACTTCAGAACAGGAGTGATGTGATCCACTTTCTTAGTGTCAGAGAGGAACCAGTGTAAAGACTTCAGAACAGGAGTGATGTGATCCACTTTCTTAGTGTTAGTGAGGAACCAGAGTAAAGACTTCAGAACAGAAGTGATGTGATCCACTTTCTTAGTGTTAGTGAGGAACCAGAGTAAAGACTTCAGAACAGGAGTGATGTGATCCACTTTCTTAGTGTCAGAGAGGAACCAGAGTAAAGACTTCAGAACAGGACTGATCCACTTTCTTAGTGTCAGAGAGGAACCAGAGTAAAGACTTCAGAACAGGAGTGATGTGATCCACTTTCTTAGTGTTAGTGAGGAACCAGAGTAAAGACTTCAGAACAGGAGTGATGTGATCCACTTTCTTAGTGTTAGTGAGGAACCAGAGTAAAGACTTCAGAACAGGAGTGATCCACTTTCTTAGTGTTAGTGAGGAACCAGAGTAAAGACTTCAGAACAGGAGTGATCCACTTTCTTAGTGTTAGTGAGGAACCAGAGTAAAGACTTCAGAACAGGAGTGATGTGATCCACTTTCTTAGTGTCAGTGAGGAACCAGAGTAAAGACTTCAGAGCAGGAGTGATGTGATCCACTTTCTTAGTGTCAGTGAGGAACCAGAGTAAAGACTTCAGAACAGGAGTGATGTGATCCTCTTTCTTAGTGTCAGTGAGGAACCAGAGTAAAGACTTCAGAGCAGGAGTGATGTGATCCACTTTCTTAGTGTCAGTGAGAAACCAGAGTAAAGACTTCAGAACAGGAGTGATGTGATCCTCTTTCTTAGTGTTAGTGAGGAACCAGAGTAAAGACTTCAGAACAGGAGTGATGTGATCCACTTTCTTAGTGTCAGTGAGGAACCAGAGTAAAGACTTCAGAGCAGGAGTGATGTGATCCACTTTCTTAGTGTCAGAGAGGAACCAGAGTAAAGACTTCAGAGCAGGAGTGATGTGATCCACTTTCTTAGTGTCAGTGAGGAACCAGAGTAAAGACTTCAGAGCAGGAGTGATGTGATCCACTTTCTTAGTGTCAGTGAGGAACCAGAGTAAAGACTTCAGAGCAGGAGTGATCCACTTTCTTAGTGTCAGTGAGGAACCAGAGTAAAGACTTCGGAACAGGACTGATCCACTTTCTTAGTGTCAGTGAGGAACCAGTGTAAAGACTTCAGAACAGGAGTGATGTGATCCACTTTCTTAGTGTCAGTGAGGAACCAGAGTAAAGACTTCAGAACAGGACTGATCCACTTTCTTAGTGTCAGTGAGGAACCAGTGTAAAGACTTCAGAACAGGACTGATCCACTTTCTTAGTGTCAGTGAGGAACCAGAGTAAAGACTTCAGAACAGGACTGATCCACTTTCTTAGTGTCAGTGAGGAACCAGAGTAAAGACTTCAGAACAGGACTGATCCACTTTCTTAGTGTCAGTGAGGAACCAGAGTAAAGACTTCAGAACAGGAGTGATGTGATCCACTTTCTTAGTGTCAGAGAGGAACCAGTGTAAAGACTTCAGAACAGGACTGATCCACTTTCTTAGTGTTAGTGAGGAACCAGAGTAAAGACTTCAGAACAGGAGTAATGTGATCCACTTTCTTGGTGTCAGAGAGGAACCAGTGTAAAGACTTCAGAACAGGACTGATCCACTTTCTTAGTGTTAGTGAGGAACCAGAGTAAAGACTTCAGAACAGGAGTGATGTGATCCACTTTCTTAGTGTCAGAGAGGAACCAGTGTAAAGACTTCAGAACAGGACTGATCCACTTTCTTAGTGTTAGTGAGGAACCAGAGTAAAGACTTCAGAACAGGAGTGATGTGATCCACTTTCTTAGTGTCAGTGAGGAACCAGTGTAAAGACTTCAGAACAGGAGTGATCCACTTTCTTAGTGTCAGTGAGGAACCAGAGTAAAGACTTCAGAACAGGAGTGATGTGATCCACTTTCTTAGTGTCAGTGAGGAACCAGAGTAAAGACTTCAGAACAGGAGTGATCCACTTTCTTAGTGTTAGAGAGGAACCAGAGTAAAGACTTCAGAACAGGAGTGATCCACTTTCTTAGTGTCAGAGAGGAACCAGAGTAAAGACTTCAGAACAGGAGTGATGTGATCCACTTTCTTAGTGTCAGTGAGGAACCAGAGTAAAGACTTCAGAACAGGAGTGATGTGATCCACTTTCTTAGTGTCAGTGAGGAACCAGTGTAAAGACTTCAGAGCAGGAGTGATGTGATCCACTTTCTTAGTGTCAGTGAGGAACCAGAGTAAAGACTTCAGAACAGGAGTGATGTGATCCACTTTCTTAGTGTCAGTGAGGAACCAGTGTAAAGACTTCAGAACAGGAGTGATGTGATCCACTTTCTTAGTGTCAGTGAGGAACCAGAGTAAAGACTTCAGAGCAGGAGTAATCCACTTTCTTAGTGTCAGTGAGGAACCAGAGTAAAGACTTCAGAACAGGAGTGATGTGATCCACTTTCTTAGTGTCAGTGAGGAACCAGAGTAAAGACTTCAGAACAGGAGTGATGTGATCCACTTTCTTAGTGTCAGAGAGGAACCAGAGTAAAGACTTCAGAACAGGAGTGATGTGATCCACTTTCTTAGTGTCAGTGAGGAACCAGAGTAAAGACTTCAGAACAGGAGTGATCCACTTTCTTAGTGTTAGTGAGGAACCAGAGTAAAGACTTCAGAACAGGAGTGATCCACTTTCTTAGTGTTAGTGAGGAATCAGAGTAAAGACTTCAGAGCAGGAGTGATGTGATCCACTTTCTTAGTGTCAGTGAGGAACCAGAGTAAAGACTTCAGAACTGGACTGATCCACTTTCTTAGTGTCAGTGAGGAACCAGAGTAAAGACTTCAGAACAGGAGTGATGTGATCCACTTTCTTAGTGTCAGTGAGGAACCAGAGTAAAGACTTCAGAACAGGAGTGATGTGATCCACTTTCTTAGTGTCAGTGAGGAACCAGAGTAAAGACTTCAGAACAGGAGTGATGTGATCCACTTTCTTAGTGTTAGTGAGGAACCAGAGTAAAGACTTCAGAACAGGAGTGATGTGATCCACTTTCTTAGTGTCAGTGAGGAACCAGAGTAAAGACTTCAGAACAGGAGTGATGTGATCCACTTTCTTAGTGTTAGTGAGGAACCAGAGTAAAGACTTCAGAACAGGAGTGATGTGATCCACTTTCTTAGTGTTAGAGAGGAACCAGTGTAAAGACTTCAGAACAGGAGTGATGTGATCCACTTTCTTAGTGTTAGTGAGGCACCAGAGTAAAGACTTCAGAGCAGGAGTGATGTGATCCACTCTCTTAGTGTCAGAGAGGAACCAGTGTAAAGACTTCAGAGCAGGAGTGATCCACTTTCTTAGTGTCAGTGAGGAACCAGAGTAAAGACTTCAGAACAGGAGTGATGTGATCCACTTTCTTAGTGTTAGTGAGGAACCAGAGTAAAGACTTCAGAACAGGAGTGATGTGATCCACTTTCTTAGTGTCAGTGAGGAACCAGAGTAAAGACTTCAGAACAGGAGTGATGTGATCCACTTTCTTAGTGTTAGTGAGGAACCAGAGTAAAGACTTCAGAGCAGGAGTGATGTGATCCACTTTCTTAGTGTCAGTGAGGAACCAGAGTAAAGACTTCAGAGCAGGAGTGATGTGATCCACTTTCTTAGTGTTAGTGAGGAACCAGAGTAAAGACTTCAGAGCAGGAGTGATGTGATCCACTTTCTTAGTGTTAGTGAGGAACCAGAGTAAAGACTTCAGAGCAGGAGTGATGTGATCCACTTTCTTAGTGTTAGTGAGGAACCAGAGTAAAGACTTCAGAGCAGGAGTGATGTGATCCACTTTCTTAGTGTCAGTGAGGAACCAGAGTAAAGACTTCAGAGCAGGAGTGATGTGATCCACTTTCTTAGTGTTAGTGAGGAACCAGAGTAAAGACTTCAGAGCAGGAGTGATGTGATCCACTTTCTTAGTGTTAGTGAGGAACCAGAGTAAAGACTTCAGAGCAGGAGTGATGTGATCCACTTTCTTAGTGTTAGTGAGGAACCAGAGTAAAGACTTCAGAGCAGGAGTGATGTGATCCACTTTCTTAGTGTTAGTGAGGAACCAGAGTAAAGACTTCAGAGCAGGAGTGATGTGATCCACTTTCTTAGTGTTAGTGAGGAACCAGAGTAAAGACTTCAGAGCAGGAGTGATGTGATCCACTTTCTTAGTGTCAGTGAGGAACCAGAGTAAAGACTTCAGAACAGGAGTGATGTGATCAACTTTCTTAGTGTCAGTGAGGAACCAGAGTAAAGACTTCAGAGCAGGAGTGATGTGATCCTCTTTCTTAGTGTCAGTGAGGAACCAGAGTAAAGACTTCAGAGCAGGAGTGATGTGATCCTCTTTCTTAGTGTCAGAGAGGAACCAGAGTAAAGACTTCAGAACAGGAGTGATGTGATCCACTTTCTTAGTGTTAGTGAGGAACCAGAGTAAAGACTTCAGAACAGGAGTGATGTGATCCACTTTCTTAGTGTCAGTGAGGAACCAGTGTAAAGACTTCAGAACAGGAGTGATGTGATCCACTTTCTTAGTGTTAGTGAGGAACCAGAGTAAAGACTTCAGAACAGGAGTGATCCACTTTCTTAGTGTTAGTGAGGAACCAGAGTAAAGACTTCAGAACAGGAGTGATCCACTTTCTTAGTGTTAGTGAGGAATCAGAGTAAAGACTTCAGAGCAGGAGTGATGTGATCCACTTTCTTAGTGTCAGTGAGGAACCAGAGTAAAGACTTCAGAACTGGACTGATCCACTTTCTTAGTGTCAGTGAGGAACCAGAGTAAAGACTTCAGAACAGGAGTGATGTGATCCACTTTCTTAGTGTCAGTGAGGAACCAGAGTAAAGACTTCAGAACAGGAGTGATGTGATCCACTTTCTTAGTGTTAGTGAGGAACCAGAGTAAAGACTTCAGAACAGGAGTGATGTGATCCACTTTCTTAGTGTCAGAGAGGAACCAGAGTAAAGACTTCAGAACAGGAGTGATGTGATCCACTTTCTTAGTGTTAGTGAGGAACCAGAGTAAAGACTTCAGAACAGGAGTGATGTGATCCACTTTCTTAGTGTTAGAGAGGAACCAGTGTAAAGACTTCAGAACAGGAGTGATGTGATCCACTTTCTTAGTGTTAGTGAGGCACCAGAGTAAAGACTTCAGAGCAGGAGTGATGTGATCCACTCTCTTAGTGTCAGAGAGGAACCAGTGTAAAGACTTCAGAGCAGGAGTGATGTGATCCACTTTCTTAGTGTCAGAGAGGAACCAGAGTAAAGACTTCAGAGCAGGAGTGATGTGATCCACTCTCTTAGTGTCAGAGAGGAACCAGTGTAAAGACTTCAGAACAGGAGTGATGTGATCCACTTTCTTAGTGTCAGTGAGGAACCAGAGTAAAGACTTCAGAACAGGAGTGATGTGATCCACTTTCTTAGTGTTAGTGAGGAACCAGAGTAAAGACTTCAGAACAGGAGTGATGTGATCCACTTTCTTAGTGTCAGTGAGGAACCAGAGTAAAGACTTCAGAACAGGAGTGATGTGATCCACTTTCTTAGTGTTAGTGAGGAACCAGAGTAAAGACTTCAGAGCAGGAGTGATGTGATCCACTTTCTTAGTGTCAGTGAGGAACCAGAGTAAAGACTTCAGAGCAGGAGTGATGTGATCCACTTTCTTAGTGTTAGTGAGGAACCAGAGTAAAGACTTCAGAGCAGGAGTGATGTGATCCACTTTCTTAGTGTTAGTGAGGAACCAGAGTAAAGACTTCAGAGCAGGAGTGATGTGATCCACTTTCTTAGTGTTAGTGAGGAACCAGAGTAAAGACTTCAGAGCAGGAGTGATGTGATCCACTTTCTTAGTGTCAGTGAGGAACCAGAGTAAAGACTTCAGAGCAGGAGTGATGTGATCCACTTTCTTAGTGTTAGTGAGGAACCAGAGTAAAGACTTCAGAGCAGGAGTGATGTGATCCACTTTCTTAGTGTTAGTGAGGAACCAGAGTAAAGACTTCAGAGCAGGAGTGATGTGATCCACTTTCTTAGTGTTAGTGAGGAACCAGAGTAAAGACTTCAGAGCAGGAGTGATGTGATCCACTTTCTTAGTGTTAGTGAGGAACCAGAGTAAAGACTTCAGAGCAGGAGTGATGTGATCCACTTTCTTAGTGTTAGTGAGGAACCAGAGTAAAGACTTCAGAGCAGGAGTGATGTGATCCACTTTCTTAGTGTCAGTGAGGAACCAGAGTAAAGACTTCAGAACAGGAGTGATGTGATCCACTTTCTTAGTGTCAGTGAGGAACCAGAGTAAAGACTTCAGAACAGGAGTGATGTGATCCACTTTCTTAGTGTCAGTGAGGAACCAGAGTAAAGACTTCAGAGCAGGAGTGATGTGATCAACTTTCTTAGTGTCAGTGAGGAACCA
Source organism: Notothenia rossii (assembly GCF_949606895.1). NCBI lineage: Eukaryota > Metazoa > Chordata > Actinopteri > Perciformes > Nototheniidae > Notothenia > Notothenia rossii. The sequence continues at coordinate 1,856,434 of NC_136902.1, forward strand.
GAGTAAAGACTTCAGAGCAGGAGTGATGTGATCCTCTTTCTTAGTGTCAGTGAGGAACCAGAGTAAAGACTTCAGAGCAGGAGTGATGTGATCCTCTTTCTTAGTGTCAGAGAGGAACCAGAGTAAAGACTTCAGAACAGGAGTGATGTGATCCACTTTCTTAGTGTTAGTGAGGAACCAGAGTAAAGACTTCAGAACAGGAGTGATGTGATCCACTTTCTTAGTGTCAGTGAGGAACCAGTGTAAAGACTTCAGAACAGGAGTGATGTGATCCACTTTCTTAGTGTTAGTGAGGAACCAGAGTAAAGACTTCAGAACAGGAGTGATGTGATCCACTTTCTTAGTGTTATTGAGGAACCAGAGTAAAGACTTCAGAACAGGAGTGATCCACTTTCTTGGTGTCAGTGAGGAACCAGAGTAAAGACTTCAGAACAGGAGTGATGTGATCCACTTTCTTAGTGTCAGTGAGGAACCAGAGTAAAGACTTCAGAACAGGAGTGATGTGATCCACTTTCTTAGTGTCAGTGAGGAACCAGAGTAAAGAGTTCAGAACAGGAGTGATGTGATCCACTTTCTTAGTGTCAGTGAGGAACCAGAGTAAAGAGTTCAGAACAGGAGTGATGTGATCCACTTTCTTAGTGTCAGTGAGGAACCAGAGTAAAGACTTCAGAACAGGAGTGATGTGATCCACTTTCTTAGTGTCAGTGAGGAACCAGTGTAAAGACTTCAGAACAGGAGTGATGTGATCCACTTTCTTAGTGTCAGTGAGGAACCAGAGTAAAGACTTCAGAACAGGAGTGATGTGATCCACTTTCTTAGTGTCAGAGAGGAACCAGAGTAAAGACTTCAGAACAGGAGTGATGTGATCCACTTTCTTAGTGTCAGAGAGGAACCAGAGTAAAGACTTCAGAACAGGACTGATCCACTTTCTTAGTGTCAGAGAGGAACCAGAGTAAAGACTTCAGAACAGGACTGATCCACTTTCTTAGTGTCAGTGAGGAACCAGAGTAAAGACTTCAGAACAGGACTGATGTGATCCACTTTCTTAGTGTTAGTGAGGAACCAGAGTAAAGACTTCAGAACAGGAGTGATGTGATCCACTTTCTTAGTGTTAGTGAGGAACCAGAGTAAAGACTTCAGAACAGGAGTGATGTGATCCACTTTCTTAGTGTTAGAGAGGAACCAGAGTAAAGACTTCAGAACAGGAGTGATCCACTTTCTTAGTGTTAGTGAGGAACCAGAGTAAAGACTTCAGAACAGGAGTGATCCACTTTCTTAGTATCAGTGAGGAACCAGTGTAAAGACTTCAGAACAGGAGTGATCCACTTTCTTAGTGTTAGTGAGGAACCAGAGTAAAGACTTCAGAACAGGAGTGATGTGATCCACTTTCTTAGTGTCAGTGAGGAACCAGAGTAAAGACTTCAGAACAGGAGTGATGTGATCCACTTTCTTAGTGTCAGTGAGGAACCAGAGTAAAGACTTCAGAACAGGAGTGATGTGATCCACTTTCTTAGTGTCAGAGAGGAACCAGAGTAAAGACTTCAGAACAGGAGTGATGTGATCCTCTTTCTTAGTGTTAGTGAGGAACCAGAGTAAAGACTTCAGAACAGGAGTGATGTGATCCACTTTCTTAGTGTCAGTGAGGAACCAGAGTAAAGACTTCAGAGCAGGAGTGATGTGATCCACTTTCTTAGTGTCAGAGAGGAACCAGAGTAAAGACTTCAGAGCAGGAGTGATGTGATCCACTTTCTTAGTGTCAGTGAGGAACCAGAGTAAAGACTTCAGAGCAGGACTGATGTGATCCACTTTCTTAGTGTCAGTGAGGAACCAGAGTAAAGACTTCAGAACAGGAGTGATCCACTTTCTTAGTGTTAGTGAGGAACCAGAGTAAAGACTTCAGAGCAGGAGTGATGTGATCCACTTTCTTAGTGTCAGTGAGGAACCAGAGTAAAGACTTCAGAACAGGAGTGATCCACTTTCTTAGTGTCAGTGAGGAACCAGAGTAAAGACTTCAGAGCAGGAGTGATGTGATCCACTTTCTTAGTGTCAGTGAGGAACCAGAGTAAAGACTTCAGAGCAGGAGTGATGTGATCCACTTTCTTAGTGTCAGTGAGGAACCAGAGTAAAGACTTCAGAGCAGGAGTGATCCACTTTCTTAGTGTTAGTGAGGAACCAGAGTAAAGACTTCAGAACAGGAGTGATCCACTTTCTTAGTGTCAGTGAGAAACCAGAGTAAAGACTTCAGAACAGGAGTGATGTGATCCACTTTCTTAGTGTTAGTGAGGAACCAGAGTAAAGACTTCAGAACAGGAGTGATGTGATCCACTTTCTTAGTGTCAGTGAGGAACCAGAGTAAAGACTTCAGAACAGGAGTGATGTGATCCACTTTCTTAGTGTCAGTGAGGAACCAGAGTAAAGACTTCAGAGCAGGAGTGATGTGATCCACTTTCTTAGTGTCAGAGAGGAACCAGAGTAAAGACTTCAGAACAGGAGTGATGTGATCCACTTTCTTAGTGTTAGTGAGGAACCAGAGTAAAGACTTCAGAACAGGAGTGATGTGATCCACTTTCTTAGTGTCAGTGAGGAACCAGAGTAAAGACTTCAGAACAGGAGTGATGTGATCCACTTTCTTAGTGTTAGTGAGGAACCAGAGTAAAGACTTCAGAACAGGAGTGATGTGATCCACTTTCTTAGTGTCAGTGAGGAACCAGAGTAAAGACTTCAGAACAGGAGTAATGTGATCCACTTTCTTAGTGTTAGTGAGGAACCAGAGTAAAGACTTCAGAACAGGAGTGATGTGATCCACTTTCTTAGTGTTAGTGAGGAACCAGAGTAAAGACTTCAGAACAGGAGTGATGTGATCCACTTTCTTAGTGTCAGTGAGGAACCAGAGTAAAGACTTCAGAACAGGACTGATCCACTTTCTTAGTGTCAGTGAGGAACCAGAGTAAAGACTTCAGAACAGGAGTGATGTGATCCACTTTCTTAGTGTTAGTGAGGAACCAGAGTAAAGACTTCAGAACAGGAGTGATGTGATCCACTTTCTTAGTGTTAGTGAGGAACCAGAGTAAAGACTTCAGAACAGGAGTGATCCACTTTCTTAGTGTTAGTGAGGAACCAGAGTAAAGACTTCAGAACAGGAGTGATCCACTTTCTTAGTGTTAGTGAGGAACCAGAGTAAAGACTTCAGAACAGGAGTGATGTGATCCACTTTCTTAGTGTTAGTGAGGAACCAGAGTAAAGACTTCAGAACAGGAGTGATGTGATCCACTTTCTTAGTGTCAGTGAGGAACCAGAGTAAAGACTTCAGAGCAGGACTGATGTGATCCACTTTCTTAGTGTCAGTGAGGAACCAGAGTAAAGACTTCAGAACAGGAGTGATCCACTTTCTTAGTGTCAGTGAGGAACCAGAGTAAAGACTTCAGAGCAGGAGTGATGTGATCCACTTTCTTAGTGTCAGTGAGGAACCAGAGTAAAGACTTCAGAACAGGAGTGATGTGATCCACTTTCTTAGTGTCAGAGAGGAACCAGAGTAAAGACTTCAGAACAGGAGTGATGTGATCCACTTTCTTAGTGTCAGTGAGGAACCAGAGTAAAGACTTCAGAGCAGGACTGATGTGATCCACTTTCTTAGTGTCAGTGAGGAACCAGAGTAAAGACTTCAGAACAGGAGTGATCCACTTTCTTAGTGTCAGTGAGGAACCAGAGTAAAGACTTCAGAGCAGGAGTGATGTGATCCACTTTCTTAGTGTCAGTGAGGAACCAGAGTAAAGACTTCAGAACAGGAGTGATGTGATCCACTTTCTTAGTGTCAGAGAGGAACCAGAGTAAAGACTTCAGAACAGGAGTGATGTGATCCACTTTCTTAGTGTCAGTGAGGAACCAGAGTAAAGACTTCAGAACAGGAGTGATGTGATCCACTTTCTTAGTGTCAGTGAGGAACCAGAGTAAAGACTTCAGAGCAGGAGTGATGTGATCCACTTTCTTAGTGTCAGTGAGGAACCAGAGTAAAGACTTCAGAACAGGAGTGATGTGATCCACTTTCTTAGTGTCAGTGAGGAACCAGAGTAAAGACTTCAGAACAGGAGTGATGTGATCCACTTTCTTAGTGTCAGTGAGGAACCAGAGTAAAGACTTCAGAACAGGAGTGATGTGATCCACTTTCTTAGTGTCAGTGAGGAACCAGAGTAAAGACTTCAGAACAGGAGTGATGTGATCCACTTTCTTAGTGTTAGAGAGGAACCAGAGTAAAGACTTCAGAACAGGAGTGATGTGATCCACTTTCTTAGTGTCAGTGAGGAACCAGAGTAAAGACTTCAGAACAGGAGTGATCCACTTTCTTAGTGTCAGAGAGGAACCAGAGTAAAGACTTCAGAACAGGAGTGATGTGATCCACTTTCTTAGTGTTAGTGAGGAACCAGAGTAAAGACTTCAGAACAGGAGTGATGTGATCCACTTTCTTAGTGTCAGTGAGGAACCAGAGTAAAGACTTCAGAACAGGAGTGATGTGATCCTCTTTCTTAGTGTTAGTGAGGAACCAGAGTAAAGACTTCAGAACAGGAGTGATGTGATCCACTTTCTTAGTGTTAGTGAGGAACCAGAGTAAAAACTTCAGAACAGGAGTGATGTGATCCACTTTCTTAGTGTCAGTGAGGAACCAGAGTAAAGACTTCAGAACAGGAGTGATGTGATCCACTTTCTTAGTGTCAGTGAGGAACCAGAGTAAAGACTTCAGAGCAGGAGTGATGTGATCCACTTTCTTAGTGTCAGAGAGGAACCAGAGTAAAGACTTCAGAACAGGAGTGATGTGATCCACTTTCTTAGTGTCAGGGAGGAACCAGAGTAAAGACTTCAGAACAGGAGTGATGTGATCCACTTTCTTAGTGTCAGTGAGGAACCAGAGTAAAGACTTCAGAACAGGAGTGATGTGATCCACTTTCTTAGTGTCAGTGAGGAACCAGAGTAAAGACTTCAGAACAGGAGTGATCCACTTTCTTAGTGTCAGAGAGGAACCATAGTAAAGACTTCAGAACAGGAGTGATGTGATCCACTTTCTTAGTGTCAGAGAGGAACCAGAGTAAAGACTTCAGAGCAGGAGTGATGTGATCCACTTTCTTAGTGTCAGTGAGGAACCAGAGTAAAGACTTCAGAACAGGAGTGATGTGATCCACTTTCTTAGTGTCAGTGAGGAACCAGAGTAAAGACTTCAGAACAGGAGTGATGTGATCCACTTTCTTAGTGTTAGTGAGGAACCAGAGTAAAGACTTCAGAACAGGAGTGATCCACTTTCTTAGTGTCAGAGAGGAACCAGAGTAAAGACTTCAGAGCAGGAGTGATGTGATCCACTTTCTTAGTGTCAGAGAGGAACCAGTGTAAAGACTTCAGAACAGGAGTGATCCACTTTCTTAGTGTCAGAGAGGAACCAGAGTAAAGACTTCAGAACAGGAGTGATGTGATCCACTTTCTTAGTGTCAGTGAGGAACCAGTGTAAAGACTTCAGAACAGGAGTGATCCACTTTCTTAGTGTCAGTGAGGAACCAGTGTAAAGACTTCAGAACAGGAGTGATCCACTTTCTTAGTGTCAGAGAGGAACCAGAGTAAAGACTTCAGAACAGGAGTGATGTGATCCACTTTCTTAGTGTCAGTGAGGAACCAGAGTAAAGACTTCAGAACAGGAGTGATGTGATCCACTTTCTTAGTGTTAGTGAGGAACCAGAGTAAAGACTTCAGAACAGGAGTGATGTGATCCACTTTCTTAGTGTCAGAGAGGAACCAGAGTAAAGACTTCAGAACAGGAGTGATGTGATCCACTTTCTTAGTGTTAGTGAGGAACCAGAGTAAAGACTTCAGAACAGGAGTGATGTGATCCACTTTCTTAGTGTCAGTGAGGAACCAGAGTAAAGACTTCAGAACAGGAGTGATCCACTTTCTTAGTGTTAGTGAGGAACCAGAGTAAAGACTTCAGAGCAGGAGTGATGTGATCCACTTTCTTAGTGTTAGTGAGGAACCAGAGTAAAGACTTCAGAACAGGAGTGATGTGATCCACTTTCTTAGTGTCAGTGAGGAACCAGAGTAAAGACTTCAGAACAGGAGTGATCCACTTTCTTAGTGTCAGAGAGGAACCAGAGTAAAGACTTCAGAACAGGAGTGATGTGATCCACTTTCTTAGTGTCAGTGAGGAACCAGAGTAAAGACTTCAGAACAGGAGTGATGTGATCCACTTTCTTAGTGTCAGAGAGGAACCAGAGTAAAGACTTCAGAACAGGAGTGATGTGATCCACTTTCTTAGTGTTAGTGAGGAACCAGAGTAAAGACTTCAGAACAGGAGTGATCCACTTTCTTAGTGTTAGTGAGGAACCAGAGTAAAGACTTCAGAACAGGAGTGATCCACTTTCTTAGTGTTAGTGAGGAACCAGAGTAAAGACTTCAGAACAGGAGTGATCCACTTTCTTAGTGTCAGTGAGGAACCAGAGTAAAGACTTCAGAACAGGAGTGATGTGATCCACTTTCTTAGTGTTAGTGAGGAACCAGAGTAAAGACTTCAGAGCAGGAGTGATGTGATCCACTTTCTTAGTGTTAGTGAGGAACCAGAGTAAAGACTTCAGAACAGGAGTGATCCACTTTCTTAGTGTTAGTGAGGAACCAGAGTAAAGACTTCAGAACAGGAGTGATCCACTTTCTTAGTGTCAGTGAGGAACCAGTGTAAAGACTTCAGAACAGGAGTGATGTGATCCACTTTCTTAGTGTCAGTGAGGAACCAGAGTAAAGACTTCAGAACAGGAGTGATGTGATCCACTTTCTTAGTGTCAGTGAGGAACCAGAGTAAAGAGTTCAGAACAGGAGTGATGTGATCCACTTTCTTAGTGTCAGTGAGGAACCAGTGTAAAGACTTCAGAACAGGAGTGATGTGATCCACTTTCTTAGTGTTAGTGAGGAACCAGAGTAAAGACTTCAGAGCAGGAGTGATGTGATCCTCTTTCTTAGTGTCAGTGAGGAACCAGTGTAAAGACTTCAGAGCAGGAGTGATGTGATCCACTTTCTTAGTGTCAGTGAGGAACCAGAGTAAAGACTTCAGAACAGGAGCGATGTGATCCACTTTCTTAGTGTCAGTGAGGAACCAGAGTAAAGACTTCAGAACAGGAGTGATGTGATCCACTTTCTTAGTGTCAGTGAGGAACCAGTGTAAAGACTTCAGAGCAGGAGTGATGTGATCCACTTTCTTAGTGTCAGTGAGGAACCAGTGTAAAGAATTCAGAGCAGGAGCGATGTGATCCACTTTCTTAGTGTCAGTGAGGAATCAGAGTAAAGACTTCAGAGCAGGAGTGATGTGATCCACTTTCTTAGTGTTAGTGAGGAACCAGAGTAAAGACTTCAGAACAGGAGTGATCCACTTTCTTAGTGTTAGTGAGGAACCAGAGTAAAGACTTCAGAACAGGAGTGATCCACTTTCTTAGTGTCAGTGAGGAACCAGAGTAAAGACTTCAGAACAGGAGTGATGTGATCCACTTTCTTAGTGTTAGTGAGGAACCAGAGTAAAGACTTCAGAGCAGGAGTGATGTGATCCACTTTCTTAGTGTTAGTGAGGAACCAGAGTAAAGACTTCAGAACAGGAGTGATCCACTTTCTTAGTGTTAGTGAGGAACCAGAGTAAAGACTTCAGAACAGGAGTGATCCACTTTCTTAGTGTCAGTGAGGAACCAGTGTAAAGACTTCAGAACAGGAGTGATGTGATCCACTTTCTTAGTGTCAGTGAGGAACCAGAGTAAAGACTTCAGAACAGGAGTGATGTGATCCACTTTCTTAGTGTCAGTGAGGAACCAGAGTAAAGAGTTCAGAACAGGAGTGATGTGATCCACTTTCTTAGTGTCAGTGAGGAACCAGTGTAAAGACTTCAGAACAGGAGTGATGTGATCCACTTTCTTAGTGTTAGTGAGGAACCAGAGTAAAGACTTCAGAGCAGGAGTGATGTGATCCTCTTTCTTAGTGTCAGTGAGGAACCAGTGTAAAGACTTCAGAGCAGGAGTGATGTGATCCACTTTCTTAGTGTCAGTGAGGAACCAGAGTAAAGACTTCAGAACAGGAGCGATGTGATCCACTTTCTTAGTGTCAGTGAGGAACCAGAGTAAAGACTTCAGAACAGGAGTGATGTGATCCACTTTCTTAGTGTCAGTGAGGAACCAGTGTAAAGACTTCAGAGCAGGAGTGATGTGATCCACTTTCTTAGTGTCAGTGAGGAACCAGTGTAAAGAATTCAGAGCAGGAGCGATGTGATCCACTTTCTTAGTGTCAGTGAGGAACCAGAGTAAAGACTTCAGAACAGGAGTGATGTGATCCACTTTCTTAGTGTCAGTGAGGAACCAGTGTAAAGACTTCAGAACAGGAGTGATGTGATCCACTTTCTTAGTGTTAGTGAGGAACCAGAGTAAAGACTTCAGAACAGGAGTGATGTGATCCACTTTCTTAGTGTCAGAGAGGAACCAGAGTAAAGACTTCAGAACAGGAGTGATGTGATCCACTTTCTTAGTTTTAGTGAGGAACCAGAGTAAAGACTTCAGAGCAGGAGTGATGTGATCCACTTTCTTAGTGTCAGAGAGGAACCAGAGTAAAGACTTCAGAGCAGGAGTGATGTGATCCACTCTCTTAGTGTCAGAGAGGAACCAGTGTAAAGACTTCAGAGCAGGAGTGATCCACTTTCTTAGTGTCAGTGAGGAACCAGAGTAAAGACTTCAGAACAGGAGTGATGTGATCCACTTTCTTAGTGTTAGTGAGGAACCAGAGTAAAGACTTCAGAACAGGAGTGATGTGATCCACTTTCTTAGTGTTAGTGAGGAACCAGTGTAAAGACTTCAGAACAGGAGTGATGTGATCCACTTTCTTAGTGTTAGTGAGGAACCAGAGTAAAGACTTCAGAACAGGAGTGATGTGATCCACTTTCTTAGTGTTAGTGAGGAACCAGAGTAAAGACTTCAGAACAGGAGTGATGTGATCCACTTTCTTAGTGTTAGTGAGGAACCAGTGTAAAGACTTCAGAACAGGAGTGATGTGATCCACTTTCTTAGTGTCAGTGAGGAACCAGAGTAAAGACTTCAGAACAGGAGTGATGTGATCCACTTTCTTAGTGTCAGTGAGGAACCAGAGTAAAGACTTCAGAACAGGAGTGATGTGATCCACTTTCTTAGTGTCAGTGAGGAACCAGAGTAAAGACTTCAGAACAGGAGTGATCCACTTTCTTAGTGTCAGTGAGGAACCAGAGTAAAGACTTCAGAACAGGAGTGATGTGATCCACTTTCTTAGTGTTAGTGAGGAACCAGAGTAAAGACTTCAGAACAGGAGTGATGTGATCCACTTTCTTAGTGTCAGTGAGGAACCAGAGTAAAGACTTCAGAACAGGAGTGATGTGATCCACTTTCTTAGTGTTAGTGAGGAACCAGAGTAAAGACTTCAGAACAGGAGTGATGTGATCCACTTTCTTAGTGTCAGTGAGGAACCAGAGTAAAGACTTCAGAGCAGGAGTGATGTGATCCACTCTCTTAGTGTCAGAGAGGAACCAGTGTAAAGACTTCAGAGCAGGAGTGATCCACTTTCTTAGTGTCAGTGAGGAACCAGAGTAAAGACTTCAGAACAGGACTGATGTGATCCACTTTCTTAGTGTAAGTGAGGAACCAGTGTAAAGACTTCAGAGCAGGAGTGATGTGATCCACTTTCTTAGTGTCAGAGAGGAACCAGAGTAAAGACTTCAGAACAGGACTGATGTGATCCACTTTCTTAGTGTAAGTGAGGAACCAGTGTAAAGACTTCAGAGCAGGAGCGATGTGATCCACTTTCTTAGTGTTAGTGAGGAACCAGAGTAAAGAGTTCAGAACAGGAGTGATGTGATCCACTTTCTTAGTGTCAGAGAGGAACCAGAGTAATGAGTTCAGAACAGGAGTGATGTGATCCACTTTCTTAGTGTCAGTGAGGAACCAGTGTAAAGACTTCAGAGCAGGAGCGATGTGATCCACTTTCTTAGTGTTAGTGAGGAACCAGAGTAAAGACTTCAGATCAGGAGTGATCCACTTTCTTAGTGTTAGTGAGGAACCAGAGTAAAGAGTTCAGAACAGGAGTGATGTGATCCACTTTCTTAGTGTCAGTGAGGAACCAGAGTAAAGACTTCAGAGCAGGAGCGATGTGATCCACTTTCTTAGTGTTAGTGAGGAACCAGAGTAAAGACTTCAGAACAGGAGTGATCCACTTTCTTAGTGTTAGTGAGGAACCAGAGTAAAGACTTCAGAACAGGAGTGATGTGATCCACTTTCTTAGTGTCAGAGAGGAACCAGAGTAATGAGTTCAGAACAGGAGTGATGTGATCCACTTTCTTAGTGTCAGTGAGGAACCAGTGTAAAGACTTCAGAACAGGAGTGATCCACTTTCTTAGTGTCAGTGAGGAACCAGAGTAAAGACTTCAGAACAGGAGTGATCCACTTTCTTAGTGTCAGAGAGGAACCAGAGTAAAGACTTCAGAACAGGAGTGATCCACTTTCTTAGTGTCAGTGAGGAACCAGAGTAAAGACTTCAGAACAGGAGTGATCCACTTTCTTAGTGTCAGAGAGGAACCAGAGTAAAGACTTCAGAACAGGAGTGATGTGATCCACTTTCTTAGTGTCAGTGAGGAACCAGAGTAAAGACTTCAGAACAGGAGTGATGTGATCCACTTTCTTAGTGTTAGTGAGGAACCAGTGTAAAGACTTCAGAACAGGAGTGATGTGATCCACTTTCTTAGTGTTAGTGAGGAACCAGAGTAAAGACTTCAGAGCAGGACTGATGTGATCCACTTTCTTAGTGTTAGTGAGGAACCAGAGTAAAGACTTCAGAACAGGAGTGATGTGATCCACTTTCTTAGTGTTAGAGAGGAACCAGAGTAAAGTTTTCAGAACTGGACTGATCCACTTTCTTAGTGTCAGTGAGGAACCAGAGTAAAGACTTCAGAACAGGACTGATCCACTTTCTTAGTGTCAGTGAGGAACCAGAGTAAAGACTTCAGAACAGGACTGATCCACTTCCTTAGTGCTGGTAAGGACTTGAGCAGCAGCGTTCTGAATCAGCTGCATCTTTAATAAAGGTTTGAAATGAAATGAAATGAGGATGTGGAAAACAGACAACGTTATTAACACATTAAAGAATACTTTAGGTTAACCTGTTAAGCCCGAGAGACCCCGGTACCGGGGCACTGCCGCAACATCTCGCAGGAAACAGTGTCTGAGGGCATGTTCATTTAATAAACTATGAATGTTTTATATCCATGTAACGGGAAGAAACTCATCTAACTGATCATTTAATTTATTTCAAAATAAAACCCACAATGCTAACGCTGAGCCTCTGAATTAGCAACGAGCAAAAAATGTGCTCTTCAATGGCATTAAAACGATAAAAACGCTGCTGAAGTTAATCCATAGGTTAATCCAATGTGTCTGTGTCACTTTGAAATGATTTCTGATAATCCATGAGCAATAAACCTGCTTTTCCGTTTCCAGATGTCAGAGCTAGAGCTCTCTATAGCTTCACTCTCATGCAAAACTCCGTCCGTGAAGCCCCCACCTTTTTGTTTTACCATGTGTGTGAGTGGGGAGATTCCCCTTCGATTCTATTGGCTCTAACGGTCAGAAAGAGATGTCAATCATCAAAATCGACCAAGGGGGGCCAGAGATATGGAAAATCCACCCAAATGGCCCCAGAAGTGTTTTTTTTGTTGCTAAATCTCTCTAAAAAGGTCAGATTTAACTTGTTTTGCATCAATCTTGATACAGGGTACTTATATGTTCTACTTTGGATTCCTAAAGCTTTTAGTCTACCTTACCATCCAAGGTTAGTTTTCACTATAAGTAAAAAAGAACTTTTGGACGGACACTATAATTTACAGTTTTTTTACTTTGTTCAATCTGAATTTTCATTCAAATAAAAAACATCTATATTGATTCTGACTTTTTTACATCCAACTCACAGGTTTATCATTACTTTGAGAAAAAATATTATTAATTTATCCCTTTTAGAAGTGAAGTTATGGTCATTTGTTCTGGGAATGTCATTTTCGAGCCTGAGACCTGAAACACAGGCTCAGGGATAAACTGGTTAAGGTCTTCTTTCAAATAAGAAAAAAGCTTTGGGGGTATCTACAGATAAATATTAAGCCTGACAAAGTACTTAACGTCTAATATATTGCTTTCCAGCAATGTTAACTATGTTGAAGCACTTATTTTAACTGATATTATACACATTAATTATACTCTTATGTAGATAGTATAAGAAATGTGCAGAATGACAGTTTAATGGTGGAGGTATTCACACATATTGATAGATGTCTTGTAATGTACTGTTGAGGAACCTGTGACCCAAGTTTTTCATTCATTGCATAACTTCACTATGATACGTCAATAAACCTTAGAAAATCTTGAAAGGGATGTGCAAAATAGCAATTATATACAGTTTTTAATGAACTATTAGTAGAGAATAACGAGTAATGAATATACTTTATAGATCTGCAGATAAATGTTTAGCCTTCTCAAGCACCAACTTTCAAATATCTCTCCTGATTGTTGGCACTTGACAATCACCTTCCCTGAATGTTACTCTGGTGTAACTAAAGTCTGCTTTAAGGGTTGTTTATATTTCACATCATTAATCAGAATCTGCAAAGTAACTCAAATAAATGTAGTGGAGTAAAAATACCAGGTTAACCTCTGAGTTGTAGTGGAGTAGAATTACAAAGTAACAATGAGCTGTCATGTGGGTATATATTAATGCTGCCCATTATGGACACAAGCGATTTTCACCCATTTATTAATTACATGTTTTAAATGTGTACACACCTATGTGTTTCCTATCGCCTAAACCTCCAGGGCTGTACACAGTTTAATACTGTCAACTTTTAATTTTGGGGAAACGGATATCATATCGCATTAACACCACATCCCAACTAGAACATCCAATCAGCGAACATGAAAACATTCCCAGTTAAACATGCAAAAACAAATAAATAAAAAGATAAAACACTGGCATGTAATTTACGTTAGAATAAATAGAATGGTTTTGAATAATAGATGAGAGTCAAATCTACGTCACTTTCCAGCCCCGCCCACTTTTGGGGAAACCAACGCTGTCATTTGAACGGCGATCAAGCCTGAAGCCACAGAGCTCTTCTGTTACTGTCCTTTCTTCTTAGAGGAAGTTCAGAAACACGTAACTCTGGATTTGTTTTAATGTTTGAGGAGCAATAAACGACACAGCAGCTTTTTGGGATGTTAAAACTATTATGTTCTGCCTCGCTCATGAGAGTAACAGCTGGAGAAATTACAGCCTCGCCTACTGATTTGAATTTAACCACATATCGAGCCCGATTCTGGATTTCAAATGTGTGCTCTAAAACGATATTTATAAATGACTTTTGTCATTATCATAAGCAAGACAATAAATGGCAAAGATATGTAGAAAATAAACGTATTTGAGATACGTTCATAAGAAACGTAACGTGGGAGAAAATACGTTTCTAGCTAAACGTATTTGAGAATGCAGTTTAGTTCTGTGGGAACGTAACAGAGTGATTTATACCATTACATTGTAAAGAGTGACTTTAGAGTTAACATATTTTCATCAGTTTTTCTCCAGCGTGCCAATGTGTAGCTTGGGAACCAGAGAGTCACCGGTTCAAGACCCCAGAAGACCAAGTGCTACCCAGGTGTCCCTGAGCAAGGCAGCGTTCCCTACACTGCTCCCCGGGCCCGTACATATGGCAGCCCACTGCTCCTAACACTAGGATGGATCAAATGCAGAATGTACATTTCCCCTCTGTGGGACGATGAAGAGCTCCTTCTTCTTCTCTTGATGCATCTGTTTCTGTTTCAGGGTCCAGCAGCAGAGACCAGACTCTCCCAGCTGTCTGTCCCTAAAGAGCGACTGGTCGAAGCACGACTTCTTAGACTTTAAAGGACGACCTCCGTCTGCTGATCAGAAGTAAGCTGTGACTCACAGTAAGAGTCCGGTTATGATAAAACTGGTTGATATGAATTCTTGTCCAACATATTTTTCAGCAGTTTTTCTCCAGCATGTTTTACGGCCTGATAAATGGAACAAATAATCAGGAGAGTGAGAGCGGTGTTTCCTCAGCGAGAACTTTACTCTATTCAACTGCATTTCCAAAAGTACAGCAAGTAGAAAATGTTCTTTAGTAGAGTCCAAACACTTTTTCGTTTCACAGCATTTATCTAAGACTTCTTACTTTCCTCTCGGCAAGGCAAGGCAATTTTATTTATATAGCACCTATCAGTACGCGACAATTCAAAGTGCTTTACAAAATAAAAACAAAAGACATTTAAGAATAAATACAGCATAAACACATTATTAAATTGTGTAAGAGTCGGGAGGGCTGATAATTTATTCCGGGGAATTACTCAGACCTACTAATTGACCTAACAGAAGCTATTGAGTAAGTTTACTGCTTGGCTCAGATCCACCAACGTCAGCAAGATCTCACCTCTACTAACTCCTGAAGAACCAGGTTCAATGAACTGCTGTTTCAATTCAGACAACCCGCTAAATCTGTTTAAGCGATCCCGAAGGATTTTGATATCAGTAATGAGGTGTGGCCCTACCTAAGTGTGAGTGTGGCAGGGTGCAATCTTACCTTTCAAGCAGGAGAGGAGAGCGCAGATGTCTTTTAAGTTGTCCCAATCCAAAAGGTGGGATCAGTTTATTTGAAGAGAAATAGGTCCAAACTAATACAGGGTTCTTACCTTCTCTCGTTACAACATTATAATCATACTAAACATATCATTCTGTGATCATGTTCTAATATGAAACCTTAATTCACAGGCTCTTGAGGCCTAGTAAACAGGGCCGGTTCTAGACAATTTGCTGCCCTAGGTGAGATTTTAGGCGACATTTTATATAAAGAATAAATGAAAAATCTCTACAAAAGACAAATACACTGCAAAAACAGAAACTTATTGACATAGGTAATATAAGTCAAAATGGCTTCAAATGTGTTCAGTATTGTATGAACATGTTTGAATTGGGGGGTGGACGTCACATCCTCTAGGGGGGTCTGGGTGTATGTCCCCCCGGGAAGATTTTTTTTAAAACATTTTACAATAAAATGCTTCAATCTGGTGCACTTTGAGCACACAATTACTAGAGACCTGATCTAGGGAGCATAAAACGCCCATATGAAAAAGATCGGTTTACATTTTAATAATCAAATAAGTATATGAATATAACCAATAACCTACCATAGCCAATAACAAATAAATGTAGCTTATTTAATTTTTGTTGTTCATTCATATCTTATTTTACCTAGTTAACATTTATTTATTTATGCATATTTTTGTATCTCTCCAACTTTAAACACTATTTTTGGTTAACTGTCCTATAGTATACATTGGAATGATTTCAAACCTGTTTTTATTTATCCTAATAATTATAAAGGAGGGCCTTGGAAATATGTGTTTACATAATTTGTGGTCAAAACGTTTGAGACCCACTGAGACAACTTAGACTAAAATTAACCATCTAAACACTCAGAGTCCTTTACCTCACTGAGCCTCTCAGTGTGACAGGAGAGCTCTCCTCCATCCTGGTTGTAGAAACAACTACTTCTTATCTCCGTTAGCGCAGCTAGCACCAGATTCTAATAACAACAGCGCCGGTACCGGTGCGCCCTCTCCCTTGCTCGCTCTCTCGCTACCACGCTCGCACTTTGGCTGTGAGCTGCGGGCGCCTGATAAGCCAACATCCCCCACTTTCATCACTTACAGCGCCCACCGTACAGGGCAAATTAAACGTGTAACCGGGGTGAAAAGGATGTTACATTTACTTAATTATGAATGTTGTTACATCTAGGCCGAACATTTGGATGAGCGCCAACGGTCAAAAATGTCTTTTCCCTCCCAGAGCTACCAGTGCAGCGCCCCCCAGATCTGGCGCCCAAGGCGACCGCCTGTGTATTATGCCAGAAATTGGCCCTGCCTAGTACATACAGTGGCAATGTCTCAAGATTTAGCAAAAATACACCTTACACCATACAGTAACACAAATACTACAAATCAACATAACAAACAATCAAAAATGAAAAAGGGTGGCCACTTATTATTATTTTACGAAAAGAAAAAAAGTTTAAAAAAAATTTGAATTTTTTTTTTTTTTTTTGGTACCTTGCTGGCGCCCCCTAGCAGCGACGCTCATATTTCAGCAGCGGCGCTGCGCCGCCACTATCTGTATATAGGGGAAACAAGAATATAATTGACTATATTTGATTATAACTAACTTTCGTTTTCATTATTCAACCTGATATGGAGATCTCAAAAATGGCATTTAACAACAGGCATAAAAATGCAAAGATAATTAAATCAATAAATCAATAAATCAACACAGCAGGTACAGAATACATGAATAAAAGGCATACTGCAGTGCGAGTATGGGCAGCTCAATTAAAAGCAGCAGCAAAAAGACATGTTTTTAGTCTGGTTTTGAAAATAGGAAGTGTTTCAGCGGACGTGCACTATTCGGGCAGTTTGTTCCAGATTGTCGGGGCATAATAGTTAAACGCTGCTTTTCCATGTTTAGTGGTTATTCTCGGAACAGAGAGCAGACCCGACACAGAAGACCTGAGACTCCTGGATGGTTCATAGTTATGCAGGAGATTGTTTATATACCTCGGTCCTAAGCCATTTAGTACTTAACAGCAGTAGTATTTTAAAATCAATTCTTTGGCAGACTGGAAGCCAGTGTAAAGACTTCAGAACAGGAGTGATGTGATCAACTTTCTTAGTGTCAGTGAGGAACCAGAGTAAAGACTTCAGAACAGGAGTGATGTGATCCACTTTCTTAGTGTTAGAGAGGAACCAGAGTAAAGACTTCAGAACAGGAGTGATGTGATCCACTTTCTTAGTGTCAGTGAGGACTCGAGCAGCAACGTTCTGAATCAGCTGAAGCTTTCTAATAGATGTTTTAGTGAGACCTGTGAAGACACCATTGCAGTAGTCCAGTCTACTGAAGATAAAAGCATGGACACATTTTTCCAGATCCTGCTGTGACATCAGTCTTTTAATCCTAGATATGTTCTTTAGGTGATAGTAGGCTGATTTAGTAACTGTTTTAATGTGACTGTTGAAACTCAGGTCAGAGTCCATGACTACACCTAGATTTCTGAATCTCTCTGTTGTTTTGAACATTGCAGACTGAAGCTCAGCGCTAACTTTTAAATGTTCTGCCTTGGCTCTAAAAACCATTACCTCAGTTTTATCTTTGTTTAATTGGAGAAAGTTGTGACACATCCAGTCATTGATTTGTTCAATGCACTTACTCAGTGTTTGAATTGGAGCATAGTCTCCTGGTGAAATTGTTATGTAAATGTGTGTGTCATCCGCATAGCTATGGTAACTTATTTTGTTGTTCTTCATTATCTGAGCCAGTGGTAGCATGTAGACGTTAAAGAGAAGAGGCCCCAAGATGGAGCCTTGAGGAACCCCACATGTCATATATTTTTCAACTCAGATGTGTATTTACCTATAGAAACAAAGTTTTTTCTGTCCTTTAAGTAGGATTCAAACCAATGTAGAACTGTTTCTGAAAGTCCCACCTAGTTTTCTAGTCGGTCTAGTAATATGTTGTGGTCAACAGTGTGAAACGCAGCACTGAGATCTAATAATACTAACACTGAAGTTCTGCCACTGTCTGTGTTTAAGTGGATGTCATTGAAGACCTTTACAAGAGCAGTCTCAGTGCTGTGGTTTGGACGAAATCCTGACTGGAACACATCCAAACAGTTATTTAAATGCAAGAAATTACTCAACTGTTGAAAAACAACTTTTTCAATGATTTTACCTAGAAATGGCAGGTTTGATATGGGCCTGTAATTGTTCATTACCGAAGCGTCTAGACTATTCTTAAGTAACCTCCGGCTCGAAGGAAGAAGCTTGAATTCTGAGTGCAGAGGGTGGGAGTCACCGTCTAATATGGAGCTGGATAACCGCTGTCACTGCCTGAGGTACAGGGTCTCCAGGTTTAGCTGTGGCTCACCAATCAGTCTGCTGGACCACTTTACGATCTGACTCAGAGAGTTTCTGCTCTTTAAAGTCAGGTTACCATGACATTAGTGAGAAAGACAGAATTGACTGGATCAAAGCACGATAAAACATAATCTTCATGGTTTTGTCAATGTTAAAATAGGACAATTTCCAAAGACAGTACAAACGCTGGTGCCCCCTTTTGCACACAGCTTCACAGTTTGGATCAGAGCTCCATTTTGAGTCAATAATTGTCCCGAGATATTTGTATGATTGCACAAATTCTACTTTCTGATTCTGGATTGTTAAGACTTCATGTATGTGGGGATGTCTTCTCAAATCAATGATCATCTCCTTGGTTTTGCTTATGTTCAGTTGGAGATAGGACTCCTCACACCACCTGACAAAGTCGTCCATGACAGGGCCATGGCTGGTCTCATTGTCCTGGAGCCTACTAACAATTACAGAGTCATCTGCATACTTTAAAATAGTCCTATTTTCCCACCTGCTTTGACACATATTAGTGTAAAGTATAAATAATAGTGGTGAAAGCACACATCCTTGTGGGGAGCCAGTGGAGGAGCTGACTTGATCAGATAAGGTCCCATTCACCCTCACTCTTTGTGTCCTATTGGTTAAAAGAATCAAGAATCCAGCCCATAAGATTCTTCCTTATTTCAAATTGTTCTAAAAGTCTGCCAATTAGAATATGAGCTTGAATTGTGTTAAAAGCAGAGGAAAAATCAACAAATAAAAGTCTAGCATGAGATCCATTTCCCTCCAAGTGTTTAAAAAGTAAGTCAGATAAGGTGACCGTGGCGTCCTCCACTCCTCTGTGAGGCCTGTAAGCAAACTGCATGGGATCGAGTGCATGCTCAGTCTTCCTTAAGATTTCTGCTCTGACTAGTTTCTCCAATGTCTTCATTAGAATTGATGTAAGTGCAACTGGTCTAAAATCATTAAGAGTTTTGGGGCCTCTGGATTTGGGAACAGGGACTACCACAGCATCCTTCCAAACCTTTGGCACATGCTGTGTCTGTAAAGACATATTCAAAATGTAGTGGAACACAGGGCTAAGTTCTTTTGCACAAAGTTTAAGTCAACGACCCCAGATGTTGTCAGGTCCATGACTCTTATTTTACTAAACGGAAGGCCTTTTCCACTTCCCTCTGATCTATGTTAAAATGCTTATTGTCTTCAAGTTTAAGCTTCAGTTCAGATATATTATTACTGAAATCAAATTTGTCAAATCTAGAAAAAAAAGTGATTTAGGGCATTTGCAAACTCAACATCTGAATTAAAGCCATCCAGAGTCACATGGCAGCTATTCTTTGTTTCCCGGAGGCCTGTTATGGTTTTCATGCTACTCCAGACTGAGCCAAGGTTGTTTGCAGCCATTTTGTTTTGTAGTTCAGATTTAAAATTCTGTTTAGCTTTCAGAATTTCTATTTTAAGTTCCCTATCAGCATCATGCAGATCAGAGGCACTTCCCTGTTTAAAAGCTTGTTTCTTTTTCTGAATGCTGGACTTAACCGCCTTGGTCACCCATGGTTTGTTATTAGGGTATATTTTAACTTGCTTACACGGAATAATCATGTCTTTACAAAAGGCTGTATATGAGCATGTTACATCAACAAGTTCATCCAAGTCGGCACCACAAGACTCTTTGAACATATCCCAATCAGTGCAGTCATAACATTCCTGCAAACAGGCTACAGATTCTTCTGTCCAGACATTTATGTCCTTTGTCAATGTTTTCTCTCGCTTCAAAACTGTTTTGTATATGGGCAGTAAATGCACACAGTTATGATCAGCAGAGCCCAGTGGGGGTAATGGGACTGACTTATAGGCTTCCTTACTGACCCATAACACAGGTCTAATGTTTTATCCCGCCTGGTTGGACAGGAGACATATTGATAAAAGTTAGTGAGTGTCTTTTTAAGGGTCACATGGTTAAAATCCCCAAGTATAAAGTTTGGTGCGTCAGGTGAAATTGACTGCAGTTATTGCACCAAATCAAAGATAGTGCTGGAGGCAGAGGTGGCATTTGCCCTGGGATGGATGTACACTATTGTTATAGAAACTTGGGGAAACTCACGGGGCAGGTAGAAGGGACGCAATCAAACAGATAAAAGTTCAACATCTGGGGTGCAAATGAGTTCTCTGACAGTCACAGAGCTACAGTACTGTTTGTTTACGTACAAACATACTCCGCCCCCTTGAGTTTTTCCTGTCACTTCCGCCTTTCGATCCAAAACCGTCAATAAACAGATCGTTGTCCTGGTTACAGTCTGTGAGCCATGTCTCAGTGAAGGCCAAAACACAGCAGTCCCTGAAATTCTTCTGAAACCGAACATTACCCTGAAGCTCTTCAACCTTGTTCCTCAGCGATTGAACGTTCCCCAGGATCATCGAGGGCAGAGGAATCCGAGGGAGCCACTGCCTTCTCATGCGTAATCTTACGCTGCCTCGTTTACCCCGCTTCCTCCTCTGGTGCCCCGTTGCACCACAGGTTTCATTTGGATTCCTCCGAATAATGTCCGGTAACTGTAACGTGGTATCTATCACTCGAGCCAGACTTGCCATGTTCAGTTGCAGCAGCACATCTCTGGTGTACTGTGTCCTCTCCCGGATGACAGCCCCATTGACATCACATGCTAAACATTGAAGGAATACGATCCACAGAATCACAGAATAAAGAATGTCCATTTTGACTAGCGGCGCAGGGAGCATTCAATCATACAGACGCTTTATCGAATAGGTCGGTGGCGCATTAAAAACCTTTAAAACAAACACAAAACAAACAAAATGGAGGACACCAAACGTTTCCCTGCCGGTCGCAGCATGCGCATGCGCCCAGTGTAGATGGCCACTAACTAACAGGCCCTGTGTATCGCTCACTGATTGGACTCAGTGGAATCAAGGGGTAAGACGCAAGGAAAATACGCAAGTGAAGGACGCAAGGATTGAGGTTAAGAATAGTGAGATGCAGCCTAAAAGCCATTTGAGTTAGTTGGTGTCTGTGTTAAGCTTTTCCGTGTAACCTTCATGAAATCCTGGTTATTAGCGACTTCGATGGGCGTTAACCTGTTAACGTTTTTTTCACGAAACTGTGTCTCAGGGCTTCTTAACATTTAACAACCTATTAATGTGTCATACCCACTTAACGGGAAGAAACTCAGCTAACTAACGATACGAACCATTTTTACCGTAACAAAACACAAGTCTCACAAGAAGCGTCTAAATGAACCCTGAGCGAAAGAATGCTAACGCACTTAGCACAGAACTCACGGTAGAAAAACGTATACTTATCGGATCTGCACAATCAAGACATTAGCTAGCAAGCTGAGATTCCACAGATTCTAGGGGTATAAGTATCATCACTGAGCGATCAAAACTCGCGGCATGGGAAGCGAACCCAGACAACACACAACGTAGCTTTACGGAGCAAAATCGGAAATATGTCTTACCTTTTGCTGTTTCTGATCAATAGTTGTGTTCAATGGCATTAAAACGATAAAAACGCTGCTGAAGGTTAATCCAATGGTTAATCCAATGTGTCTGTGTCACTTTGAAATGATTACGGATAATCCATCTTCATATGTATGTCAATAACGGAGATTTCATATATAGCTGCTACGATAGCCATAGTATGACAGCTTCCGGTTTTGGGCATTCTGGCTGCGCATCACTCTATTCACCAATGGTAATGTTTGGATGGATTTTAGGAACTTCCCTCTCGATTCTATTGGCTCTAACGGTTAAAAAGAGGTGTCAATCATCAAAATCAACCGAGGGGGGCCAGAGATATGGAAAATGCACCCAAATGACCCCAGACGTGTTTTTTTTTCTAAACCTCTCTAAAAAGGTCAAATGTCACTTGTTTTGCATCAATCTTGATACAGGGTACTTATTATATGTTATAGTTTGGATTCCTAAAGCTTTTAGTCTATATCCCATCATTCAAGGGTGGTTTTCACTGTAAGTAATGGTTTATTTTTGGACGGACACAATACTTTACATGTTTTTACTATGTTCAATCTGAATTTACTTTAAAATAAAATCATCTATATTGATTCTGACTCTTCTACATCCAACTCACAGGTTTATCATTACTTTGAGAAAAAAGATGATTAATTTACTCCTTTTAGGGAAGATATGGTCATTTGTTCTGGGAATGTCATTTTCGAGCCTGAGACCTGAAAGCAGGCTCAGGGGTTAACAGGTTAAGTGAACTGCAGTTAGCATCCTGGACATGAACTCAGTGACGTTCTCCACTAAAGAGATGTGTTTACGTTAGCTTCACACTGCTGGCTGTAGAGCAGCTGAAGAGACGCGAGGCACTTTGGAGATAAACTTCACGTCTTTAGGATTTACTCTGAACATCTTCCAGAGTCCTTCACATAGAGAGCAGTCCACCGGCTGATAGAGGAGACTCAGAGAGTCTGGAAGGTTCATCTGTTGGGAAACACAGAGCTATTTATACCATTACATTGAAAAGAGTGACTTTAGATTTAACACATTTTCATCAGTTTTTCTCCAGCGGTTCAATGTATGGGCGGTGGTAGCAAAGTCCGTAGGGACTTGGCTTGGGAACCAGAGAGTCACCGGCTCAAGACCCCAGAAGACCAAGTGCTACCCAGGTGTCCCTGAGCAAGGCAGCGTTCCCTACACTGCTCCCTGGGCCCGTACATATGGCAGCCCACTGCTCCTAACACTAGGATGGATCAAATGCAGAATGTACATTTCCCCTCTGTGGGACGATGAAGAGCTCCTTCTTCTTCTCTTGATGCATCTGTTTCTGTTTCAGGGTCCAGCAGCAGAGACCAGACTCTCCCAGCTGTCTGTCCCTCAAGAGCGACCGGTCGAAGCACGACTTCATAAACTTTAAAGGAGGACCTCCATCTGCTGATCAGAAGTAAGCTGTAACTCATAGTAACGAGTAGCTGAACGCTTCTGCCCATTAATTTTGAATGGGGTGATGGCACGCTTCGCCGAACTGCATTGCGATGCTCGCTAGAAAAGTTGAGCAATGTTCAACTTTTGAAGCTTCGGCGGAAGCGTCAGCCAATCGAATCATCTGCCAGTACAAGCTCTAGCCCAGGGGTGGCCAACCCGCGGCTCTTTGCCCAGTTTCATGCAGCTCTTCAGTTCATATGGAATTGTATGTGTGAGTGTGGGGGAGAGACACGGACTCCTGACAGTTTAGTTTAGTTTTTATTAGGATCCCCATTAGCACTAGCATGAGCATTGGCTATTCTTCCTGGGGTCCTCACCCACACAAAACATACATAATACAAACCAGAACGGAACAACTCATCATTTCATGAAAAGTGCATGGTAAGGAAGTGAAAGCAAAAACAAAACAGAAAAAAAATAGTCATCACATTTCAACCATCATCAAGTCAAAACCTAAACAAAATTTTACCAACAATATAATTTACATGATAATACTAATTACTAATTACTAATTGACCCACAAGTACAGTTCAAATTTAATTTGTAGTTCTCAGATATTGTTTTAGCAAATGTTTGAAATGTATGTTTGAGTTATCTTGAATGATATGGACCGGTAACGAATTCCAGCTGACCATTGCTCTGTATAGTACTGTTTTCTGTCTAATATTTGATCTTGATTTGGGTAAAATGAACCTTTTTTCTATTGCATGTCTGGTTTGATAGTTATGTGTAGAGTACTGTGCTATGAACTTTTGTGACAATATATGTGGTAAGTGTGTCACTGTAATATTCTTTACAAAATTTAACAGAGAATAAATGGACCTCTGTCTAACACTCATCCATTTCAGTGTCTCCAGCATTTCAGTCACTCTGGTTCTGTAGGAGCACTGCAGAACACATCGTGCTGCCTTATTCTGTGCTACTTGTAGTTTATTTAAATCGTTTTCTGAAGCACTAGACCAAACAACAAAACAGTAATCAAGCTGTGATAGCACCAAAGCCTCCAAGACTTGTCTCCTGACATCTATTGGCAAATGTTTTACAATTCTTTTAACGAGTGACACACCCCTTCCCATTTTACACACAACATTATCAATTTGTTTAGACCAAGACAGTGTTTGATCTAGAGTTATCCCTAACAACTTAGTTTCCTTGACTTGTTTAATGTCAATATGGTTTAAATGTAACTGCAATTTAGGTTCACATTTTAACTGATGATTTGACCCAATTATTAAAGATTTAGTTTTTCCTGCATTAAGTACCAACTTATTATTTATTACCCACTCTGAAATCATTTGTAGATCCTTATTTATACAGTGACTCAGCTCCCTTGTAGATGAACCTGCTCCATATATTGTCGAGTCATCTGCATACATAACAATTTTGGATTCCTGTAAGACCAATGGTAGATCATTTGTGAAAATAGAAAATAAAAGTGGTCCCAAACAACTCCCCTGAGGAACTCCACAACTGACTTTCTTAATAGTTGACAGACTTCCATTGAAAAAAACAGTTTGACATTGATTGGTCAAATAACTTTCTATCCACCTCAGTGCATTCAGATGAAAACCATATTGCTCTAGCTTGTTCAACAACAATGGATGATCGATGACATCAAAGGCAGAACTAAAATCAAGTAGTACCGTTCCCACTAACTTCCTATTATCTACCTCCACCTTCCAGTCATCGGTCATTTGTGTTAAAGCAGTGCATGTGGAATGGCCCGGTCTGTAGGCATGTTGATAAGCAGTATTAAGATTGTTACCTTCAAAGTATTTCTGTATTTGATTAAACATTATTCTCTCCATTATCTTTCCTAACGCTGGTAATAAACTTATCGGGCGACTATTTGTTCCAGAAAATGATCCAGCTGGATTTTTTGCAAGTGGAATAATTTTTGCTATTTTCCATGCCTGTGGGCAAATACACTTTTCAATACTTACATTGATGATATGGCAGATAGGCTCCGCAACCAAATTAGCAACATATCTAAGAAATTTGCTCCTGACAGTTAAACCTGATACTTAGTAGGTCTGTTAAGGATTGAATGCTGATCATTCTGACGTACTTTCGTCCCGGCTCTCCCTACGTGTGTGTGTGTGGTGTCAGGTGTCAGTATGAGAGGATGACAGCGCGTCTAATTTTGATGTGGCCCAAGAGCCAATCACAATAATACCTGCGATGCAGTGAACCAATCACCTTTGAGGGGGGGAAAACCTATCGTTGATTAAACACAATCTGACCATGAACTGAGTTTGATCCTAAAATGGCAGGGAAGAAATGCTAAGCGAAAATATGAAGACGAACATAGGACGTTTTTAGTCGAGTGGGAGAGTTCATGTTTTTTTATCGAACGCAAATGCAAGCCATTTTGCCAGACCCATTTCAAGGCTTCAAATCTTCAGCGCCATTTCACCTTCCCAAAAGGTACGGAACTTCGCAAGCAGAAGATAAACACCTTGAAAAGTCAGGCAGAAAAGCAGACACAGTTTTTAAAAAAAATAACGGAGCACTTTTAAAGTGAGATAAAAAACCTTTTCGATTTTGTTTACTGAGAGTTTGTGTGTGAGTGCACACAATGATCATTGTTATGTTGTTATGTTAACTGGCCTCTGAATACTGGTACTGTCTGTCTGTCTGTCTGTCTGTCTGTCTGTCTGTCTGTCTGTCTGTCTGTCTGTCTGTCTGTCTGTCTGTGTGTCTGTCTGTCTGTCTGTCTGTCTGTCTGTCTGTCTGTCTGTCTGTCTGTCTGTCTGTCTGTCTGTCTGTCTGTCTGTCTGTCTGTCTGTCTGTCTGTCTGTCTGTCTGTCTGTCTGTCTGTCTGTCTGTCTGTCTGTCTGTCTGTCTGTCTGTCTGTCTGTCTGTCTGTCTGTCTGTCTGTGTGGGTGTGTGTGTGTGTGTGTGTGTGTGTGTGTGTGGGTGTGTGTGTGTGTGTGTGTGTGTGTGTGTGTGTGTGTGTGTGTGTGTGTGTGTGTGTGTGTGTGTGTGTGTGTGTGTGTGTGTGTGTGTGTGTGTGTGTGTGTGTGTGTGTGTGTGTGTGTGTGTGTGTGTGTGTGTGTGTGTGTGTGTGTGTGTGTGTGTGTGTGTGTGTGTGTGTGTGTGTGTGTGTGTGTGTGTGTGTGTGTGTAGGACGAAGAAGAAAGTAAAGGAGCACAGAGAAAGGCTGAGAACAAAAGAGAGAAGGAAGGGGGGGTGCACGCGTGACTGTGAAAACAAAACCGTGTGCTTTTGTGTCCGGGGCGGGAGATTCATGTGATTGGTTGTTGGTCGAGGTTCAGCCTTCAGATTGGTCTGTCCTCTTCCTGATGAACAGCTGTTAGCCAGCTGCAGAGTCCAGTCTCTATCCACACAGCCAAGTTTCAGGAAGACCAGAATAAAGGATGGACAGAATCCTCTTCAACAGTAGCTGGAAATAAATATTCCTGTAGTGCAAAGTTCCCGCTGACGCACAGGACCACCAGCCTGTTTCCCTGTCCTCCTTTACCCTGAGTGTGTCTCTGTGTGGACAGACATCATGTGAGCTAATGCTTCATGGTTCCTCCACAGAGGGGACCAGGAGAGCTCGGAGGTTCCCGGTGGTCAGTCTGCCCAGCAGCATCAGACACAGCTGGACTCCATATTCACGGTGAGTACATGTACTACAGATACTTGAGCTCTCTTCTGTTCACAGTCATCTCCATGCTGCACTTTCAGAGAGTCAGTCTGTCCGGATCTGATGTTTGGATCCATGGTTTATAGTTTGTGTCCTTCATGTGATGTTCCAGCTGCTGGAGGACCACATCGTCACCTTTGTGAAGAGCGAGCTGAAGAAGATCCAGAAGGCTCTGAGTTCAGATTACCCAGAATACTTAGAGGATCAGAGTGAGGCTGAGGATGAAGAGCAGAGGAGGAGCAGAGAGGCATTCCTGAACATCTCACTGAACTTCCTGAGGAGCATGAAGCAGGAGGAGCTGGCTGACCGTCTGCAGAGCAGTAAGAGGGTTTCTATAGAGAGTTAACACTCTGGATAAATGTCTCCTCTGCTGATGTCTCAAGAGACCAACATATATCCATACTTCATTCAGAGAACCAGAGTTACAGTGTGACCTCATGATCTTTGTTGTGTGTTCTTTCAGGAACTCGTGCTGGAGTCTGTCAGCGTAAACTTAAGTCCACCCTGAAGGAGAGGTTCCAGTGTGTGTTTGAGGGCATTGCTAAAGCAGGAAACCCAACCCTTCTGAACCAGATCTACACAGAGCTCTACATCACAGAGGGGGGGTCTGCAGAGGTCAATGCTGAACATGAGGTCAGACAGATTGAAACAGCATCCAGGAAACCAGACAGACCAGAAACAACCATCAGACAAGAAGACTTCTTTAAAGCCTCACCTGGAAGAGATGCACCAATCAGAGCAGTGATGACAAAGGGCGTGGCTGGCATTGGGAAAACAGTCTTAACACAGAAGTTCACTCTGGACTGGGCTGAAGGCAAAGCCAACCAGGACATCCAGTTCATATTTCCATTCACCTTCAGAGAGCTGAATGTGGTGAGAGAGAACAAGTACAGCTTGGTGGAACTTGTTCATCACTTCTTCTCTGAAACCAGAGACGCAGGAATCTGCAGGTTTGATCAGTTCCCGGTTGTGTTCATCTTTGACGGTCTGGATGAGAGTCGACTTCCTCTGGACTTCCTCAACACTGACATCCTGACTGATGTCACAGAGTCCACCTCAGTGGATGTGCTGCTGACAAACCTCATCAGGGGGAAGCTGCTTCCCTCTGCTCGCCTCTGGATAACCACACGACCTGCAGCAGCCAATCAGATCCCTCCTGAGTGTGTGGACATGGTGACAGAGGTCAGAGGGTTCACTGACCCACAGAAGGAGGAGTACTTCAGGAAGAGGTTCAGAGATCAGAAGCAGGCCGGCACCATCATCTCCCACATCAAGACCTCACGAAGCCTCCACATCATGTGCCACATCCCAGTCTTCTGCTGGATCTCTGCTTCAGTTCTGGAGGAGGTGTTGGAAACCAGAGAGGGAGGAGAGCTGCCCAAGACCCTGACTGAGATGTACATCCACTTCCTGGTGGTTCAGTCCAAAGTGAAGAACATCAAGTATGATGGACGAGCTGAGACAGATCCACACTGGAGTCCAGAGAGCAGGAAGATGATGGAGGCTCTGGGGAAACTGGCTTTTGAGCAGCTGCAGAAAGGCAACCTGATCTTCTATGAGTCCGACCTGACAGAGTGTGGCATCGATATCAGAGCAGCCTCAGTGTACTCAGGAGTGTTCACACAGGTCTTTAGAGAGGAGAGAGGACTGTACCAGGACCAGGTGTTCTGCTTCGTCCATCTGAGCGTTCAGGAGTTTCTGGCTGCTCTTCATGTCCATCTGACCTTCATCACCTCTGGAGTCAACCTGCTGGCAGAAGAACCAACAACCTCCCAGGAGTCTGAAGTCAAACCTAAACTAACAGATCTCTACAAGAGTGCTGTGGACCAGGCCTTACAGAGTCCAAACGGACACCTGGACTTGTTCCTGCGCTTCTTCCTGGGTCTTTCTCTGCAGACCAATCAGAAACTCCTACGAGGCCTGCTGACACAAACAGGAAGTGGCTCAGAGACCAATCAGGAAACAGTCCAGTACATCAAGAAGAAGATAGATGAGGATCTGTCTGCAGAGAGAAGCATCAACCTGTTCCACTGTCTGAATGAACTGAATGATGGTTCTCTAGTGGAGCAGATCCAACAATCCCTGAGTTCAGGAAGTCTCTCCACAGATAATCTGTCTCCTGCTCAGTGGTCAGCTCTGGGCTTCATCTTACTGTCATCAGGAGAAGATCTGGACGTGTTTGACCTGAAGAGATACTCTGCTTCAGAGGAGGCTCTTCTGAGGCTGCTGCCAGTGGTCAAAGCCTCCAACAAAGCTCTGTGAGTACAGAGATAATTTGATTTAGTGAATCAGTTATTAACACACTGCTGTCTTCTGAATAACTGTTGTCCTCATCGTCTCTTCAGGCTGAGTGGCTGTAACCTGTCAGAGAGAAGCTGTGCAGCTCTGTCCTCAGTCCTCAGCTCCCAGTCCTCTAGTCTGAGAGATCTGGACCTGAGTAACAACGACCTGCAGGATTCAGGAGTGAAGCTGCTGTCTGCTGGACTGGAGAGTCCACACTGTGAACTGAAGACTCTCAGGTCAGAGACCAGAACAGTTTGACTCAGCCAACAATCAGCCCTGCTGTGTGGTGTGGGAATACCATCATCAATAACATCATTCAAGAGAAACACAACACAATATATCAGTCACAATTCACTAAATGGTTCTTGGCACAAACTTCTTTCAAGTTCAAAAACATCCCCCCTTGTGACACACAGAAACAAAACAAAGGGCTGGGCCCCTCACTAGAGGTGAGGTATATTGCCTCATAGATCAATCAAATGTAGGTAAATGAATCTTGATACTTGAATATGCTTTATGAAAAACACAGTCTCTATCCAGCTCTCCAGAGGGTTTACTTCACTTTGTTGGCGGCTCATCCGTTAACACAGAACCCTCAGATTGATTATAATAAGGAGAAACAGGAAGGGTTTGTAAAGCAAATCAGTTATTGGGCTTTTTTTTACCAACTCACTAAATGCTTTCAACTTGAATTGACTGAATTTATTTGTAAATTGGGCTTATGAACACATCAATACTTCTGTTTATATATATACAGTATATATATATATATGTTTATATATACATTTAAGAAGTACAATATAAGAAAAGCACATGTTTCTCTCTAGTCTTTCTTCACATTATTCTCTATTCCTTTGTTTTATGATCTGTTCATATCAGTAAGACCCTTACCATGTCTGTCCAGTTGAACTGTGAAGCAGTGACTGGAGTTGTAGGTGTAGAGATGACCCAGAGGTGATGCAGTAATAAGCCCCGCCCCTTCCAGTCCTGGACCCTCAGATGATCTGACGGCTTGTTTGTGTGTCTGCAGGCTGTCAGGCTGTCTGATCACAGAGGAAGGCTGTGATGCTCTGGCCTCAGCTTTAAACCCCTCCCATCTGAGAGAGCTGGACCTGAGCTACAATCACCCAGGAGCCTCAGGGGGGAGGCTGCTGTCTGCTGGACTGGACACGCTCAGGTATGGAGAGGCTCTCAGTCTGATAGAGGAGGTAGAAACTGGCTCCTATGACCTGAAACACCCAGAGCTGATAGACCCTGACTCTTCACACTGTCTGCCGTCAGCTGTTAGCATCAAACACACATGTTCCACAACTGAGAGGAGACCCCCCCTCAGTGGGTCAATGTTCATCGTGGAACCACCAACAGAAACAGAGTGGGGGGGGGTTTCAATGTTCACACAGATTTAGCACAGGAAGTGACATCATGAATAAATAACTGATTCATTTCCAGATGTTTTATTCTGAGTCCTAGCAAACGGCCAATCAGAAGAACCTCCCCTGGAATGAAAATAATGATGTATTAGTTTCAGTGTTGGGAGTAACGTGTTACAGTAATCAGATTACATTTGTCTGTAACGCGTTACTGTTGGTTCAGCAGTAATTCCATTTGATAAGAGGAGATAGTACTTTATTGATGCTAAGCACTAAATGATCTCGTTGCCTGCGTTACGTTAAGCTCTTCAACTTTCTGAATAACGGGAGGACAGAAAAAGCAGAGATGAACAGGCGCAGCAAACATCGTGGAGGACATGTTGCCCGTTTCATTACATCCATGGTTTCCACGGTGGAATCACCATCTTTCTAAAAACATATTGAGCCAGAAATACGTAACAGCAACAAGAACAAGAACCGGGGGGGGTGAGAGAGTCTGGGGCCCCTCAAATCCAGAGAGATCCACACAGAAAGCGTTTTTTATATAAATGTAACAAAACTCAAACATGTTCAAACAGATTCAGGAATCAGAAATCAAGAGAAAAGATAAATATGAAGCGCACGGTGAAGCATGCCCCCACCTGATCAACACCTGGAGAGGAGATCATAGACATCATGAAAGAGACACCTCAGTGTTTGTAGATGTTTCTGGAGGCAGACTGAGGTGGACATATCAGATCCTTTAAAGACTAACTGACCCCCCCTCTGCTCTCAGCCTGGAGCCTGCTGCAGTCCGGTTCTTGAGGCCAGGTCTCAGGAAGTGTAAGTGTGTTTTTAATCATGAACATCTTCACACTGGGACATCACAGGTACTTTAATAACCTTTAATACCTGCTGTGTCTCTCATCAGATTCCTGTGGACTCACACTGGACTCAAACACAGTGAACAGATTCCTCCAACTGTCTGAGGACAACAGGAAGGTGACACGTGTGATGGAGGAGGAGGAATATCCTGATCACCCAGAGAGGTTTGACTTCTGGTCTCAGCTGATGTGCAGAGAAGCTCTGACTGGTCGCTGTTACTGGGAGGTCGAGAGGAGAGGAGGGGTTTCTATATCAGTGACTTACAGAGGAATCAAGAGGAGAGGAGACAGTGAGGACTGTGTGTTTGGATGGAATGATCAGTCCTGGAGACTGGAGTGCTCTGATGGGAGTTACTCTGTCTGTCACAATAAGAGAACAACACACATCCCCTCCCCCTCCCCCTCCTCCTCCTCCTCCTCCTCCTCCTCCTCCCCCTCCTCCTCCTCCTCCTCCCCCTCCCCCTCCTCCTCCTCCTCCCCCTCCTCCTCCTCTGGTAGAGTAGCAGTGTATCTGGATCATCCTGCTGGCTCTCTCTCCTTCTACAGAGTCTCCTCTGACACACTGATCCACCTCCACACCATCAGAACCACATTCACTGAACCTCTCTATGCTGGGTTTGAGTTCTGGTTACCTGGTTCCTCAGTGTCTCTGTGTTCTCTGCAGGAGTGACCCCCCCCCCCCCCCCCCGAAAAGAGAGGGGCTGATAATAAAAGGGAAAAACTAAGATTTCTGAGACTTTCAGAAAAAGTCTGAATTCTTAGATTATCTAAAAAAATTCAGTTTGTTAATTTTCTTTTTAAATAAATCTAAATGTTGAGATTTCAGAAAATAAAAGTTTCTCAAAAAGAAACCAGAATTGTAAGATTTTAAGAAAACTCTCAAATAAAAGTCAGTCTTTGCAAAGATGAAACTCAGAAAGAGGTTGAATACCAACAGGAAGTCCATTCTGATTTATTTCCACACGGAGGCTTTTATTCTGAAACTGCAGGAAAACCTCCATTTCTCCCAAAGTCTTCCCACCATCTGTAGTTTGTGAACACGTGACATCACTTCAGTTTGAATGGCAGCAGTAAAGGGTTACTGAGGCTCGTTGAGAACAGGTCATAGTGACGAGTTCAATCACTTCTGCAGAATATAATATATGATGTCTACAAACTAACATAACGTCTAAAGTGCAAACGTGAACAGAAAGTGCAAACCACAGCGTGCATGCATTTGAGCTCAATGACCGGCTTCCTGTGAATATTTAAAATATAACGTGGCCCTCCACAGCAGAGTCTGAGCGGCACAGAGTGCAGCTTTTATTTCAATGCTCGCTTTTTACTCTCATGCAAACATGCTCATTACTTTTTAAGAAGGGTCAGATTCAATGTTCCTGATTTGCATTTAGAAACTAATCTTCCCTCAACAACTCGATGATGTTTGAATGAACACGGCTGCTTCTGGGGTGAATGTAAACCTCTGATCTGGGTTAGATGGGTTTATTAACAGACCAATCACATGATGATTGCCTCATCATTAACACTCATGTGCTTTCAATGTAAGCAGCTGATCTAATTAATAAAGTGTGTGTTTTGAGTCGGACTCGTGTCTTTGTCTCAGTTTGATGACTTCTTCCATTCTTGAGAGGATCAGAAATACATGGATACACAATTTTGAGATTTTGAGAAAAAGTCAGAATATTTTGAAAAAATTCAGAATTTTTAGAAGTCAAAAAATCCATTTAAAAGAAAAAAAGTCAGAATTTTGAGATTTGTAGAGAAAGTCAGAATTTTGAGAAAAAAAATCTGAACTTTGAGAGAAAGTCTGTATTTTGAGTCGGACTCGTGTCTTTGTCTCAGTTTGATGGTTTATTTATATCTTTGTTCCATATTGATAATGATCAGAAAGCTTCAGATTTGGTGTAATTCTCTTCCCCCATTAGAGACAGGAGCAGCTCACGTTCCTGGGTCAGTTTAGTGTTGTTTTGCTAGACGACACCTATCAGGAGAAGTCACTCTTTGAAAACAGAAACACCAGCGTCTTTTCTCCCCAGCAGTCGCCTCAATATACCATGATGCAATGCAAAGCCCTGGTGCATGATGGGAAGCAGCAGCACTTTGGTTTAACTCTGCTGGGAGACACATTGTGCGACATCTAGTCAGAGATACCAGCAACAGACAGTACTAGTTAGAGTTACAGAGAAAAGAAGAAGTCTGCCTTTATTTCTGTTTCAGATGTTTACATAATGGGTTGTTTCTTTCTAGTCTTTTAATTTTTCTAATGTACAATGCCTTGTCTTTTTATGCTGCTGCAATGCAAACGTTTCCCAAATTGGGATCAATAAAGTACTTCTTATCTTACCTTATGTTATGTTATCTTATCTTAACGCAATGTGAGAATCCTCTTGTTTGGTGTAAAGGTGAGTCTAATCAGACGCCAATAGCTATATGATAGCTCTGTGATTAACATGATGATTCAGCCTCTATGGAGATAGACATATGACTATCAGACACAATTAAGGGCACGAGCAAAAAATAGGACTCAAGAGCACAACCAGGCAAAAAGATCTTTAGTCAAGCGTTTAATCCAAAAGGTAAAAATAAAACAGGCAATGATAGAAAAAATGTACTGACTGGAAGCAACGAAAAACAACCAACTATGTTGGCGAAAAACTACTAAAGAAGCAACAAAAAAACAACCAACTAGGTTGGTACAAATGCTAAGCAGCTAGAACAATAGCTTACATCAGGAGAGAAACATGGAGCACTTTCTGCTATACAGACAAGACGAACTGGCACTGAGCAAGGAAACAGCACAGACTAAATACACAGGTGAGGAGTAATGATTAGGGACAGCTGAGGCTCATTGAGGCCAGGCAGGTGATTAACAGGGAGCGAAAATACACAGGTGAGGGAGTGAGGCGATCAGCCAGGGCCAGGATGTGACAGTACCCCCCCCTCAACGACCGGCACCGGACGGTCCAGGCTCGTCTGGATGATGTCTGTGGAAATCCAGGATGAGTTCTGGGTCGACAATGTTCTTTGAAGATACCCATTCCCTCTCCTCAGGACCACAGCCCTCCCAATCCACCAGATACTGGCGGCCACGAGCCCGCCGGCGAGCCGCTTGACAGAATGAACTGGCCCTCCATCGATGAACCGGGGGGGCGGTGGGGGTCTGGAGGCAGGGACCAGAGGGCTCTCTTTGACCGGCTTGATCCGAGACACATGGAAAGTTGGGTGCGACCTCATGGACCTGGGAAGCTTGAGTCTCACAGCAACAGGATTAATAATCTTTGAGACAGGGAAGGGACCAACAAAACGAGGAGCCAATTTACGGGACTCGACTCGAAGAGTGGAAAGCCATACTCTCTGGCCGACACGATAGGTGGGAGCAGGGATCCGTCTGCGGTCTGCTGCCCTCTTGTACCGAGAAGACGTCCTAAGCAGCACTTGTCTAGCCCCAGTCCAGATGCGACGCCACCTCTGAATCAGTGCCAAGGCAGAAGGAACCCTGACCTCTCCCTCCAGGGACAGAAACAGGGGCGGTTGGTAGCCATAAGCACACTGAAATGGGGAAAGACCAGTAGAAGAGCAAGGCTATGTGTTGTGCGCTTACTCAACCCAGATAAGATTCTTACTCCAAGTAGTGGGGTTCTGAGAGACGAGACACCGCAGACCGGTCTCTAACTCCTGCTTGAGCCGCTCGGTCTGTCCGCTGGACTGAGGGTGAAGGCCGGAGGAGAGGCTAACGGTGGCACCCAGGAGAGCACAGAACTCCTTCCAAAACTTGGAGACAAACTGGGGACCCCGATCCGACACAACATCTTTAGGGAAGCCATGTAACCGGAAAACATTGGACAGGACAACCTCCGCTGTTTCCTTGGCAGAGGGTAACTTGGGCAGAGGAACAAAGTGCACCAACTTTGAGAATCTGTCGACAATGGTCAAAATGGTTGTGTTACCTTGGGACAGGGGAAGACCCGTTACATAGTCCAGAGAGACATCCGACCAAGGGCGAGTAGGTACAGGAAGGGGACGTCGGAGACCAGGAGATGGCCGACGACAAACTTTGTTCCGAGCACACACCGGGCATGCAGCAACATACTCCCCCACTTCACTCTCCATCTTGGGCCACCAGAAGCGTTGCTTGAACACAAACATGGTCCGTTTGATCCCCGGATGGCAGGAGAGAGGGGACGCATGAGCCCAGTGGATGACCTGAGAGCGAAGAGGAGAGGGCACAAACAACCTGTTCTGAGGGCAACCATTCGGCCCTGGGTTACCAACATTTGCTTCTCTGACCCTCTCCTCAATAGCCCAGGTAACAGCACCCACCATACATGAGGGAGGCAGGATAGTAGTGGGGGGAGAATGGTCAGAGCCCGTATCAAAGAGATGGGAGAGAGCATCAGGCTTAGTGTTTAGAACCAGGACGATAAGACAGTGAAAAGTTGAACCGATTAAAAAAAAAGAGCCCATCTGGCTTGACGAGGGTTGAGTCTCTTCGCTGTGCGCAGGTACTCCAGGTTCTTGTGATCGGTCCACACAAGAAATGGCACTTCAGCTCCCTCTAACCAGTGACGCCACTCCTCCAGTGCCACCTTAACAGCCAACAGCTCTCGATTCCCCACATTGTAATTCCTCTCAGCAGGAGAAAGCTTCCGGGAGAGGAAAGCACATGGGTGAATCTTGTTGTCCTCTCTGGAGCGCTGGGAGAGCACAGCACCAACCCCCACGTCTGAAGCGTCCACCTCCACCACAAACTGCAGACGTGGGTCCGGGGAGATCAGTATAGGGGCCGTGGTGAAGGCCTTCTTGAGCCTCGGGAAGGCTTTGTCCGACTGACAGGTCCACTGAAACCTTGTGTTTGGGGAGGTTAGTGCATGCAATGGAGCAGCAACAGTGCTAAAGTTTCTTATGTATCGCCTATAGAAGTTGGCGAACACTAAAAACCGCTACACTTGCATGCGGTTTGCAGGGACAGGCCATTCAGAGACATCATTAACCTTAGCCGGATCCATCAAAAACATTGCCCACTGACACAAGAAAGCCCAAAGATGAAACAGTGGAAACATCAAACTCACACTTCTCGGCCTTGACAAAGAGGTGGTAGTCCAGGCGACGCTGTAGGACACGGCGTACATGATCTCTGTGGGTCTTTTTGTCAGGGGAGAAGATGAGGATGTCATCCAGGTACACGAAAACAAAGATGTTAAGCATGTCTCGAAGTACATCATTGATCAAAGTCTGAAACACAGCTGAGTCTCTTGCGTTTCAGGCTTTGGATACGCTGTTCAGCGATGCATCGGTTATTTGGCATGCTGGGATGTTCTTGTCTAAATGGTAAGTCTAGGCAGTAGTGTCCATCTGACATTGTTGCAGAGTGATTCATAATGTTCAGGAATTGTTTGTCTTCTCTGGACATTTCCTCTGTTTCCTTGCTTGTATTTTCATTGAAATCATGATTGTATTGTTTGACCAATAGCTCCTCTAGGTGTGTAATGGATATCCGATTGACAGCAGCAGCAGGGTGGCCATTAGCATCTCTAGTGTCGTTGCTTCCTTTTAGGGGACCATAGAAGACCCACCCCAGTAGGGTCTTCACAGCGTATGGCCCTTCTCCTTGGCTATTGATCAGCTCCCGAGGTTCCAATACCTTAGGAGAATGTGTCCCAATGAGTAGGTCAATGCCAGAAGCAATTTCATGAATTTTGATGTCCTTTAAGTAAGGCCATTTTTCCAGATCTTCCTCTAGAGGAATATTGTGCTTGGAAACAGGCATGGTCTTATGTGTGAAGACATCGGATAGTTGAAGGAAATTGTCTTCGTCCAGACTCGATATTTCCAAACCTGAGATATGATGATTAAACAAAATGTGTTCCTGATTCATTGTCTTTTGGAGAATGTTAGTCCTTTGTCCTGTAAGGTTTAGCCTCCTCATTAGACTTGCTGTGCAAAAGGTAGATGAACTTCCCTGGTCCAGAAATGCATAAGTTTGTAACCCTTTGTCCCCCTTGTGGCTCTTTACTTGTACTGGTACAATGGAGAAGATGGAGTTTTCATCACCGGCCCCAATGTGCCCACATGTGTGAGGTGAGATGACACTATTACTTTCCATTGGCTTCCCATTCTGTTCTGTGTGTTCTGCTTCCTCTCTTTTGCCTTTCTGTTCAATGTGGAGTATTTCAGGATGACTGTGGTTGCACACATAACATGTCAAACGACTGTGGCAGTGTTTGCTCATGTGTCCTATTTTTAGGCATCCAAAACAGACTTTCCCTCAAGAAGTCCAGCCTTTCTCTGTGTGTTTTCTTCAGGACGTGTGGACACTGCTCCAATGAGTGATCACTTCTACTGCAGAACAAACACAAATGTAGGGAGTTGGTGCTTGATGCAGGTATCTTCCTTCCATTTGTCGTAGCGTCTTCTAGCACTGGTGTTCTTGGACGCGTAACAGTTGTTGCAAAACTACTTCCTCTTAGGCTTGATTTTTCCCTTGAGAAGGTAGAGCTTCTGACAGTGGTAGATGGTTTATCATCTTAGATGCTTCCAAACAGAGGATCTGAGTATCTTCACTTTCCTCTCTATGAAGTCGACAAGGTCAGGAAATGTATCTCGATGCCCACGCTCTCCCTGCAGCTGACATGCTCTATTCCTCCACTTGTCTCTGAGTTTGTAGGGTAGTTTCTGAAGTATGTGTTTCATGTTTGAAACAACATTCATTTCATCCATATAGGTGAGATGTTCCATTGCATTGCAACAACCTCTTAGGAACAAAGAGAAGGCTTGCAGTGCTTTCACATCTCTGGCTTTGATCATTGTCCAGGTAAATGCTTTGTTCATGCATGCAGTGGCGATCTTGTGTTCATTACCAAAGTGTTCTTTAAGCAGATGTTTGTCCTTTGATAACCTTGAGCTGGAGGCAGATGTTGGCAGCTGCGCACTAGGTCCTTTGGTTGTCCTCTAGTGTATTGCTCTAGGTAATGCAGGCAGTCACTTTCATCATCAGTTTTCCGCTCTACTCCTCTTTCAAATGCACGGATGAAGGCTTCAAACTGCAATGGGTCACCGTCATAAACAGGAATGTCTCTTGGAGGTAAAGTAGAAGTGAGATGCTGTTGAGCCAGCATAGCAGTGATGTCATTTTGCCTCTGGATTAAGTTATAGATGTCACCTTGATTACCATTGTTGATTACAGGTGGTGTGATGTCAACATGTCCCTGCACATGTGTCTCTATACTTGGTCTGGGAATAGAGGTTTGGGCTTGATGAGGTAAGTATTCAGTTGCATGTAGATTAAATCTTGCTGTAGGTTTTCTGAAGTAAGAGCTCATCCCATCTGATGCTCTAGAGGTGTGTCTTGAAACCCATGCTGAGCACGTTTAGCCTGGCATTGGCCTCTGACAGTTTAGTTTGTAAATCCAATTGTTCCTTCTTTCGTTTCACCTGTTGTTCTTGTTGTCTCAACTGTTGTTCTTGTTGTCTCAACTGTTGTTCTTGTTGTTTCAACTGTTGTTTCAATTTTTCCCCTTGTTGGTTTAACTGCTCCCCTTGTTCATCAAGCTCATGTTGAATATCCAGTGCTGCAGCCCTCTCGATTAAAGCCGCCCTGTCTGCATGGGCTTTCATTCGAGCAGAAGAGGTGGATGATGCATGTGATGAATCAGTTTTGTGTTTTGACTGAGGGTGTGATGCCTTTGAAACGCTGTCATCAGGTCCGATGTCCTCTGAGCTGACACTTTGTTCGATGCTGGCACTTCCCACAATAGAGTGTGTGATTGACTGTCCACTCTCAGATAACCACACATTTGCATCTTGTATAAATCCATCATATACATGCATCTTTTCCTGCAGCCACTGCTTTTGCTTTCCCATTTCTTCTTCAGGCAGTTGAAGGTCGGTTAATGATTTGTGAATTTCCTTTAATTCATCACATAACCTCATAAAGTTAACTCATTGTAACTGTATTTCCTTTGCATTGTCTTTTGAGTTCGTAAGCTCTTTCAGTCTTTCCATTAACTTCTTTACTTGTTTGTAGCTGAAGTTTCTTGCTTTTTGACAGTTTACAATGAACAATTCCAATCCCTTGGCAGTGTGAGTGATAATCCTTTTTTCTCTCACAACAATTCAATGAAATACAAATAAAAATGTGAACTGGATAGAGCTTAGGCGAGGGCTCGGTCCTGGACACAACATGTAATATAAAATGTAAAAAAACCACAAAGGTCAAAATGGCACCTTTATTCTTTAGAGATATTCTAATGTCAACAACATAATGTTTTACAGTGGAGAAATATTATGAGCTTAAACTTATAATTCTGTTTAAAATGTGAATTCTCCCTTTAAAATATGTCATCCTCATGGTTCAGTCACAAACCACTTTTAATGTTTGAACTATAAATATGTAGTAATATGAAAGTTTTAAAGATCATTAAAAGGGCAACTCTTTCAGTCAATGATACACACCAACTTTAACATATACTCTGTTTCATGTTGTTGCTGCTATAAAACCTGAACATCTCCCTGGGGATTCATGTTTGATTTGATCTTAAAGATTTAAATCACACATGGTAACATTTCAAATGTATTAAAGAGAGGACTTTGTAGGCAGGGTTTATCATTGACAATGTGTTGATGAGGAAAAGACAAGGTTTAGAAAGAAATAAGGAACTCACCATGACGAATGGAAATATATGGGTGTTAGTAATCTGTTGGTCTTCATGTTCCCCATTTGTATTTGTCTGTGTGCTGTGTTCAGTTATCTTCACTGGCTGAGTGAACTTTCAAATCATTTCACTCAGACGTGAGTGATCATATTTGGCTGTCTGTGCAGAAACTCCCTAAATAATCAAATCTAAATAAAGTGTAGTTACAGTGAGACATCGTCAATATGAAACACAACTGGAAGAACAACGTGAGAACAGACAAACTGTCCTCAGGGTGTGAACGTGTGCAATGTGGTTTTAATGAAACAGTGCCTCCAAAAGTCCCTTAAGTCCAGACCATGCAGGAGAAAAAAAGAAAAGTATTCAAACTGTCATGATTTTAGTTTTGTGTGTTAGTCATGCTTTTATTTTGAAATTCTGTTCTCCCCGTGTCTGCTCTTCCTTCCTGTGTTTTGCCCTCCTGTGTCTGATTGTCTCATTAGAGGTTTCTCATTTCTCTAACTCCCCTCCTCGACTCCCCTCCTCGACTCCTATCCTCAACTCCCCTCCTCGACTCCTATCCTCGAGACTTAGTCCCGCCCACAGGAGATGCGAGCGGAGGAGTCGAGGAGGGGAGCCGAGGAGAGAGGAGTGGAAGCAGCAGGCGGTTAGAGAAATGAGAACTCCTCTCCTCTGAGCGGTCATTTTAAAGAGACGTCCATTAATGATGACAGGAGGCACAGCAGCCCTCTGATGGACAGATGTGTTCATGACCACTTATATATTTACTTTTGATGCATTGACAGTGCGGTATAATGAGACAATAACAGGCTACAGATGCGGACATATACACACACACTTATTATATGTAATACAGAAGAGTGAGCTACCGCCATCTAGTGGGGAGTTATCTGATTACATGCATTCATGTGACTGAAGCACAGCTGAGTCCCAGGAGGAAGAGGAGGAAGAGGAGGAGGACATCACCATAGAGGTTTCTGTAGCCTGTTATTGTCTCATTATACCGCACTGTGAATGAATCAAAGTAAATATATAAGTGGTCATGAACACATCTGTCCATCAGACAGATGTGTTCATGACCACTTATATATTGACTTTGATTCATTCACAGTGCGGTTTAAATCAAATGAAATCAAATCAAGTTTCATTTATATAGCACATTTATAAACGATGTGCAGCAGACACCGCGGAGCCCAGCCTGAGCTCCGCGGTGTCTGCTGGCACGGCACTTGGTCTATATCCAGCATCCAGGGAAGCACAGCGGGAAACCCACCTCACACTGTCCCCTCCGGGAGCCTCGCGGGGCGGACTCCTGAGCTGCTCCAGAGTACGCCCTGGCAGAGGGTGGTGTGCCTATTGTTCTATAGCTGTGTGCCAATTGGTCCATTTGGACTTAGTGACGCCAATAGGCCCGCGAAGTAAACAATGGAAAAAGAGAAATGTCCATGGAGGCGTTCAGGGGCAGCACAGACAGGTCTTCTCTGAGTTAGAGTGTTACTCCCTACAGGGTGCACTTTGAGGGTTTGTGGCTCTGCAGACCGTCTACATGCAGAAGCTACAGAACACAAGGGGACGAAAAAAAAGCTTCAAGGGAAAAGCCCGTTTGAAGAGGTGGGTTTTGAGGGCTTGTTTGAAGGATGACAGGGTGGGTGATGGTCTGATGTGTATACGGAGGGCGTTCCAGAGGGATGCTGCAGCAGAGAAGGCCCTGTCACCCAGGTCTGGAGCAGTCCTTGTGGTCTTTGGGGTATTTGCAGACCTGAGGCAACGGGTGGGGATGTGACGGTGGACGAGGTCAGAGAGATAGGGGGGGTGATATTAATAATGTTGTTTGGTAAACTGCATAGGATGCTGTTGCAGTAGTAGAGCCTGGATGGGGGGGGGGGGGGGGGGATGAGGGTTTCAGCAGCACTAACAGAGAGGGAGGGTCGGAGGCGGGCAATGTTCTTGAGGGGAGAAACACTTTGGGTGATGTGGTTGGCATGGGAAGAAGGAGAGGGTGTGTTCAAAGATGACACACAGGTTGTGGATCTGGGTGGAGGGGGTAACTTCGATGGTGAGTGAGTTATTTGATAAGATACTGACACATTTCAATATTTAAACTTGTTATACAATTATTGTATCTAAAGTGTTTTAAATGTTGGTACATCTAAGTCTATTCCCCCTCATACAAACAGATCCAAACTCAAGTGAGGGGTTACTTCTGCTTTAAAGGCCATTGAGGAGATTATTACAAGTTCAAATGCGTTTTCCTCATTAAAATAAATCAATGTTTCGAGAACATCTTCAGAACAATGACGCTCACTTTCTTGAAAACACATTCCAAGTTCCTCTCTTTCTGAGCACAGAGTGTTTTATATGTTCAGATGGACGATGTCGAG
This sequence comes from Notothenia rossii, assembly GCF_949606895.1. Classification (NCBI taxonomy): domain Eukaryota; kingdom Metazoa; phylum Chordata; class Actinopteri; order Perciformes; family Nototheniidae; genus Notothenia; species Notothenia rossii. Next base: position 1,898,625 of record NC_136902.1, read on the forward strand.
TCACCTCAGAGAGAGCGGCTGTGTTTGTTCTCAGCGTTCTCCTGGCAGCTTATCTCATCACTCTCGGCCTACACTGTGAGTTTCTCTCTTCTTCTCTGCATTTCAATGATCACCTTGATCTGTCCTTAGGATAATCCTCACTCTAAACTGGAATGAGTTCTACTGTTCTACAAACCATACTTCCTTTCTCTGTTTGAACAATCAGCTCATCAAAACATCCAAACCACAGAACGTCTCCAAAAGATGATAGATGAGCGTGACACTGAGATACAAAACCTCACAGGTAAACTTCGTCCAGATCTCTTTCAAATGTTGGAACACTCATATTGTTCTGTTGAACATTCATCTTTGTGTCTCGACTGAGTGAACCATGGAAGAGTTTAGATCTCTGTTCAGGTTCTCAACTAAGAGACACCTCTGATGAAGGTGAAATCTTTTGTATCTTTTTCCACAACAGAGAGATTCTCTGCAGTGAGACCGGAGTCAACGAGGCCTGAAGTAAACAGTCAGTGATTGACTTTCTCACATGTTTGCTCTTCTGATGAGGAAGGGACAGAGCGTCACACACATCAAACAGATGTGTGTCGTCTGACTAAAGACTTTGCTCTGATCTCTTTAAAGGGGGCTCATGTCAAAGATGCCCAGACGGCTGGGAGCGTCATGGAGGGAAATGCTATTATTTCTCCATCATTAAAGCAACCTGGACACGGAGCAGAGCTGAATGCAGACGTACAGGAGGAGATCTGGTTAAGATCGAGAGCAGAGAGGAGCAGGTAGAACACACTGCTGCAGGGTCACCATCCACCACTTTGTTTCTGCATGAGTTCGCTCAGAGGAGTTATTCAACACATTTCTTTTTGCTGTCCAGACATTCCTGGATCAGAAAGTGAGAGTTCAAATGACTGGAGAGGAGGACAAGTTCTGGATCGGACTGACGGACTCAGAGAGCGAGGGAGCATGGCTGTGGACAGACGGTTCAGCACTGGACGATCAAACCCCACTGGACAGCGGGTTAGATTGTTGTAAACACATGTTTTTTTATCTCCAATATCAAAGTCATCAGTTTGATTAAATCACATCTTTCTCTTCCTCAAACCTCAGATTGCCTTTTTGGTCCAACGGAGAGCCAGACGACTATAAAGGGATCGGTACTATGGGAGAGGATTGTGTGAGGATGGGGGAGAGAGGTGGAGCGAAAGAGCTGAAGTGTTGGTTTGATGCATCCTGTGAAGACCCTCACAGAAGTATCTGTGAGAGAAACCAGAAGACCCTAACTCACTGAGAACCTGAAAGCAGCTCAGCTGAGTCTCAGCCTGTTTCTATATCTCAGTACAGGATGCAGAACGTGGAGCAGGGTGCTTTTTAATAAAGCTCTGATATAAATACAAATAATATATACAGCCATGCAAACATTCAAATGCAGCTTGTTGAATGTGTTGAATGATTAAGAACAGAAGTTCTATTTTAAACTATAATGGCACTGGGTCTGCACAAAAGAAGTGACATTTTGGGCTCTGAGTAATAGTGACAGCATTTCTCCATATTATCACCATTTACAAATCAAACAATCATTCAAAGAATGGAGAAATGGTTTCTGCAGATGAATCCATAATGAGAATATCCATTGCTTGCATTTCACTCAAACACATGTGATAATGAGCTCCACCTGCCGAACTCCAACAGCAAAATGACACGTATGCATCGCTCACAATAATCGAATGATATGACGTCTAATATCATAACCATCGCAGCTTTTAGCTTTTTGACTTCTTCATAATATTGCAGGAATGTTTCTGGTGATAGTGTATTTGCACACTGTGTTATTATTCCTTTAGTAGCTATTAGTTTACTTTCTGTCAATGAACATCTTGTGTCAGCAGCACTTCAATGAACTGCTGTGTTTCATTTCTAACTAAACATCATATTTCATATTCTCTTCACTTTCTTTATAAAAATGTGTATTTGTTAAGTAGCTACTAACTAAGGTTGTCCAGTGCATGTTATGAAGTAAAAAGTAAAAAACAAGTACTTGAGAAGTGATGTGTACTTTAGTAAAGTATTTAAAATCTTTTGACTGAACTGTTTTATTTGAGCTGCGACAGCTCGCTCATCTGTAAACATGTAATCCATGTATTGTCTTCTTTTCTCATTTCATTTGGATGAAACTCTAAACATTTAAAAAGAGAATGTGTAAAACAAAAAACACAACGGTAACATGTTTTGATGTTTTCCATTTTGGATATGCATAACAACTCATTCAAATGAAGGTTAAACAATTATTACTTTGATTGAAATGAATTACTAAATTGAGTCGCAGCTTAAAAGCATCAACACTCAACTGACTCCAGGATGATGAAAACACAGACTGGACAAACAGTAGACATCATCAGTTTAACGTGCCTTTCTTTTTCTCTTCAAGACATCAGTAATGATCATATTTGAACACGGTTTAGACTTTAAGGGTTGAAGTAATGAGAAGAGAAGAGTGAGCAGCAGATCAGAACACAGCAGAGACATGATCTCTATCAGCACATCAATGTGGGAGCCTAAAGCCCGAAGATGGCCCCGAACAGCCAGGCGACAGCCGAAGCAATACGATGCCTACAGAGCGCCACCCGATGGCCCCGAACCACACGAAGGAAACATTTACATCACATTCAAGACAAACAACTGCATCGAAAGAAACACAAACAATGATGTTAAAGTATTTTGATACTGGACTGATATTTTCAGACTTTGTTCTTTACTTTCTCCGTCTTTATGTAGAAGATATTACGTTTTCTCCATCATGTTGTTCCCATAGCAACAACAACTTCCTGTCAACAGCATAAACTCGCCTTCAACATAAAAGCATCTCAATAAAACAGGAAGTTAACCTAAATTACATTTAAGACAAACAACTGCATCGAAAGAAACACAAACAATGATGTTAAAGTACTATGATACTGTTCTGATATTTTCAGACTTTGTTCTTTAAGCCCCTGTCACACTGTCCCGAGAATGACACCCGATGGACACACGATTAAGGAAATGTTCAAATTCGGCTCTGATCGTAACAACACCGGGCCATTCGTGAGGGCATCTTAAGCCATCGTATGACCGCCGGTGGAGTTTCTCAGGCTCCGGCAGCAACTTTGTGAGCGATGGTATAATCTTTGGCATGCCAAAGATGTCTAAAGATGTCCTCACGAATGTCCCGATGTTGTTACGATCAGAGCCGAATTTGAACATTTCCTTTATCGTGTGTCCATCTGGTTGTTTTATTGCACAACAAAATCATGTAAACATATTATGTAAATAACCCAATTTGTGTTCTGTGAAACTAAAAAGGATATCATATATTATTTTGAAGGCGAGGAAGTTGTTGTTGCTATGGAAACAACATGACGGAGAAAACTTAATATCTTCTACATATAAAGACGGAGAAAGTAAAGAACAAAGTCTGAAAATATCAGCACAGTATCATAATACTTTAACATCATTGTTTGTGTTACTTTCGTTGCAGTTATTTTTCTTAAATGTAATGTAAATGTTGCCTTCGTGTGGTTCGGGGCCATCTTCGTGCGAAATTCACAATTCCATATTCGTGTGTCCATCGGGTGTACATTTCGGGACAGTGTGACAGGGGCTTTACTTTCTCCGTTTTTATATGTAGAAGATATTACGTTTTCTCCATCATGTTGTTTCCATAGCAACAACAACTTCCTGTCAACAGTACTCTATTTAGTTCACCCCAAAAATATGAACCCAGTATAGTTACTCAGTATTACTTACACACAGTGGTGGACAGTAACAAAGTAAATGTAATTCGTTACTGTACTTAAGTACTTTTTTGAAGTATCTGTACTTTACTTAAGTATTTCCATTTTGGGGGACTTTTTACTTTTACTCCACTACATTTCAAAGTAAAATATCTTACTTTTACTCCACTACATTACGGGACATCTGTCGTTCCTTCTCATGAGTGAATTATTTGTTATATAAATAAGCAGAGCGTTCCACAAGGTTTAGGAGTGTGTTTATGGGAATTTTTGACCATTCTTCCAGAAGCGCATTTGTGAGGTAATTTAAGAGATTTTGGACAATTCCATACTCCCAACTTTGAAAACAGTTTGGGAATGGCCCCTTCATGTTCCAACATGACCGTGCACCAGTGCACAAAGCAAGGTCCATAAAGACATGGATGACAGAGTTTGGTGTGGATGAACTTGACTGGCCTGCACAGAGTCCTGACCTCAAACCAATAGAACACCCTTGGGATGAATTAGGAGCACAGCCTGAGAGCCAGTCTCTTCATCCAACTTCAGTTGCCGCTTCTGGAAGAATGGTCAAATATTTCCATAAACACACTCCTAAACCTGGTGGAAAGCCTTCCCATAAGAGTTGAAGCTGTTATAGATGCAAAGGGTGGACCGACGTCATATGAAACCCTATGGATTAAGAATGGGATGTCACTTAAGTTCATATGCACATCAAGGCAGGTGACCCAATACTTTTGGCAATATAGTGTATATATATATATATATATATATATATATATATATATATATATATATAAATAAATATCACCACAAATATTGAATATCATCATTCAAATAATTCAACAATAAATTCAAAACGATATGTTACAAAACAACAATATATAGTTAACAATGAACAAAAATATATACATTTTACAACATATCCATGAAAACCAAAGTGACTCTCTCAACCCAGTGCTGGGTTTCTAAGTAAGTGCTCATATTACAGTATTTTCCAGACAGACTTGCTTTCTGCAGGAGTTTTCACACCGCATTGCCTTGAACGCATAGAAGTGGCAGCACGGTGTCTCTTCAACCAGGTCCTCATATACTTTTGAGGATCAAACATAGAAGTAGGGGGGCCGTTGATATTAATCATCATCAAGTTTGATATGTTTGAGATCAGTCGTACAGCCCTTTTGTCTGAGCTTATATTGTTCATAAGGCTAAAGTTCCTCTCACACTCTGCTGTGCTGACAGGGAATGTCTTCATACAGTTCATGAGTGGTTTTAGGTCCTTGGGCTCACTATTGGGCTCTTCCAGTAGGTCTCGCATCCCATTCAGTGCTTGGTCTGTGCACAAGTGAAATCGCTTGCACAGTCGCTTAACCTGGTCTTCACCATGGCGAATGCTGGGGTTTGATGGCCATTTACTCTGATCAAGGATGCTGAAGTCCTTGATGACCGCATCTTCGAAAGACAAGCGTTGCTCAAGATTGTTCACAAGGCTTTGTAAGAACTGGCCTGGATTGATTGACTTCAGCTTTGCATTTCCTACTAGAGCTATAGAGCGATACTCCCCAGCCTCTTTTGCCTCTAAAGCCTCACAGTATCTTTCACCTGGACTCTCTTTGAAAGACTGTATCACTCTGATTGAGCGTTTCAGCAGATGCTCTGCTCTGAGGAGAGTTATAGAATGAGCTTGAAGCTCCAGTGACAGGACACTTAGTTCATGGAGAGTGTCATACATGAGCCCAAGGTCACAGATAAATTCAGGACTTTGAAGACGGTGTAATAAACCTCTGTACATTTGTTTCTCTTTGGTGGACCTCATCTCATCGGAAGACGCATTCTTAAAGTGCTGCACAAGACCTCCCAGGGATGTCCACACAGCACGAACAGTACGAAAGCTACTGTCCACCCAGCGTACATCTAAAACTCTGCCAATGCGAAGAAGTTGTGAGCCTACTTCAGCTGCTGCATCTTTGAGTTCACGCTCATTTTTGTTCGACATACTATAAAGTGAATATAGCTTCTGCATAAATATTTTAAAGTGGTTGACACCCGTCATCTCATCAACAGCATTTGACACAGCTAGTTCCAGCCTATGGTTCATACAGTGCAACACAAAGAGCCTTGGGAATCTCGAGGTCAACCTGGTTGCTACTCCTGACTTCTTTCCTAGCATGACACTGGCTCCATCAGACACAAATGTTACCCAGTTTTCAAGAAGCCACTCTTCTGTAAAGCCAGCCTTCATTAAACAGGTGAGTAAAGCCTGTTCTATGCCATCTGCTCTCTGATTGTCTAATTCAACTAGATCAAGGAATATGAACTCAGGGCTTGCTCCTTCAATTGACGCTTTTACAGAAACTGTCATGACAGGTTTGTGACTTAAAGAAGAGGCCTCGTCAATAAGGACAGCTAACTTCGTGGATGATGCTATTATGTTACTCCCAATTTTGCTCTGCATCTCACTGGCAAACTGTTGTATGATTTGTGTTGCACTGTAACGTGAATGAAGTATTGAGCCCATCTTAACACCATTCAGTTCCTGCAGCTCAATGACGCTCTCATGGTCAGAAAAGGGTCTGTTCTTTTTGGCCAAATGGTAGGCTGTTCGGAACACAGCATCAGTTTCCTTCTTGTAGGACTCAGTCATAACCTCCACTGCATTCTCAATGGCCAATTCTTTTTGTTGTTCTGCCACCTTCAAAGCCTGAGAGTGTGCCTTGGACAAAGCATGTTTCCTGATCTTATTTCTCAAGACTGACAGACTTGTTTCTCTACTTCCCTGAGAAGACACTTGAATTTCAAAGTTCATCCATTCTCTTGAGAGTGATACACCTTGCTCCTTGTTGATCCCAATGGAGTTCACACTGCTACAAACCAGACATCCTGTGAAGCATAAACATACAATGTAACTACTGTATCCACAGCTGTATGTGTGCATGGTCTATTTTTCCCATATACATAAAAGGACACACACACACACACACACACACACACAATATTAATGTGTGTCCACTGTTTCAGAAGCTACCTAAACTAACAAGATACCTAAACTTACCAAGTTTTTTGTTTTTGGATCCCAACCAGGGGTTCTTGGATTTAAAATCCTCTTTTTGATTGACAGTCCACAGGTCAGGCCAGTCATTATTGATGTCTAAGGGAAGAACAACAAAAGTGATTGAATTATAGGCTATAAAAGGGGAACAATGACCATAACCTATTCAAAAGTGTAAAGTTGTCACCTTCATAATCTGCATTATTAGATTTTTTCATTTTAGCCCCCAAATAGTCAAATAGTCAATTACACAGGGCCTAGCTGTAGCTTTATCCATAGCTGTGTCAATACAAAGTGTGAAAACTCTTCTAAGAAAAGGCGTTATGACGTGACTCAATGTTGCACACAAATTAGACCTAAACACAGACAAACCTTGTGCCCTTTTCAACCAGGTCCTTGGTAAACAACAGCACGTTTCCTTTCGTGAGGAAGACGCACTTTTAAACTTTTACCGTCATATACGTCTTTTACTTCCTACCGCATCCTGCCTTCAAAATAAAAGTACCCGTTTTCATAATGTATCCAAATTTGTGGATTCCACGTAGCGTCGCTATGCCCGAATCTGGCTGTGCGTCGCACAAGGTCAAAATGCCCTTGCTATTTTTAAGCTGTTGGCTGAAACAACAGTCGCCAAAGTAACACAGATATAAGACTTTATTCAATCCTAAAAGAGGTAGATCGGCGGGATAAATGGCTGTCTTTAATTAGAAGAGACCACTGGCAGCCAACATCTACCCTCAGATTGTGCAGTCTCCTATAAATTAGCACGAGCTACATTTGACCTCAAATTATGTAGCTGCTAGTGCTAGCTAGCTAATTTTTTATCTCCATTTGACAGGAAAACGCTGACAATCCAAAACACTAATCTTCAGTTGCCACAGCTAATGTTACAATTAAGCAGATAGCTGTGTCACGTCACCAAACACACGATGATCTTAGCATTATGTTAGCTAACGTTAGCTAAGCGCTAACGTTCTTCAGATTGCGTGCTACCTAGCTATGCTCTTGAAAAGCCTTCAGGCTATCTCTGGTGTATGGGGATGGATTTTTTGTACAAGATAAATGTAAATGTCGGGAAAATAAAGTTGGGGCAGACACTTAGCATAAGGGACACAATAAAGTTCAGAGTAATAAATATGGATTGCAGCAAATAATGGATGTATTTTCCAAATGTCTTTCTGTCTCACTAAGGTGTGCTGTGCTCATTGCCATGAAGCTATAATAGCTAACTAGCGCCACTAGAATCAGAAATACTAAATTTAAAAGTTGAAACCAACTATTAACGAAAATAATGCTATTACTACTTTTATGTTAGTATATATGACTACCTAGCTACGATTTGTTACAAAAATCTTAAAATATAGAAGTGAGACCCACCGTTATTGTCGTCTTCATCTCCTTCCCTGTCAGCATCCTCTTCAACGGATGAGGGGGACGGAGGGAGCGCAGGTGTTGGGCTGATGTCAGGGCTGATGATAACAGGGCTATCAGCTAACAGCTCCGGTGTTCTAGCCTCACTATCTGTAGCTGAGCTGCTGGCCGATGTAGTGCCACAAGGACGTTTATTGTAAAAGGAAATTTTAGTCTGAATGGCTCGCTTCATTCTAACAGTTCATACAATTTTTGTAATGGCAAATAGTTGAAAGTAAATTAACATTTGTCTATATGCAGTTTTTTCCCCTTATTAAGACCCGCCCTACTCTGCCTCTGATTGGTTTTTCATCAGTTCTCGCGCTGAAAACCTGACCAATCTAACCAGCGAAGGCATAGAGTTAGCCAATATGAGGCAGAGTAGGTTTGTGTCATGAGTCTTCACAGTACTATGAAATGACATTGAGCCACTACTAAATAATGCGCACCAGCGGTGATTGAGAAGTGGGTATACGCCATGCTGTCTGAAAAATAAGTGGGTATACGCCGCATACCTGCGTATACCCTGGACTACACCACTGATGTCATGCCTTACCCGGAACCAAATGGACCAATCCGTGGAGCCATTACGTTAAGTCCGCGGAGCCGTTACGTTAAGTCCACGTTGATTGGTCAAAATTGACCAATCCACGGACTTCCTCACACACACACTCAGTGCATGCAGCTCCGCTGATCTCTCCTCCCTGGCTGCAGGCTGATAACAGACAGTTGGGATCGCGGCAAAATTCTCTCTGCAGACCCATTCTCTCTGCAGACCCATTCTCACTGCAGACCCATTCTCTCTGCAGACCCATTCTCTCTGTAGACCCATTCTCTCTGCAGACCCATTCTCTCTGCAGACCCATTCTCTCTGCAGACCCATTCTCTCTGCAGACCCATTCTCTATGCAGACCCGTTCTCTCTGCAGACCCATTCTCTCTGCAGACCCATTCTCTCTGCAGACCCATTCTCTCTGCAGACCCGTTCTCTCTGCAGACCCATTCTCTCCGCAGACCCATTCTCTCTGCAGACCCATTCTCTCTGCAGACCCATTCTCTCCGCAGACCCATTCTCTCTGCAGACCCATTCTCACAGCGTTTATCAACCTTTTTCTTACTCAATATCAAGAGACACTTATTGTTTTTACTTCGGCTGTGACTTTGTGTGTGCTCAGGGTGAGTTTGGCTCTGTTTCGCTGTGTATCGCTAAACAAGGAAACCACACCTCCACGGAGCTCAGCGCGATTCACAACGTCCCGACCAATCAGAGCACACTGGGCTCACAGGGAGGGGGGGGGGCTGGAGCTACTGGAGCTACAACGAGCCGTTAAAGGCAGAGAGTGAAATTCAGTGAATACACGTAGTTTACAGAGATGCTGTATGAGAAACCAAAGTGAGTTTGGAAAATTGCACAATATAAATCTATTCTAGTAGACCTCAACAATGGAATTATGATCAGTGGAAATGGCCATGACAAGTTTAAAGCTCATGATCAAATAAATAAGTCCGGCACTGCAAACTAGAACAGTTTCTTGAATGTGTTCAACATCAAGGAAGGGATGAACGATAACACTAATAATAATATGATAATACTTTGGAGGAGGAGGTACTCTGAGTCTCTGCAAATCATTTTATTGGATTTGCAAAACAAACATTGTGGAAGTGTAACTTTAGACTTTGGGTTAGTGTGACGGCATTTCTCATTATTTACAGAATCTTTACAAATCCAAAAATGTACAAGCAGATTTATTCATAATGTATTATTATTATTATTTGCATTTCAATACAAAATATAAAAAAATGAAGCTCCACCTCAACCGACTCCAACAGTCAAATCATATGAATGGACAGGTAATAATCATTTGACGATATCATATAAAATAGTATAACAGTAGGAGTACCTTTAATCATTTCCAATGCAAGACTTTTAAACAAACATTAGTTCACCTTTGAGATGTAGTGGAGTAGAAGTTGGCATGAGACGAACAAACTACAGTTAAATACAAGTACTTTCAAAGTGTAATTAAGAATTTAACAAACGCTTCGCCGAACTGTTTCATTTGTGCTACGACAACCTGGTCAATTGTAAAATGAAATAAATGATTTTCCTCCATAATTTATCGCTGCAGCTTTGAAAGCTTTCTTTAGAATAACCTGGATTGAACATCAATTGAAGAATATAAATACTATAATAATAATAAGAAAATGAAAATGATAGATAGACAAATGACTTCAGAGCTTTTAGAGACAACTCTGATGATCAATCATTGCTCAGAGAATAAGAACAACTCTTTAGTTTAACTTCCAGAGACTCAGAGACAGACTTTAACTCTCTTTAAGGACTCTTTAAAGTAGAGACACTACATACTGATATACACCTGAACATCAGCAGGAGAGGACTCTTTAAAGTAGAGACACTACATACTGATATACACCTGAACATCAGCAGGAGAGGACTCTTTAAAGTAGAGACACTACATACTGATATACACCTGAACATCAGCAGGAGAGGACTCTTTAAAGTAGAGACACTACATACTGATATACACCTGAACATCAGCAGGAGAGGACTCTTTAAAGTAGAGACACTACATACTGATATACACCTGAACATCAGCAGGAGAGGACTCTTTAAAGTAGAGACCCTACATACTGATATACACCTGAACATCAGCAGGAGAGGACTCTTTAAAGTAGAGACACTACATACTGATATACACCTGAACATCAGCAGGAAACGACTCTTTAAAGTAGAGACACTACATACTGATATACACCTGAACATCAGCAGGAGAGGACTCTTTAAAGTAGAGACACTACATACTGATATACACCTGAACATCAGCAGGAGAGGACTCTTTAAAGTAGAGACACTACATACTGATATACACCTGAACATCAGCAGGAGAGGACTCTTTAAAGTAGAGACACTACATACTGATATACACCTGAACATCAGCAGGAGAGGACTCTTTAAAGTAGAGACACTACATACTGATATACACCTGAACATCAGCAGGAGAGGACTCTTTAAAGTAGAGACCCTACATACTGATATACACCTGAACATCAGCAGGAGAGGACTCTTTAAAGTAGAGACACTACATACTGATATACACCTGAACATCAGCAGGAGAGGACTCTTTAAAGTAGAGACACTACATACTGATATACACCTGAACATCAGCAGGAGAGGACTCTTTAAAGTAGAGACACTACATACTGATATACACCTGAACATCAGCAGGAGAGGACTCTTTAAAGTAGAGACACTACATACTGATATACACCTGAACATCAGCAGGAGAGGACTCTTTAAAGTAGAGACACTACATACTGATATACACCTGAACATCAGCAGGAGAGGACTCTTTAAAGTAGAGACACTACATACTGATATACACCTGAACATCAGCAGGAGAGGACTCTTTAAAGTAGAGACACTACATACTGATATACACCTGAACATCAGCAGGAGAGGACTCTTTAAAGTAGAGACCCTACATACTGATATACACCTGAACATCAGCAGGAGAGGACTCTTTCAAGTAGAGACACTACATACTGATATACACCTGAACATCAGCAGGAGAGGACTCTTTAAAGTAGAGACACTACATACTGATATACACCTGAACATCAGCAGGAGAGGACTCTTTAAAGTAGAGACACTACATACTGATATACACCTGAACATCAGCAGGAAACGACTCTTTAAAGTAGAGACACTACATACTGATATACACCTGAACATCAGCAGGAGAGGACTCTTTAAAGTAGAGACACTACATACTGATATACACCTGAACATCAGCAGGAGAGGACTCTTTAAAGTAGAGACACTACATACTGATATACACCTGAACATCAGCAGGAGAGGACTCTTTAAAGTAGAGACACTACATACTGATATACACCTGAACATCAGCAGGAGAGGACTCTTTAAAGTAGAGACACTACATACTGATATACACCTGAACATCAGCAGGAGAGGACTCTTTAAAGTAGAGACACTACATACTGATATACACCTGAACATCAGCAGGAGAGGACTCTTTAAAGTAGAGACACTACATACTGTACCTTTACCTTTTCGGAGTATTTATATTTTATACTCTTTAATACTTCTACACCACCAGTATTTTACTTACATTTATTCGACAGCTTTAGTTACTTTGCATATTCAAACTAAACAAAATATGAAAGAACCAAAGTAAAGTTTTGAATGCAGGAGTTTTACTTGTAACAAAGTATTTCTACACAGTAGGCCTCGTAGCGCTCTGGCAGTCCCTTTATACTCACTCCATGGCTTATCTCGGGTTTTCTCCTTGACCTCTTCAGCCAACTTCTCTTTTACTGCTTTCATCAAAACCTCTTCCAGCACATGTTCTTCTTCTGTGAATATCAGTTCCTCAATCAGATGTTTACTGTCGAAACAACATGGTACTTTTTCACAGCATTTGCATCGTTCACAGAATGACAAGATGAAAGCCACAATAGGGATACAAAATGCCCAAAAGCCACCGTAATGCTGAAGAAAGATAAAGACAGAAAGATGGTTATATTATAACAGCAAAACTGCATTCCTGTTGTTTTTTTAAATATGGAAGTGATGCTGGTAAAGTAGATCAAGAGTGGAAGCACTCACCTGGGAAGAGTTTTTCAGTTCTTCAATGATGACTCTCTGGTTGTCCGTGATATTCGCCTCAGCTTTGCAGGCTAACTCTACCTGTTTCTCAGAGCCGTCATTCTTACAGCAAACATACCAGTCTCCATCGAGGAGCACAAAAGCAACCCACAGCAGACCAACTCAAAAAGCCTTGAGAATGTGAAGGAAATAAAAACACCAAGGAACTTCGTGGCATTTAGTGCATGAGCACCAGTTTCTACAGGCACTTTGAAAATAACTGTTTGTCCACAGTGTGAAGAAAGTCATTATTAAGACTGGCAGAACCATGAACGAGTCGCAGCCTGAGTGTTGTGGTTCGCAATCGCACGCAAAGTCCTTTTCAAGCAGAATATTGTAGGTCAGGGGTGCCCACACTTTTTTGGCTGGTGAGCTACTTTTGAAATGACCAGCTCTACCAACCAAAAATAAAATCCCAAATTGCAAGGGGGCTGAACAACATGTTTTATTTATAACAACTCTATTTGGGTTCTTGAACAGAAACAAATACATGAATACATCAAACTAAAAACACATGTGAACCTCTCTCTCTCCCTCTCCTCCCTCTCTGTTAACACATAACAAGCAGGCTAAGAAACCACTCTCCAATAAGCAAGTGGAATGGATTTGATAGTGAAGCACTGACACAGCTCTCTACAAAGTGCGGCGAGTGGATAGACCGATTCACGGACTTTCTACATGGTAGAAGTGGGGGGGTCAAAACTAATCATTTCAAAAAGTGTCATATAATGGCTGCGACGCCCATGATGCAAAAAAGACAGTTCCTCTCCTAGTTCAATAAATATTAGGCTAAATCATCGTCTCTTTAGTCATGAACCAAAACAGCAACATATTTCAGCTAAGGTGAATAGGAGCGATAGAGTGCATTCTGTACCAAGAATCAGTCTGCAATTGACAGAGTTTGACAATTACATGTTGAACCTTATGGAACAAGTCCATACAACAACAAAAGGGCCAATTGAGTACAGTGCTGAAAAGCTTTGAATCCATTCTCTTTATTGTTCAGCCATAATATTCTTTGGACAATTACTGAGTTTAGCCTTGACCTGCTTGAAGAATACAGAATGAACAGTTAATGCTTATCATGCAAGTATTTTTAGAGTTCTTGTTTGGAAATTTGAACAAAAAGTTGAATGTAATCATATTGCTTTCAAAGATTTAGTGTGATCAATATTTCTGGGAAATTGACACAGGAAAAAAGTTCATGACATTGAACAGAGCTGGAAATGTTCCCAGAAATAAGACAAGGTCATCAAGATGCAGTAATAAAGCACTTCAATTAAGTGGTTCGGAATTTTTTATTTTATTTGTATTGGCCAAATACAATCTGAAATGCAAAGAGAACCAAGAATAAAAACCAAATTCAGATTGAAGAAACCAGTCAGCGAAATGGATCCATTCCTGTTGGGAGAACAAAGTTTAAAATAACCGTTCAGAATAAATGTATATCGCAATACGAAACCCTTACCTTCAGGAATTCATATCTGTGATGGTAAATGGCCCAATGACTGCTTTTTGTACCATTCCATGGTTCTCTGCAAAAATAAATATTTTAGTACCAGTCAACCAAACAAGTGTAATACAGCAGAAGCTGTGTACATACCTGACGCAACACTCCTCTGCCTCCTTGACTTGCATTTCGATTCACAGCAGTCACAAAGATTGCTCTGGGCCAAGTTGTCCAGCAACTCCCAACTGAGTTCATGAAGATTGGATGAAAAGATCATTCAAATGCATCTCAACTCTTTCAAATAAAGTCTCCACAAAGTTTGAATAGTTATGAACGGGATCCATCTGTATCTTCAGTAGACCGGGCTTAAGCTGAATAAGTCATCTCATGTAAAACAAATTAACCTACAAGTCAAATTCTGATATATGAAAGTACTATTTTTACCCATGCCCTTGGACAAAGTGGCAGGCTTTCTTAGTGCTGTCAAGACCATTGGGATCCCAAGCCAAAAGTTTGCAGTGGATAAAGACCTGTTGAGTAGAGGGGAAATATAGCATGGCATAAATTAATCTGTTTCCACAATAAAACCTTGAATCTGAAAAAAATGTAAAGTTCAATGTACCTCTTCTCCCATAGCAAACGTAAAGGTCTGAAGTGATAGGCGGATCTCCGATGACTTTTGCCTTGGTTCGAATTTTGATCGTGACGACACACTTTCCAAAAGACATCTGTTGGGTTAAAGAAAATGTATTAGCATTACTACCAAGGTTTCAACCAAAATAAGTTGTTTTGTTTTTAAATCAATGCTCATTGCCATGAGAGTACCCTTTATTGGAGATGATAGGGTACATGGTGCTTTCAGGGTACAGCTCTGGTGTGGGAGCTGCTACACATTCCTCAAGAAGCAGCAGCAAGGGCTGATGGGTGTTCTGCACCACACTAGCCATGATGGGGATGATGGAGCCCAGAGGAAAGCGTGTAGACTCAGCAGGGCCTGAGAAGTCGTCTAGGGCAGTAAACAGAGGAAGAGTCATTAAGTTACAAAAGTCAGGGAGAGCTGCCGTTCGTAGAGAGTTTCTCATGTTGTTCACCCACCATTCATCAGGCCAATGTTAAACTGCAGATCTCCTAGACTGTAGGTTTTAAACACCGGGTCATAGATCGTAGCATACCAGTCTTTGGGCCTGCACAAGATAAAGCAGAAGGGTACAGAAAATGCTGCAAAGTGAAACTATTGAACTTATTAGTGCGAGCTTGTTTACTCCTACTTGTTCTACGGACAAATTATTTATTCTTATTCCGCCGGGTTATTTTGTCCGTCTTCTTCTCCCACATCGCAGAAACTCCGTTCAAATATTACTTCTCTTTCATAATTCCCGAGATACATCCCATAATTTATCACATTTTTAACATGGAAGTCAAAGGAGAAACGCTTTAGACTTGAAAAATCGTCATGCAACTTCAACTGCAAACTGTTCCTTCACACTTTCACTCAGAAACCTCATTCCAACTTTAAAATGTTACACATCTTTCTGACATTATTCATATTAAACAACTTTCAAATCAGATTCATACTTTTAGAAATATTAAACATTGCTCAGACCTTGGTAAAGAGGCCTTCTTCAGATTTTAACATTAGTGTGTATTGCGCAGCTCGTTAAGGCTAGAGTGCTTGAGTCACAGCTAGAGTGGAGGACTGCTTGAAATTCACCTTCATATATATATTTTTAAACCTGCAATAATTCCCAAACCCTGAGACATCCTTTCTCATGAGAAACGTAGAAAAACATCTCGTAGCTCCATTAAAGCACGTTGTACATTCAGGCTCATCTTTCCTCACAGCAGCAGCCGCACACCTTTAGTTAGTCTGCCAAAAATGCCACTTTATTGACCCAAAAAAAAAAGCACACTTTAGATTCCAAGGGTTCTTGAGATGCTTCACACGTTGAAATTTCACTGATATATGTTACGGTTCTTCAACAACTTTCACATGCAACACGTTTATCTCTCATTCAGAACAATGGAAAGGCTCTCCTCTCACTGATAACTGCACATCACCATGGAAACCTTTGATCTCTGGGCTCAAGGACAGGTGTTTCATAACGTCGTTAGCTCAAACACCTGTGTGATGGAACATGATGATGTCATAACTCCAACTGACATGCTCAGAACGCCACCAATCACCACATGATGGTTAACACTGTGGCCCTGAACAGCTCTCCATCAAATCTGATGTTACGTAATGTGGTGTTACTATGGCAACGCATCCCTCGCCTAAAACACGATATCGCTGTAACTCCAATGGACACGGTCCAATCGTCCCCCAATCTTCACTTGTATATCACCGGTCCATGCCTCAATAGCTGTACGCCAAATCTGAGATCTCACCATATGCCGTTTCCATGGAAACGCATCCCTCGCCTTAAAACACGATGTTGTCGTGATACTTAAGCAAATGGTCTGAAACAGCACCAGACTTCAGATAATGGTTAATGATCTGGCCCTCAACAGCTCCATGTCAATTATGGGGTTTCAGCCTATGCCGTTTCCATGGAAACGCATCCCGTGCCATGAAACACGATGTCGCTGTAACGCCAATGGACACAGTCCGATCGTCCCCCAAACTTCGCTTGTATATCACCGGTCCATGCCTTAACAGCTCTACGTGAAATCTGAGATCTCACCATAGGCTGTTTCCATGAAAACGCATCCCTCGCCATAAAACACGATGTTGTCGTAACTGATATGAAAATGGTCAAAACACCACCAGACTTCAGATGACAGTTAATGGTCCAGCCCTCAACATATCTGTGCCATTAGTGAATTTTCCTCAAAACGCTGTTGCCATGGGAACGCATCCTTTGCAATAACATGATATTGCTATAACTCTTATAGAAATGGTCAAAAAGTGCTAAAACTTCACATGGGTGCTAACAGTCCAGCCGTGAAGACATCTACGGGACAGTTGAGATTTCTTCAAATTCCGTTGCCATGGTAACACGATGCTCGCCATGAAACATGGTTCTCTTCAGTGAAAACGCTCCAAACTGCCCAAAATGTAACAGGTTCGATAACAATGAAGCCATCCACATATCTAAGCATATTATGGGGTGTCAAATACCGTTTCCATGGCGACAGATCATTCGTCATCAAGTTAGTTCAATAGTTTGCAGTTCAAATATTCTGCTGCTTTTGCACTTTATTTTCTTCTAACACATTCAAGCCCCCAGTGTTCATGTATCATTTCAATCTAAATTCTTCACTTTCTTCTTACACATTACATTTAAGCATAGCAGTTTAGCGTCAGCATAAAGTATTGCCACTAGCAATTTCTTCAGGAATTGCATTCTCTAGTTATGAACTCTTACGCCTAAGCTAAAAGACTTCCTCCAAAATGCAAAAAACTAGAGTGAACTTACATTTGTGATGTTCAATTAAAACTATGGGAAAAACTCAATTGACAATGAATTGGGAACACAGTGTACCTTAGGGATTGTTCTCAGTAAATGTACATTTTTTTGTTGAGAATACTTCAATAGATAAAGCTAATTTGGGAATAGAACAGAAACAGGCTGTAGATTCCCTAAATCAGTCTCCCATTCATTGTCTATATAGCAGCTTCAGACTTTATACCTGATGACATCACAAGTGTGGGACGTACTTCCATGCTTGGTGGCTTTGAGAGGGAGAAGCTTATTAACAAATTGAACTTTCCCAGGCCATGAAAATGCCACATTGGAATTGTTAGTTAAGGGTAATGTCACCCTTTAGCACCTTATGTTGGTATGAGAACAAACCTCTCATATGCACAGACGACTGGGCGGGTGAAGGCCAAATTGTAAGAATCCGCAGAAGCAACGTAGGTCAGATCATTGCTGTACACCAGTGCATCCCCGGTGACCTGTTAGAGAGACAAAGAGCCCCCTGAGAGAGCTGTTGGAAATATAGCAGACTCACAGCTTGCAGGTTTAAAATATATATACACATACCAGTCTCCTAAAGTTACAGTCAGTGAGATCCACATAGAAGTAGGCCTCTCCTGCTGAGAAGCTAGTTGGGAAACAGTTACCCAGACGGAGAAGCGACGTATCGGCCTGGGGTCGGCTTTCTGTCCACATCAGCGTCACAAAATCTGGCCCACAGTCCACTTTCATGTCTGCAACACAAATAAATTAAGTTCAGACTCAAATATTTGAGTCAAGGATAATAACATGGATTTAATTGTTTCCAGTCTTACCTGCATATACCGCCATGGCAGCTGCCAGGCTCAGAAGCAGTGCACCTGGACAAAATGAAACCATCATGACCGAATGCTTGCTACTAGTGATGGGACGAGCAACACTGGTGCGTCAGCACTGTGCCGAGAGCCCAAAAGTGAAACCCCGTATTGGTGCGTGTATTGCTTTAAGAACTAATCACGTGACCGATACAGGAAGTGTATCGGTTGAATTTGTTGCGCCAAAGTGTGTTTATAAGGTATCAAACTGCATCAACATGTCGTGGGTTTGTTGGATGGAGTTTTGCTGTTGCGTTATAATGGATCGTTCAAGGAAGTTTTCCCCAGTGTGGAATAATTTTGCTCTTCTGACGCCAAACAAGGTAAATCTTTTTCTCCTTTGAGCACTGTTTACTGTTAGTTTTTCCATTATATACCATATGTTTTTTGGGTGGCGCATTGCATTCACTATGTCGTCACAACGTCACCTGTGATACATATGATAGTCAGTGAAATAGCCTTACAGTTGCTTTATTCATATTATCTTGTTATTACGAGATCCTGATAGATACCCTATGTCATTGTCATTTTTCTTTGACAAGTGAATGCAGTGCGCCACCTTAGTTTTTACTCTGTTCTGGTAAGTGGTTTGAATATTTTCTGATAAATAAAATTGTTATGTCATTGTAGGTGAAGTGTCGGCTCTGTTCTACGGAGCTATCTTACATCAATAAGAGCACTTCATCAATGCTGAGGCATTATAGAGCTCGGCATGGTGGCGATGAAGAATCAGCAGATACCCGTGAGAATACCCCAGGTATGTTGACATGTTCTCCTTATTCACTTTACAGCCCTGGTGGTCTAGTGGGTAAGATTCAGAGCTCACTCCCCAGTGACCTCGGTTCAATTCCCGATCAGGGAAGTTTTCCTCTATTGCATTTCTCTGCAAGATTAACATTGTTTGTAAAAAAAAATAATACAGACCTTAAATAAGCTTTTAACGAAATATTTCCTTTTGGCTTGCAGTTCCTAAGCAAGCAGTGGATGAGGCAGTGGTCAACATGATCATCAAAGACTGTCAGCCACTCAGCTTGGTTGAAAATGAGGGATTCAGGGAGCTCTTGAAGCTCATCATACCCTCGTATGTTCTACCAAGCAGGAAGGTATGTTTAAGAAAGGTTATTATTATGTTTTTGTACTATATAACTATATTTTGGTATAAGAATATTTGTATGGTTATTTTCAGACCATCAAGGATTTGGTGAGCCAGAGGTATGAGAAGGAAAAGGAGAAAACAAAAAAGGACCTCCAGAGCGCCGTTGCTGTTAGTTTAACAGCTGATATGTGGACATCCATGAATATGGAGGCATATCTAGCGGTTACTTGCCACTATGTGGACAAAGAAAGCCATGAACTCCATACGTCAGTCTTGGGAGTGCAGCATTTTCCTGAAAAACACACTGCTGAAAACATGGCCACAGTTAAAAAGAGCCTCATGGAGGAGTGGGGCATAGCTGCAAAGGTCAGGTGTCTTGTCACTGATGCAGCAGCAAACATGATTTCATGTGCTCGGATGCTGCAAATACGCCATACCATTTGTATAGCCCATACCATGAATTTAATGGTGAGGAAATCATGTGATCAGGTCGAAACACTTACAGAAATACGCAACAAAACGTGACAAATAGTGACGTACTTTTTCGCACTACTGCCAAAGAGAAGCTCACTCAAATAGAGCAGCAGCTGGGAACACCGGTCCATAAATTAATCAATGAGGTGCCAACAAGATGGAACAGCACCTACCACATGTTTGAAAGAATGGCTGAGCAGAAGGAGGCAGTCTGGGTGTCACTGGCCTCATTAAAAAGGGACATCACTCCACTGACTACGGAAGACTGTGAAACCATTGAAGAGATGCTCAGGGTGCTTGCTCCTTTTGACCAAGCAACAACTGAACTGTCTGAGGAAAAAAGAGTCTCTGGGTCAAAGGTTATTCCCATGCTGAAAATGGTCCACGTTGAGCTTCACCGTCAAGCATCAACGGTGAGAAAAACAGCTGCTAAACAGCTTGCAGAAAATCTGAGAAAGCGGCTAACAGAATGCATCTCTAGCATGGAATCACTCAGTGTGATGACACTGGCAACACTTTTGGATCCTAGGTTCAAAACAATTGGATTGGTCAGCTCACTGAAGGCAACTGAAGCTGTCAAAAGACTGAAGTTGGAGTGTGCTGACCAAATGAGGAGCCAAGAGCCTGACCCAGCAGAAGAAGGGCCTAGCTCTTCACATGGATCAGAACCCAGTTCAGGTATGAAAACACATTTCTTTCTGTTTATTTGTATATTTCTGTGGCACTTTGTCATGTGATAATATACTTGTGATTATTATTATTATATTTTTTTTAGGGCACAATCTCTGGGAAACATTTGACATGGAGGTTGAGGAGAACAAGAGGACCTCTAATGCCACAGCTGATTCGATACTAGAAGTCCAACGCTACCTGGCAGAAAGCAACTTACCCAGAAAACAAGACCCATTGCAATATTGGAAGAGCAACAAAAGAGCGTATCCACACCTTCATGAACTTGCACTGAAATGTCTCTGCTCACCATGTTCATCTGTGCCGTGTGAGAGAGTATTTTCTAAGGCGGGGGAACTGGTATCAAAGAGGAGAAATCGCCTTGGAGCAAAGACACTACAAAAGCTGTTGCTCCTCAATAAAAATGCATAAACAAATCACTTCTTTTCTCAAGTATTTTATTTCATATGATTGAACAGTTAAGTTAACAAAATTGTGTACATAAGTCACAAATTGTAACTCTGAATTGTAACTCAAATTTGCTAAATTTTACATACCAACTCAGTTTAGCATTTACACAAACAAGGAATTTCTTTACCTGCAATGATTTTCTAACAACTGCAGGGGGCACTATTGGGTGACCGGCGCAGTATCAATACAGTGCCGACACAGTTTGTATAGTGTGTCAATACACTCCTTGAGGTATCATTATCCCATCACTATTTCCACAACAGTAAAGAACATGATCTACCTGTAAGTCATTGATATGATTTATAATGTAATTAATATGATTTACTATCATTAATATACTCAGATATTGTACTTTAGTTAAAGTAGAGGGAATATAAATACAATGTTCTGTAAATGCTCTTATTTTGAAGTGCTTCCTGTTTGCTGTTCAGCTTCACTTCTTGCTCGTCGGTCGTGTCGCACCTTCTTCTTCTTCTTTCTAAAGGTTTGTAACTCTTTGTGACTTTAGAGCTTTTAGAGACAACTCTGATTATCAATCATTGCTCAGAGAATAAGAACAACTCTTAAGTTGAACTTTTAGAGACTCAGAGACAGAGTTTAACTCTCTTCCTGTTACCTGAGATACACCTGGGGGGGGGGGGGACTGAAAAACGGCCGCTCGGTTGGCTGACGTGTGCTTCACTTGGAGGCTGTCTGAAGGTATACACAGATGGACTTGGACATTAACTACGATATTCCGTAATAAGTCTTGCAACAATAGCTGGTTTTAAATGATTTATTCGAGCAACTCGTTTGTCTTGTTGTAGTCCTCGCTGTTCGCGTCCGGATATCGCCATCGTAATCACAACCTCACACACTGGTACTGGATGTGCATCAACGTGTTCCTAAGAAGCCAAATATATCAAAAGATGTATGTAAACGACAGAAGAAAGCGATCGAAATGTGTATTTCAGTCGAAAGCCACGCACCCCACTGAAACGAGTTGATCGGGAAACAAGTTAATCCGGTGTTGCA
Organism: Notothenia rossii; assembly: GCF_949606895.1. Classification (NCBI taxonomy): domain Eukaryota; kingdom Metazoa; phylum Chordata; class Actinopteri; order Perciformes; family Nototheniidae; genus Notothenia; species Notothenia rossii. The sequence continues at coordinate 1,920,978 of NC_136902.1, forward strand.
GTACAAGTTGAGTCATGACAACTGGCGACATTCTATTATTTTCGTCATAGGAATCCGGGGCGTGTACATTGAGGACCCATTGTTGACTTACCAGGAAAGAAACATCGTTTCTCGTTTACGTTCATCTTTTGCTATATCTGCCTTCCTAAGATCACTTTGCTGCACATTCAGTACTCGTATGTGAGGTTGTGGGTGAGAGTCCGATATCGTGACGCTTACAGGGAGGTATCGAACATTACAAAGTAGGTGACTGTGTGGATGCCTGTTCAAAACATTGCAAACTTCAATAAATCATTTAAATTATATATTTGTGTCCGACTTTCATTTGTTCATCGTTCTTAATGTGATGTATAGTAGCTTTGATAGCTGTCCATACCTTCAGACAGCCTAAAAGTAAAACACAAGTTGTTTATTCACAGCCCGAACGCTCATCGAGATGACTGGATCAGTCATGACAACTTGTGATCAGCTCCGATTAAATTGTGATATCAATTCTGTAGCTAACCTCCAGGGAGCACGTTTATTTTATGAAATACCTGTATCCCTCTCATCACAACAAGACTCTACACTGAGCAGGAAAAACAATTACATACATGAAAATAACCTTGATGCATGGGAATGAAACACACAAACTAACAGATAAATCATCAGAAGAAGGCAGAGAGGAAGTAAATAACAACAGGAACACGGAAGGCAGACAGAATTGCTTAGACACGGGTGTCACATGAAATTTAAATGTTCTGGAAAGTTCCTTATACAGCTTTAGCCTTTTTTATCTCATGAAGTCCCAAAGTGACACACACTGAACAGTCTGGGTCATGGTCCTTGACATTTGCTTTTGTCTTCCCATAACAACATGTCCAAGATGTCCATGTGTCAGGCTAAAACATGTGACAGAACTAGCTAGATTTGGAAAGGTTTTTTGTTGCTAAAGTTAATATTCAAGCCATTTAAGAATAAAAATGCTTACATGACATGTCATTTGTTAAACTTTAAGCTGTCTTCGGCTCTTTTCTGCTGGAACAAATGTAAATGTCCCCCCTGTGGGACGAATAAAGGTATTCTGATTCTGATTACATTTAACCTGTTGTGGAAACATTTCTTGATGAAATTGATATGAAACAAATGCCATAAATATTGCTGTGACACATGGTGTCACATCGGGACTTTAACCCTAAACATTCACAGTAAACCCGGAGTGACATATATGCACAATTAGAAATATGATTATGGTCTGGTCAGTTAATTTAGCTGATTCAATTATATTTAGTTAACATATGCTTTATTCTTCAATTCATAGCATGTTCAAACAAATGCAAACCAAAACATCATCCTTGTGAATTAAGTTATAAATAAGAGTTACTTTACCATTAAAGCCCAGATATTTGACACTAGGGAGGTTACTTGTCAGAAATGTGTCTATTTAGTCTAAATGACGTTCCCCTTAATTTCCCCAAAAGTAGAAATGGGTCGGGGTTCTTATGGGTTAAACGTATAGGCTTAAAGGCATAATAGAACTACCGTATTCAACTTGTGCCCCGCTGGACTTACTTTTCTGTGGTTTACCGTTACTGTGACATATCAGTATAGCCACGGAAGATAGTTTGTGTGTTTAATTCCCATGCATCAAGGTTATTTTCATGTATGTCATTGTTTTTCCTGCTCAGTGTAGAGTCTTGTTGTGATGAGAGGGATACAGGTATTTCATAAAATAAACGTGCTCCCTGGAGGTTAGCTACAGAATTGATATCACAATTTAATCGGAGCTGATCACAAGTTGTCAGGACTGATCTAGTCATCTCGATGAGCGTTCGGGCTGTGAATAAACAACTTGTGTTTTACTTTTAGGCTGTGTGAAGGTATGGACAGCTATCAAAGCTACTATACATCACATTAAGAACGATGAACAAATGAAAGTCGGAAACAAATATATAATTTAAATGATTACTGAAGTTTGCAATGTTTTGAACAGGCATCCACACAGTCGCCTACTTTGTAATGTTCGATACCTCCCTGTAAGCGTCACGATATCGGACTCTCACCCACAACCTCAAATACGAGTACTGAATGTGCAGCAAAGTGATCTTAGGAAGGCAGATATAGCAAAAGATGAACGTAAACGACAAACGATGTTTCTTTCCTGGTAAGTCAACAATGGGTCCTCAATGTACACGCCCCGGATTCCTATGACGAAAATAATAGAATGTCGCCAGTTGTCATGACTCAACTTATACTGTAACACCGGAACACCGGCCGTTCTGTGATTTTCCAGAACACACAGATACTACCGGCTATTATCAATCATTAGGTAATAACTCAGAGACCCTCTCTCTTTATTTGTGTGTGTGTGTGTGTGTGTGTGTGTGTGTGTGTGTGTGTGTGTGTGTGTGTGTGTGTGTGTGTGTGTGTGTGTGTGTGTGTGTGTGTGTGTGTGTGTGTGTGTGTGTGTGTGTGTGTGTGTGTGTGTGTGTGTGTGTGTGTGTGTGTGTGTGTGTGTGTGTGTGTGTGTGTGTGTGTGTGTGTGTGTGTGTGTGTGTGTGTGTGTGTGTTCCTCGTCACATGACTAGCGAAGTATTTAAAGATAAACATCACAAAAAAGGTACAAATGTGGAAATATAAAGAAGAATACGTTAATAATAATACAAATCATTTTTTGAATACTAAAATAATAAATGTGGAAATGTAAACATTTAATTTGTAATTAAAGGAAACAACACTAATGTTCCTCCCTCAGCCACCAGGGGGCGATACATCCCACAGCCTCACTCACAGGTGAACTGATTAATCAAATAAATCAAAAAACAAATAATTTTAAAAATGCAAAAATAAAACATTAAAAGCCAAAGTAAACAGAGATAAGAGTTGAAGAGAAGGACATTGAAGATGTTTGAATTCAATAAAAACAATTACAATCCTATAAGAAAATATATGAAGCTGAATAAAAAAAAAATAAGAACATTTAAAAAATACAATAAAAGGTCAAATGGTATTTACATAATATCTGTTGGAGTATAAAGCTCAGGGTTCACACGTTCATTGAAAACTTGGAAAAGTCATGGAAATTCAAAATGCAAATTCCAGGCCCTGGAAAAGTTATCGAAAACAATATTTTTCCCAAAGTTTTGGAAAAGTCATTGAAATGTAACTAAAGTTGCGTCAAATATAATTTACATTTGATCTAATCGCTGAAATAATCTGCGGTCGCGAGCTGTTATGTGCCATCATGACGCGCATGGTGTTATTTTTTTATATATGAAGCGAGAGCTGTGTGCTCGAGTCTTCCTGCCTGTCGGGCCGGCTGAACTCTGCTGCTCCGGGATGAGGGCCAGCTACATTATCTACGGTGCGTTTGTTATCTGTGCGGAGTCACTGTGGCACAGACTGCACCGCTGGTAAACAGCTGTTAGGAATACTCTGTTACAGTAAAAGTCCTGCATTCAAAATGTTCCTCAAGTGAAAGTAGAAAAGTATTCTCATCAAAATATAGTGAAAGACAGTGAAAGTAGTCATTTTGCAGGTTGGTCCATTTCAGAATAATATATATGATATGTTTTATAATGATTGATCATGAAAGTGTTCTCAAAGCTGCTAAAGGTGCAGCTAGTTTGAATGACTTTGTATACTGCAGGGTAGCTGGTGGATTTACTCCAGGTGGAACTAAAGTCTGATTTAACACTTGATTATATTTCACATCATTCATCCACATCTGAGAAGTAACTAAAGGTATTAAATACATGGAGTGGAGTAGAAGTATCCATGTACCTCTGAACTGTAGAGGGGTAGAAGAACAAAGTAGCAAAACATTGAAATACTTAAATAAAGTACAAGTATCTCAAAATTGTGCCCAAGTATAGTACTTGTTGAGTTTATGAACTTAGTTACTTTACACCATGTGGCTATAAAGATAGAAAGACTAAGCCTTGCACAGAGGCATGAAAATACATTTTCAAAATACTCAACAGTGCTGCCAAAATTATAAACTGACTGCTACACAATTAAAATAAATGCTTTAATATATTTCTATTAGATGTGACTCTTTGGCGTGTCTGTTATTGTTAACACTGCTGCTTTAGTTGTTCTGCTGAAATCCTCTGATATTCTGTGGGGTGGGGGGGTCGGGGGCTCGGATCCTTGTCACCTTTTTCATACCTGATGAGTTTGCATCCCTGACTACTTTGCTTCAGCGTGTAGAAGCTAGTAAGCCTACTATTTGATTTGTTTTAGATAGGCACAACATGTTTCATATGCAGACCTTATTTTCCTCTTCCATGTTCAAATAAACCATTTTCAGTGGTAATTTGTTTTTGGTCATGGAAAATGAGGTAAAGGTCATGGAGAAGTCATGGAGAAGTCATGGAGAAGTCATGGAGAAGTCATGGAGAAGTCATTGAGAGGTCATTGAGAAGTCATTGAGAAGTCATGGAGAAGTCATGGAGAGGTCATTGAGAAGTCATTGAGAAGTCATGGAGAAGTCATGGAGAAGTCATTGAGAAGTCATTGAGAAGTCATGGAGAAGTCATGGAGAAGTCATGGAGAGGTCATTGAGAAGTCATTGAGAAGTCATGGAGAAGTCATGGAGAGGTCATTGAGAAGTCATTGAGAAGTCATGGAGAAGTCATTGAGAAGTCATGGAGAAGTCATGGAGAAGTCATGGAGAAGTCATGGAGAAGTCATTGAGAAGTCATGGAGAAGTCATGGAGAAGTCATTGGTGAAAAAGTGTATGAACCCTGAAAGATGAGTAAATACAATATAATAATTCATGTATAAATACAACAGGTACAAAATAAAAATATGAACATGAACATTTAAACAGTATTAATTAAAGAAAACAATACGTGAAAATACAAAGAGGAATAAATGAAAGGGAATGTAAAAAATAATACAATTAATAAATATAGTCAACAGGAGTGGTGATAAAAAGAGCTCACAATAAATGAAACAGTTGAAGAATATAAATACTATATAAATAATAAGAAAATGAAAATGATACATAGACAAATAATAACTATATAAATATAAAAGTGAATAAATGGATTGATAAATAGGAATCAATAAAACACTCTCTATGGCATGACTTTTTATTTTGGGAGGAAAAAAATGTTTCACCATGTGTTTTAGAAGCTTAGGGGTCCCTGATTATTATATACATTATAAAATGTGACCCCCCCCCCCACACCATCAGGGCAACACTGTGCTACGAGGGTATTGAAACACCAAGGATTTCAGAAGAAATAGAAAAAACGTGTGTGGGTGTCCTTTATACAGTCTATGTTGTGAATTTATTCCAGGTGTGACCTAGACCTGAACCTGGACCTGAACCTGAACCTGGACCTGGACCTGGACCTGGACCTGAACCTGAACCTGGACCTGGACCTGAACCTGAACCTGGACCTGGACCTGGACCTAGACCTGGACCTGGACCTGAACCTGGACCTGGACCTGAAGCTGGACCTGGACCTGGACCTGGACCTGGACCTGAGTCCCGTTGTGTTTCCTCAAAGAGTGACCGCTCAATGGAGCCTCAATCTGCTGATGGGGGGTAAGAATTTCAAACGGACTGAAAGCCATTTGAGTCAGTTGTTGTCTGTGTTGAAGCTTCTGTGTAACCTTCAGGAAATCCTGGTTATTAGCGACGTCGGTGGGCGTTAAGTGAACTGCAGTTAGCATCCTGGACATGAACTCAGTGACGTTCTCCACTAAAGCAGGGGTCTGCAACCTTTTTGACCAAAAGAGCCATTTTGCTCCTTTTTCCAAAAAATGTTTTTGTCTGGAGCCGCAAAACATATTTCATAGCTTGATAGCTAATAAAGTTGTATTTATTGTTATAGCAGACAAAAACTACAGTTTTTTTGCATTTATTAGGCTTTTTATTACATTATATAAAACTGTTAACCTCTAATAAGAAACAAAGAACTCCTATAAGGAAAATAAAAAATAATACACAGGCCTACTTTAAAATAAATTAAACACAGCACTTGGGGAGTCCTCTGCACATTTGAAGGAAACAAATATATTATTAAAATGGGCCCACTTTGAAATAAATAAAACAGATAGCTGCATCCTAAAAAGAGTTAAAGGTAGGGTTGATAAGAATGGAGAAACCAGCTCGAGTGCGCTAGAATTTGAAAATACACAACCGGAAAAAATAGGCCTCTTCCTTCAGACTTTCTCACAGAGCCCCTCCTCCAACACATACGAACGCACACATGACCAATGAGGGCACGAGATAAGTTTGTGCACAGATGGAAGGCTGACAGGCAGGTAGGCCATCCAGTTACTTGAGGTTGAGGTTATTCACCCGCAGGAAAAGGTGCTCGCGCGGGACCGTAGCAGGATGTGACGCATATTTGAGTTGACCTAATTAAAACCGTTTTATTTTTTATTTATGTGTCACAGTATCACCTCAAAACACAAGATACGAAACATTTTCAACCATCCAACAAAATATAAATAGTCCTACAAATACTTTTATTTTATTTCCTTCTTATTTTTGTCTAAGCTCAAGGGAGCCAGAGCAGAGGGCTTAAAGGGCCGCGGGTTGCCGACCCCTGGGTTAAGGGAACTGCAGTTAGCATCCTGGACATGAACTCAGTGACGTTCTCCACTAAAGAGATGTGTTTACGTTAGCTTCACACTGCTGGCTGTAGAGCAGCTGAAGAGACGCGAGGCACTTTGGAGATAAACTTCACGTCTTTAGGATTTACTCTGAACATCTTCCAGAGTCCTTCACATAGAGAGCAGTCCACCGGCTGATAGAGGAGACTCAGAGAGTCTGGAAGGTTCATCTGTTGGGAAACACAGAGCGATTTATAACATTACATTGAAAAGAGTGACTTTAGATTTAACACATTTTCATCAGTTTTTCTCCAGCGGTTCAATGTATGGGCGGTGGTAGCAAAGTCCGTAGGGACTTGGCTTGGGAACCAGAGAGTCACCGGTTCAAGACCCCAGAAGACCAAGTGCTACCCAGGTGTCCCTGAGCAAGGCAGCGTTCCCTACACTGCTCCCCGGGCCCGTACATATGGCAGCCCACTGCTCCTAACACTAGGATGGATCAAATGCAGAATGTACATTTCCCCTCTGTGGGACGATGAAGAGCTCCTTCTTCTTCTCTTGATGCCTCTGTTTCTGTTTCAGGGTCCAGCAGCAGAGACCGGACTCTCCCAGCTGTCTGTCCCTAAAGAGCGACCGGTCGAAGGACGACGTCATGGACTTCAAAGGACGACCTCCATCTGCTGATCAGAAGTAAGCTGTAACTCACAGTAAGAGTCCTGTTGTTATGATAGAAGCAGACTTGATTACTGCAACAGAGTTTTTACAGACAACTAAAGCTCATCCAGAATACTGCCGCCCGAGACTTCTTACTTTCCTCTAATATTCATGTCACCATCAGATGGCTTAAACAACATTAACATTTCACACAACCTCACTAAAGTGGATCAAATATAATTTTACAGATAGCAGTACATGTCTCAGTTTTTAATTTCCATTACGATCTGTTCACACATTAGCAACACAGAGCGGTTTATACCATTACATTATTAAATATAGTGACTTTAGATTTAACATATTTTCATCAGTTTTCTCCAGCGTGCCAATGTCTGCATCTGTTTCTGTTTCAGGGTCCAGCAGCAGAGACCAGACTCTCCCAGCTGTCTGTCCTTCAAGAGCGACCGGTCGAAGGTCGACTTCATAAACTTTAAAGGAAGACCTCCATCTGCTGATCAGAAGTAAGCTGTGACTCATAGTAACGAGTAGCTCAACGTTTCTGCCCATTCACTTTGAATGGGGTGACGTCACGCTTCGCCGAACTGCATTGTGGGAGCGAAGCGTAACTTTGCTTGCGTTGCTTGCTGCAAAAGTTGAGCAATGTTCAACTTTTGAAGCTTCGGCGGAAGCGTCAGCCAATCGAATCATCTGCCAGTACAAACTCTAGCCAATCAAACCGCGTCCTTTTGTGTCCGGGGCGGGAGATTCATGTGATTGGTTGTTGGTCGAGTTTCAGCCCCCCCCCCCCCACCGGCAAGCTTCAACGCACGCCGCTGTGTGGACGGGCCATAAGAGTCCGGTTATCATAGAATAAAACCAGTTTGTATAAAGTCTCATCCGACCCCTTCTCTTGTCCAAAGTTGTAGTGACCACGATATCCATTAGTTTTGTGTCCTTTGTTTGTGATTCACTCGTGGGGCTGACCGACGAATAGACGCTTGTAGTTTGAGAGAAACAATATAAATGTCCAGATGCGATTGAAAAGTAAGATAGTTTATTCCAAAAGAGGCAAAAATAAATAAACGTTTTTAAACAAACTATTTGTCCTATAAACTGATATTTCAATGTTAAAGGCAGAAGAACCAAGCTGTGACGCTCCCAACCAGCAAGGTCTAAGAACTGTTTGCTCCAGTCAGCCACACCAGTAGGCTGCAGCACCTCTCCTTTTATGCTGCAGCCCCTCCACCTGCAGAGTAATCTCAGGAAATGGCTCCCACATAACCGGCCTCTAATTGTATTTTGGAGTACCACAAAAACAATGATCAAATATACAAAAAGGAGCCTATACAGTCAGGATTTCTATTCATTTCATGAATCCAGTCATCTATCAATATGAGTTGTGTGGTGTTACTCATCCTGTCTACATGATATCATCGTGCCATCAGCGGAAGAAGACTCTTTGCTGCCGTCACTCTTCACATTCTAACAGCAGACAGATCTTGGTGATTGGCCTCTCCAGCACACTGGTCTGTGTTTTGACAGCTCGAACCAGTCCTTTAGTGTCTGCCATAGCTTCTAGCACTCTTCCCAGGATCCACGAGCCACGGGGAGCAGTAGGTTCAACTACCATACATCTCCAGGTTTAAAGCTTCTCTTCTCCTTGCACCATTTCTGTCTTTCTTGCATGAGGGGTAAGTATTCCCGGCACCAGCGTTTCCAGAATAAGTCTGCCATGTTTGCACCTGTTTCCATCGGCGTCTTATGTACAGGTCCTTCTTGTCAAAAACTCCAGGGGGCAGAATTGGCTTGGTTTTTAAAAGCAAGATGTGATTTGGGGTTAGAGGCTCCAGGTCTTGAGGGTCATTTGAGACTGTTGTGATTGGTCGACTGTTCAAAATGGCCTCTACCTCACATAAAAGGGTTTGTAGCCCTTCTTCATCCAAAGTCTGCTGCTTCAAAACAGAATAGAGAACCTGCCTCACCAACCCATTCTCACAAAAAAACGTGTAATGACTACGTTGGTCCACAACGTAGGACGTAGTATTTATACAAAAACGCCTCTGAAATGGTAAGATCCCTACGTTTTTTTTCACCATTCATTCCAATGGCTGGCGTCTATGTCACGTGATCTTCACATTTCTCCCTGCAGAAAAAAAAAACATGGCCGAGATTCGTTCTATTCTCGGTGGAAAATGCCTATTTTAAGGTTAGTTTGGGCATTAAAATGCGTTTTGATGTCATTTGATGCGAGAAATATGAGTTGTTATTTCAGATGATGTGTGCAGTGGATGCACATGATCTTTAGTTTGCTAGTTATTACGAAGATTACTTCAGGAAACTGTGTCCATACAACGTTTTCATTGTTACCAAGGTGGTTGCTAGGGACGCTGCTATCGATATTATTTCTGTTATGTTGTGTAACTGTTTAATTGTGTTATCTTTATTGCTACCCCCTTCCCCGTCAATGTATAGTGTTGGTCCACAGCGCAAACGTATTAGTTTAACAAAATCTGCATCTAAAATTGTGGCATAGATACGTTTTTTTTTTCTTTTTCTGCCTTCTCAAGATCTTCCAGAGTAATGGTCTGTCCACCCGGTGTGGCCTTCATGTTTTCTATTTTCTGCTCAACATTGCTTTTGTTTTGAGCATCGGTGTTGGAGTCCTTTAAAGTGGAAATAAGCTCTTTTCTCCTTTGAACGAGCCGCTTCAAGCCTTCTTTGAACTTCAGGACCCATGCTACTGCAGCTTTCACTTTTCTCCAGCTGCAGAAATGCATGAGTAGCTTGCCTGTAGGATTTTCTGTGACTATAACTGTGTTGACTATAGCATTTCTTTTGACCTCTAAATCATCACAGGAGAGAGGGATGGATTCCAGGGGAAACAGCGGCCAGTCCTTTTCTGACTTCCAGAGCATTTCTGGGCCATGGATCCATGTTCTGTTCTCCATAAATGTGTCGGCCTTTTGTCCTCTAGAGGCGACATCAGCAGGATGGATCTTTGTGTTCACGTAGTGCCATTGGGTTATCTCTGTGGACTCCCTGATGATGGAGATCCTGTTTGCAACAGATGTGTGAAACCTTGTGTGTTGGTTCACGATGTATTTGAGCACAGATTGGCTATCAGTCCATAACATAGAGCTTTCCAACTGTAGTTGCAACTCTGCTCTGAGTAATGTGTCCACTCTTGTAGCCAGCACTGCAGCAGCAAGCTCCATCCTGGGGATTGTGATCTTCTTGAGAGGAGCTACTCTTGCCTTTCCCATCATGAATGCCACGTGAATGTTGTTATTGTGGTTCACCAGTCTCAAGTAGCTCACTGTGCCGTACCCCTGCTCACTTGCATCCCAGAAATGGTGTAGTTGTGCTTGGATCTGTTGGCCAAAGTCTTTGGGCTTGATGCACCTTTTTACCTTGAAGTCAGTCATCTTCTGAAGATCTACCTTCCATGTAACCCACTGCTTAGAAAGCTTCTCAGGTATGTTCTCATCCTAACCGTAGCTAGTTCTACACAGCTCTTGTAATAGCAACTTGGCAGGCAGAGTGAAGGGTGCAAGGAACCCAAGAGGATCATAGATGGAGCTCACCATGGATGATATTCCTCTCCTTGTGTGTGGTTGTGGCTTGATGCTGACATTGAATGTAAAATGGTCCTCTTCCACACACCATTGCACTCCAAGTGTTCTCTCAAAAATACCAGCTCACTAAATCACAACCGCTTAAACCAACTACAAACTACTACCGCAGATTGGGCAGAGAACAAGTCTGAGAAAGTTAAATCCCCCATGTGACGTAATATGACGCGTTTGACGTATGACGTTAAAAAAAGCAATTTTTAGTAGCAGAGCTCAAAACGGCTCCTTTTCCTCTGAATTCCTTATGTCTTGTAAAACATATCAAATCCTGCATTAACATTTTTAATTGTAATTTTCAGGCAAGGTTAAGCATAAATGTAGTAAAAAAAAACCTGCAAGTTGCTCTTTAACAACCTATCAATGTGTCATACCCACTTAACGGGAAGAAACTCAGCTAACTAACGATACAAACCATTTTTACCGTAACAAAACACAAGTCTCACAAGAAGTGTCTAAATGAGCCCTGAACGAAAGAATGCTAACGCACTTAGCAAAGAACTCACGGTAGAAAAAACATATACTTATCGGATCTGCACAAACAAGACATTAGCTAGCAAGCTGAGATTCCACAGATTCTAGGGGTATAAGTATCATCACTGAGCGATCAAAACTCGCGGCATGGGAAGCGAACCCAGACAACACACAACGTAGCTTTACGGAGCAAAATCGGGAAATATGTCTTACCTTTTGCTGTTTCTGATCAATAGTTGTGTTCAATGGCATTAAAACGATAAAAACGCTGCTGCAGGTTAATCCAATGTGTCTGTGTCACTTTGAAATGATTACGGATAATCCATCTTCATATGTATGTCAATAACGGAGATTTAATATACTGTATAGCTGCTACGAGAGTGTATGACAGCTTCCTGTTTTGGGCATTCTGGCTACGCATCACTCTATTCACCAATGGTAATCTTTAGATGGATTTTAGGAACTTCCCTCTCGATTCTATTGGCTCTAACGGTTAAAAAGAGGTGTCAATCATCAAAATCAACCGAGGGGGGCCAGAGATATGGAAAATGCACCCAAATGACCCCAGAAGTGTTTTTTTTTCTAAACCTCTCTAAAAAGGTCAAATGTCACTTGTTTTCTATCAATCTTGATACAGGGTACTTATTATATGTTATAGTTTGGATTCCTAAAGCTTTTAGTCTACTATCCCATCATTCAAGGGTGTTTTTCACTGTAAGTAATGGTTTATTTTTGGACGGACACAATAATTTACATGTTTTTACTATGTTCAATCTGAAATTACTTTACAATAAAAACATCTATATTGATTCTGACTCTTCTACATCCAACTCACAGGTTTATCATTACTTTGAGAAAAAAGATGATTAATTTACTCCTTTTAGAAGATATGGTCATTTGTTCTGGGAATGTCATTTTCGAGCCTGAGACCTGAAAGCAGGCTCAGGGGTTAACAGGTTAAGTGAACTGCAGTTAGCATCCTGGACATGAACTCAGTGACGTTCTCCACTAAAGAGATGTGTTTACGTTAGCTTCACACTGCTGGCTGTAGGGCAGCTGAAGAGACGCGAGGCACTTTGTAGATAAACTTCACGTCTTTAGGATTTACTCTGAACATCTTCCAGAGTCCTTCACATAGAGAGCAGTCCACCGGCTGATAGAGGAGACTCAGAGAGTCTGGAAGGTTCATCTGTTGGGAAACACAGAGCGATTTATACCATTACATTGAAAAGAGTGACTTTAGATTTAACATATTTTCATCAGTTTTTCTCCAGCGGTTCAACGTATGGGCGGTGGTGGCAAAGTCCGTAGGGACTTGGCTTGGGAACCAGAGAGTCACCGGTTCAAGACCCCAGAAGACCAAGTGCTACCCAGGTGTCCCTGAGCAAGGCAGCGTTCCCTACACTGCTCCCCGGGCCCGCACATATGGCAGCCCACTGCTCCTAACACTAGGATGGATCAAATGCAGAATGTACATTTCCCCTCTGTGGGACGATGAAGAGCTCCTTCTTCTTCTCTTGATGCATCTGTTTCTGTTTCAGGGTCCAGCAGCAGAGACCAGACTCTCCCAGCTGTCTGTCCCTCAAGAGCGACCGGTCGAAGGGAGCCATCATGAACTTTAAAGGACGACCTCCATCTGCTGATCAGAAGTAAGCTGTAACTCACAGTAAGAGTCCTGTTGTTATGATAGAAGCAGACTTGATTACTGCAACAGAGTTTTTACAGACAACTAAAGCTCATCCAGAATACTGCCGCCCGAGACTTCTTACTTTCCTCTAATATTCATGTCACCATCAGATGGCTTAAACAACATTAACATTTCACACAACCTCACTAAAGTGGATCAAATATCGTTTTACAGATAGCAGTACATGTCTCAGTTTTTAATTTCCATTACGATCTGTTCACACATTAGCAACACAGAGCGATTTATACCATTACATTATTAAATATAGTGACTTTAGATTTAACATATTTTCATTAGTTTTCTCCAGCGTGCCAATGTCTGCATCTGTTTCTGTTTCAGGGTCCAGCAGCAGAGACCAGACTCTCCCAGCTGTCTGTCCTTCAAGAGCGACCGGTCGAAGGATGACATCATAAACTTTAAAGGAAGACCTCCATCTGCTGATCAGAAGTAAGCTGTAACTCATAGTAACGAGTAGCTCAACGCTTCTGCCCATTCACTTTGAATGGGGTGACGTCACGCTTCGCCGAACTGCATTGTGGGAGCGAAACGTAGCTTTGCTCGCGTTGCTCGCGTTGCTCGCGTTGCTTGCGTTGCTTGCGTTGCTTGCTGCAAAAGTTGAGCAATATTCAACTTTTGAAGCTTCGGCGGAAGCGTCAGCCAATTGAATCATCTGCCAGTACAAGCTCTAGCCAATCAAACCGCGTGCTTTTGTGTCCGGGGCGGGAGATTCATGTGATTGGTTGTTAGTCGAGTTTCAGCCCCCCGCCGGCAAGCTTCAACGCACGCCGCTGTGTGGACGGGCCGTAAGAGTCCGGTTATGATAGAATAAAACCAGTTTGTATAAAGTCTCATCCGACCCCTTCTCTTGTCCAAAGTTGTAGTGACCACGATATCCATTAGTTTTGTGTCCTTTGTTTGTGATTCACTCGTGGGGCTGACCGACGAATAGACGCTTGTAGTTCGAGAGAAAAAATATAAATGTCTAGATGCGATTGAAAAGATAGTTTATTCCAAAAAAGGCAAAAATAAATAAACGTTTTTAAACAAACTATTTGTCATATAAACTGATATTTCAATGTTAAAGGCAGAAGAACCAAGCTGTGACGCTCCCAACCAGCAAGGTCTAAGAACTGTTTACTCCAGTCAGCCAGTAGGCTGCAGCACCTCTCCTTTTATGCTGCAGCCCCTCCACCTGCAGAGTAACACACTCAAATTAAATAATAAATAATATACACCACAGAATCTCAGGTTATACTCTAAAAAGATAAGATACTATAATCTAAGGAAATGGCTCCTACCAAAGTGTTTAGTTGTGAACGTCCACACTGGGAGGGGCAGTGAAACTCCATCTGAAAACTCAGGCTGTTCAGAAGCTGTTCCACCATCTCTCAAACACTTCTGATGGAGGAGACTGAGCCTTCATCAAAGTCACAACCAGCTCTACTGCCAGGTGAACCCTGACCCCTGCTGTGGTGCTGGAGGTGGAGCTGGGGGGGTAACGGGGGCTGGTGTAAGAACTGTCCCTAGGTCTGTCCTCTTCCTGATGAACAGCTGTTAGCCAGCTGCAGAGTCCAGTCTCTATCCACACAGCCACGTTCCAGGAAGACCAGAATGAAGGATGGACAGAATCCTCTTCAACAGTAGCTGGAAATAAATATTCCTGTAGTGCAAAGTTCCCGCTGACGCACAGGACCACCAGCCTGTTTCCCTGTCCTCCTTTACCCTGAGTGTGTCTCTGTGTGGACAGACATCATGTGAGCTAATGCTTCATGGTTCCTCCACAGAGGGGACCAGGAGAGCTGGGAGGTTCCCGGTGGTCAGTCTGCCCAGCAGCATCAGACACAGCTGGACTCCATATTCACGGTGAGTACATGTACTCCAGATACTTGACCTCTCTTCTGTTCACAGTCATCTCCATGCTGCACTTTCAGAGAGTCAGTCTGTCCGGATCTGATGTTTGGATCCATGGTTTATAGTTTGTGTCCTTCATGTGATGTTCCAGCTGCTGGAGGACCACATCGTCACCTTTGTGAAGAGCGAGCTGAAGAAGTTCCAGAAGGCTCTGAGTTCAAATTACCCAGAAGGCTTAGAGAGTCAGAGTGAGGATGAGGAGGTGTTGGAGGATGAGGATGAAGAGCAGAGGAGGAGCAGAGAGGCATTCCTGAACATCACACTGCACTTCCTGAGGAGCATGAAGCAGGAGAAGCTGGCTGACCGTCTGCAGAGCAGTAAGAGGGTTTCTATAGAGAGTTAACACTCTGGATAAATGTCTCCTCTGCTGATGTCTCAAGAGACCAACATATATCCATACTTCATTCAGAGAACCAGAGTTACAGTGTGACCTCATGATCTTTTGTTGTGTGTTCTTTCAGGAACTCGTGCTGGAGTCTGTCAGCGTAAACTTAAGTCCACCCTGAAGGAGAGGTTCCAGTGTGTGTTTGAGGGCATTGCTAAAGCAGGAAACCCAACCCTTCTGAACCAGATCTACACAGAGCTCTACATCACAGAGGGGGGGTCTGCAGAGGTCAATGATGAACATGAGGTCAGACAGATTGAAACAGCATCCAGGAAACCAGACAGACCAGAAACAACCATCAGACAAGAAGACCTCTTTAAAGCCTCACCTGGAAGAGATGCACCAATCAGAGCAGTGCTGACAAAGGGCGTGGCTGGCATTGGGAAAACAGTTTTAACACAGAAGCTCACTCTGGACTGGGCTGAAGGCAAAGCCAACCAGGACATCCAGTTCATATTTCCATTCACCTTCAGAGAGCTGAATGTGGTGAGAGAGAACAAGTACAGCTTGGTGGAACTTGTTCATCACTTCTTCTCTGAAACCAGAGACGCAGGAATCTGCAGGTTTGATCAGTTCCCGGTTGTGTTCATCTTTGACGGTCTGGATGAGAGTCGACTTCCTCTGGACTTCCTCAACACTGAGATCCTGACTGATGTCACAGAGTCCACCTCAGTGGATGTGCTGCTGACAAACCTCATCAGGGGGAAGCTGCTTCCCTCTGCTCGCCTCTGGATAACCACACGACCTGCAGCAGCCAATCAGATCCCTCCTGAGTGTGTGGACATGGTGACAGAGGTCCGAGGGTTCACTGACCCACAGAAGGAGGAGTACTTCAGGAAGAGATTCAGAGATCAGGAGCAGGCCGGCACCATCATCTCCCACATCAAGACCTCACGAAGCCTCCACATCATGTGCCACATCCCAGTCTTCTGCTGGATCTCTGCTTCAGTTCTGGAGGAGGTGTTGAAAACCAGAGGGGGGGGAGAGCTGCCCAAGACCCTGACTGAGATGTACATCCACTTCCTGGTGGTTCAGTCCAAAGTGAAGAACATCAAGTATGATGGAGGAGCTGAGACAGATCCACACTGGAGTCCAGAGAGCAGGAAGATGATGGAGGCTCTGGGGAAACTGGCTTTTGAGCAGCTGCAGAAAGGCAACCTGATCTTCTATGAGTCCGACCTGACAGAGTGTGGCATCGATATCAGAGCAGCCTCAGTGTACTCAGGAGTGTTCACACAGGTCTTTAGAGAGGAGAGAGGACTGTACCAGAGGGACAAGGTGTTCTGCTTCGTCCATCTGAGCGTTCAGGAGTTTCTGGCTGCTCTTCATGTCCATCTGACCTTCATCACCTCTGGAGTCAACCTGCTGGTAGAAGAACCAACAACCTCCTGGCTGCTTAAAGTATTCAGACCCAAACCTAAACCCAAACCTAAACCTAAACCCAAACCTAAACTAACAGATCTCTACCAGAGTGCTGTGGACCAGGCCTTACAGAGTCCAAACGGACACCTGGACTTGTTCCTGCGCTTCTTCCTGGGTCTTTCTCTGCAGACCAATCAGAAACTCCTACGAGGCCTGCTGACACAGACAGGAAGTGGCTCAGAGACCAATCAGAAAACAGTCCAGTACATCAAGAAGAAGATGGATGAGGATCTGTCTGCAGAGAGGAGCATCAACCTGTTCCACTGTCTGAATGAACTGAATGATCGTTCTCTAGTGGAGCAGATCCAACAGTCCCTGAGTTCAGGAAGTCTCTCCACAGATAATCTGTCTCCTGCTCAGTGGTCAGCTCTGGTCTTCATCTTACTGTCATCAGGAGAAGATCTGGACGTGTTCGACCTGAAGAGATACTCTGCTTCAGAGGAGGCTCTTCTGAGGCTGCTGCCAGTGGTCAAAGCCTCCAACAAAGCTCTGTGAGTACAGAGATCATTTGATTTAGAGAATCAGTTATTAACACACTGCTGTCTTCTGAATAACTGTTGTCCTCATCGTCTCTTCAGGCTGAGTGGCTGTAACCTGTCAGAGAGAAGCTGTGCAGCTCTGTCCTCAGTCCTCAGCTCCCAGTCCTCTAGTCTGAGAGATCTGGACCTGAGTAACAACGACCTGCAGGATTCAGGAGTGAAGCTGCTGTCTGCTGGACTGGAGAGTCCACACTGTGAACTGAAGACTCTCAGGTCAGAGACCAGAACACTTTGACTCAGCCAACAATCAGCCCTGCTGTGTGGTGTGGGAATACCATCATCAAAAACATCATTCAAGAGAAACACAACACAATATATCAGTCACAATTCACTAAATGGTTCTTGGCACAAACTTCTTTCAAGTTCAAAAACATCCCCCCTTGTGACACACAGAAACAAAACAAAGGGCTGGGCCCCTCACTAGAGGTGAGGTATATTGCCTCATAGATCAATCAAATGTAGGTAAATGAATCTTGATACTTGAATATGCTTTATGAAAAACACAGCCTACAGATGTAGCGATTCATTTCAGAAAGTTTGAAACGCGAGGGCCGTGATTGGTACGTGATCTGCCCTCGCTCAAGGGAAAACCTCCAGCTTGACTTGAGACCGCCCCCGTGATAGATAAATGTAATTATAATGAAGCCAGCTGCAATGGATCATTGATCCACCAGGGGGTGCAGTGGGGTTCCACACTGGAGCTCATGTGAAATAAAGTGAGATACAGTACGCTGGATGTACAGCGGAACTTTGTTAAGATCCATATGTCACGGATATCATACTCTGTGCTAAATAAGACACATGTACTCATTTACAAAACATCAACATGTTGTTATTTAACAAAATAATTTATTATAATATATAAAAACAGAACACCATGCGTGTCATGATGGCACATAACAGCTCACGGCCGCAGATTACTCCGGGTCCCAGCCCCCCCCATACCCCAAAAATATTTGTATTGCAGATCTACATGAATCACACAAACGACTTATTTTGGATTCAAAACGGCGAATTTCGCCGAAAGGTGAAAAGTTTGCATCACTGAACATAGACAGAGCACAACTGAAACATATCATCTGAAACGATGTAACAACATAATACACTTGTGGGGATGCTTGGGATGTGAGGAGTGAGGGACACGGCTTAGAACGGGCGTGTCGCCTGGCAGGACAGGAGAGTGTGTGCACCAGTCTGCCTTGATCTATGAATTCATGTCCGTGACACTCACTGCTGCCCACAGCTGTTTCATAGAAGGAAATTCCTTCACTTCATGAAAGTGTTTTAACCACACACACCTCTACTACACACACATGACGGGTGTTATTTTCCCCATAAGGAACAAGTCGCTGCAAATTATCCCGCTTATTACACGGCCACATTCTCAACAAAGTAACGACATGACTCCCAATATTAATTTAAATGCTTTTATGGATTTAGAAAATGTTTTTATTGATTTAAAAAATAGTTGTATGTATTGATTTAAAAAATAGTTGTATGTATTGATTTAAATTGACATGCATCCGCTAAGAAAAATAGTCCGTTGTTACAGTTTTTTAAACAGTCTGAATGAAACGGCAGCTCTCAGCTGTGTATTTACACAACTAATGGCCCATCAACCACAGCTCTCTCCCCCCCTTCCCCCCTGATCTTTCTTCCCCAGCAGCTAAATTAACGGTAGGTTACTCTGAGTGACAAGCTTACAGTTAGACACAACACTGTCATTGCAAGTGACCCTCAGTTAGTTGACTTTTATGTTCAACTGCTAAATTCGTTACTGATAAAAAAGGGCTTCTACTGTACCTAATTACCTTAACACTAGAACCGCCAGAGGTTTTTGTATAGGCCTACCTAAACCCGTCAAATCCCGCTATTAGAATGCAATTTTTAACAACATAGGGTGCTACATAACACACTTTCAGGAAAAGTCAGGGACTGGGAGACTTTAATATTTTATTGAAAAAAAGTTACATTGCACACACACAACACACATCACACAAAATGACCCGATTGGCGGTTCTAGTGTTAAATAAACTCAGTAATTAATGAAACCAGTTCAATACGCATTATTCTTATTCTTATCATTCTTTATGAGCGCAGAAATAGTCTTAAAATCAGATCTGTTTTTTAAATGAAATCTGACGGCAGGCAGTTAGCTCTGATCACCTATTCTAAATGCGCCGCACCTAATCGCTGGCCATTCAGCCACAGACACTGTTCGAAATGGGGGGGAGCTAGGAGGAGCTTGGCTCCCCCGAAGAGGGAGGGAGCTCCCCTGAAGGCTGACTTTGAGATAAATAGGGGGAGCCCAAAACAATCGTGCATATTTGTGTCACACAGATTAGAAATGTTGAGTTTCCGTAAATAACAGTTCTTGAAATAAATAATAGTTATTGTTCATTACAGTTTCTGAATATTTGTTTTATATTTGTGAATATGTCTGGGTGTTGCCATCTGTACGTGGCGGCGCTGCATTCTTACTTACGTTGCTATGGTTATGGCGGTGATGCCGGCGCGGTATTTGAAATGTTCATATTGATATTTTTTTAACTCTGGCTGTGTAATAAAAAAATATGGCAAAACGAAAACAGCCAAGCGTCACAGCTTTTGGATTCAGAAGCAAAGAAGCGAAGGAGTCTAAAAATGACAACGTGAACGGAAAACAACTTTTAGTTGGTCGGCTGTAAGCGGCGTTAGGGTCGAGTTTGACAGCTCCACACCGAGGGACAGGCCTGCCGATGCGGAGCCTGAAGAGGCTTCAACAACGGCCACATCCGCCGGCATAGTGACACCGTCTGTATTAGTAGAAGAGTGTTTTTATAGCAATTGATCGCATCCGCGCTGCTGCGCCAGTCAACAGAGCGTGCGTGTGACATATTTAGTAGCAGGATGTGCTCTGAAAAATAGGGCTCCCCGAAAGCAAATGGGTAATTCGAACACTGACAGAGCTCCCTCTATACAAATCAAACTGTAGACGGTGTGAAAGCACCTATTGTTTTAAATAATGGTCTGAATGTGACCTGTGAGCCTTCTGAATTACCGTGGGACAGCACATTCTAAACTAAAATGTTCAATCAATAAAGTAACATCTTATCTTATCTTAATAATATCTTCATATTAATAATAATAATAAATCATACAGTATGTGTCCGAAAGGGAGCAGGAGGAAGCAAACACAAAAATATACTGCATATTAAAGCAAACGATTGTAAAGGTAAAAGTATGAGCATAACAAATAAAGAAGTGTAATGTAAACATTTACATTATAATTATGATTATTTAATATATAAAGACTATATATTATTGAATTACAAGATTAGATATACTTTAGTTGATCTAAAATATTGATGTGTTCAAATGCTCTTCAAAACACAACTGAAAGTCCATGAAGCTTGTCTTTCTGTATTTGTGAATGAAGCGCCATCTCCTGGTTAAATCCTGAAATTGAAAATCTGGCAACGCCCGCTTGGAAAATAGTGGGAGGGCTTAACATTCCTCTATACTGGTCTTTGGCAGGCCGTAGGCAGGAAGCTGTAAGCTGGAGTCTGAAATGAAGTGCTACATCTGTATATCCAGCTCTCCAGAGGGTTTACTTCACTTTGTTGGCGGCTCATCCGTTAACACAGAACCCTCAGATTGATTATAATAAGGAGAAACAGGAAGGGTTTGTAAAGCAAATCAGTTATTGGGCTTTTTTTTACCAACTCACTAAATGCTTTCAACTTGAATTGACTGAATTTATTTGTAAATTGGGCTTATGAACACATCAATACTTCTGTTTATATATATATGTTTATATATATATAAACAGTATATATATATATATATATATATATATATTTATATATATATGTTTATATATATATATATATATATATATATATACTGTATATATATATATATATATATATATGTTTATATATACATTTAAGAAGTACAATATAAGAAAAGCACATGTTTCTCTCTAGTCTTTCTTCACATTATTCTCTATTCCTTTGTTTTATGATCTGTTCATATCAGTAAGACCCTTACCATGGCTGTCCATTTGAACTGTGAAGCAGTGACTGGAGTTGTAGGTGTAGAGATGACCCAGAGGTGATGCAGTAATAAGCCCCGCCCCTTCCAGTCCTGGACCCTCAGATGATCTGACGGCTTGTTTGTGTGTCTGCAGGCTGTCAGGCTGTCTGATCACAGAGGAAGGCTGTGATGCTCTGGCCTCAGCTTTAAACCCCTCCCATCTGAGAGAGCTGGACCTGAGCTACAATCACCCAGGAGCCTCAGGGGGGAGGCTGCTGTCTGCTGGACTGGACACGCTCAGGTATGGAGAGGCTCTCAGTCTGATAGAGGAGGTAGAAACTGGCTCCTATGACCTGAAACACCCAGAGCTGATAGACCCTGACTCTTCACACTGTCTGCCGTCAGCTGTTAGCATCAAACACACATGTTCCACAACTGAGAGGAGACCCCCCCTCAGTGGGTCAATGTTCATCGTGGAACCACCAACAGAAACAGAGTGGGGGGGTTTTAATGTTCACACAGATTTAGCACAGGAAGTGACATCATGAATAAATAAACTGATTCATTTCCAGATGTTTTATTCTGAGTCCTAGCAAACGGCCAATCAGAAGAACCTCCCCTGGAATGAAAATAATGATGTATTAGTTTCAGTGTTAGGAGTAACGTGTTACAGTAATCAGATTACATTTGTCTGTAACGCGTTACTGTTGGTTCAGCAGTAATTACATTAGCTAAGAGAAGATAGTACTTTATTGATGCTAAGCACTAAATGATCTCGTTGCCTGCGTTACGTTAAGCTCTTCAACTTTCTGAATAACGGGAGGACAGAAAAAGCAGAGATGAACAGGCGCAGCAAACATCGTGGAGGACATGTTGCCCGTTTCATTCCATCCATGGTTTCCACGGTGGAATCACCATCTTTCTAAAAACATATTGAGCCAGAAATACGTAACAGGCGGCGAGATCAGACTCACAAATAAATAAATGTATTTAACCGTTATGGTGTGAATATGGTCTGCCAGTGACGTGCGGTGAGGTTCATGGCTGGTGAGGCACTGACTTAGTATATTTTGACCTTAATCAAAATATTCTGTTATTTTCAAAAGCTTTTTCAGTCTGATGCTTCGATTCATTTCAAACAGAGCGTTCAACAGAAGGATCAAATCTAAATATTGGATTGTTCTCTCTTAGTAAGATCCCATCTTCATTACAGTGGTGGTCTTTCCTTGACTTGAAGATGAAGTCCATGCTCTCCTTCTGGACAACAATCTATTACTGTTTTGTAAAAGTCCTCCTTATCTTCCTCTAGTTTCAAAAGTCTAGTTTGTTGTTTGCGTCTACCGTCTCTGAGTAGAATAACAGCAGCAACAAGAACCGGGGGTGAGAGAGTCTGGGGCCCCTCAAATCCAGAGAGATCCACACAGAAAGCGTTTTTTATATAAATGTAACAAAACTCAAACATGTTCAAACAGATTCAGGAATCAGAAATCAAGAGAAAAGATAAATATGAAGCGCACAGTGAACCAAAGAGAAACCCATATTTCCTGATGCACACAAACGCTGCACACAGGAAGCATGCCCCCACCTGATCAACACCTGGAGAGGAGATCATAGACATCATGAAAGAGACACCTCAGTGTTTGTAGATGTTTCTGGAGGCAGACTGAGGTGGACATATCAGATCCTTTAAAGACTAACTGACCCCCCCTCTGCTCTCAGCCTGGAGCCTGCTGCAGTCCGGTTCTTGAGGCCAGGTCTCAGGAAGTGTAAGTGTGTTTTTAATCATGAACATCTTCACACTGGGACATCACAGGTACTTTAATAACCTTTAATACCTGCTGTGTCTCTCATCAGATTCCTGTGGACTCACACTGGACTCAAACACAGTGAACAGATTCCTCCAACTGTCTGAGGACAACAGGAAGGTGACACGTGTGGAGGAGAAGCAGAAATATCCTGATCATCCAGAGAGGTTTGACTTCTGGCCTCAGCTGATGTGCAGAGAAGCTCTGACTGGTCGCTGTTACTGGGAGGTCGAGAGGAGAGGAGTGGTTTATATATCAGTGACTTACAGAGGAATCAAGAGGAGAGGAGACAGAGAGGAATGTGAGTTTGGAGGGAATGATCAGTCCTGGAGTCTGGAGTGCTCTGGTGGGAGTTACTCTGTCAGGCACAATAAGAAAACAACACAAATCTCCTCCTCCTCCTCCCCCTCCTCCTCCTCCTCCTCCTCCTCCTCCTCCTCCTCCTCCTCCTCTGGTAGAGTAGCAGTGTATCTGGATCATCCTGCTGGCTCTCTCTCCTTCTACAGAGTCTCCTCTGACACACTGATCCACCTCCACACCTTCAGAACCACATTCACTGAACCTCTCTATGCTGGGTTTGGGCTCTATTTATTGTCACTTGGTTCCTCTTCAGTGTCTCTGTGTTCTCTGCAGAAGTGACCCCCCCCCCCCCCCCCCCCGGAAAAGAGAGGTGCTGATAATAAAAGTGCAAAACTATACAATAATATATATATAATATATGATGTCTACAAACTAACATAACGTCTAAAGTGCAAACGTGAACAGAAAGTGCAAACCACAGCGTGCATGCATTTGAGCTCAATGACCGGCTTCCTGTGAATATTTAAAATATAACGTGGCCCTCCACAGCAGAGTCTGAGCGGCACAGAGTGCAGCTTTTATTTCAATGCTCGCTTTTTACTCTCATGCAAACATGCTCATTACTTTTTAAGAAGGGTCAGATTCAATGTTCCTTATTTGCATTTAGAAACTAATCTTCCCTCAACAACTCGATGATGTTTGAATGAACACGGCTGCTTCTGGGGTGAATGTAAACCTCTGATCTGGGTTAGATGGGTTTATTAACAGACCAATCACATGATGATTGCCTCATCATTAACACTCATGTGCTTTCAATGTAAGCAGCTGATCTAATTAATAAAGTGTGTGTTTTGAGTCGGACTCGTGTCTTTGTCTCAGTTTGATGACTTCTTCCATTCTTGAGAGGATCAGAAATACATGGATACACAATTTTGAGATTTTGAGAAAAAGTCAAAAAGTTGAGAAAAAATTCTGATGAGAAAAAGACAGAATTTCGAGATTCTTTGAAAAAATTCAAAATGTTGAGAAAAAAGAGAAAAAGAAGGAATTTGGAGAAAAAAGTCAGAATTTTGACAACAAATTTCAGGATTTGAGATTTTGAGAAAAAGTCAGAATTTTTAGATTTTGAGAAAAGTCAGAACTTTGAGAGAAAGTCTGTATTTTGGGTCGGACTCGTGGCCTGTCTTTGTCTCAGTTTGATGGTTTATTTATATCTTTGTTCCATATTGATAATGATCAGAAAGCTTCAGATTTGGTGTAATTATCTTCCCCCATTAGAGACAGGAGCAGCTCACGTTCCTGGGTCAGTTTAGTGTTGTTTTGCTAGACGACACCTATCAGGAGAAGTTACTCTTTGAAAACAGAAACACCAGCGTCTTTTCTCCCCAGCAGTCGCCTCAATATACCATGATGCAATGCAAAGCCCTGGTGCATGATGGGAAGCAGCAGCACTTTGGTTTAACTCTGCTGGGAGACACATTGTGCGACATCTAGTCAGAGATACCAGCAACAGACAGTACTAGTTAGAGTTACAGAGAAAAGAAGAAGTCTGCCTTTATTTCTGTTTCAGATGTTTACATAATGGGTTGTTTCTTTCTAGTCTTTTAAGTTCTCTAATGTACAATGCCTTGTCTTTTTATGCTGCTGCAACGCAAACGTTTCCCAAATTGGGATCAATAAAGTACTTCTTATCTTACCTTATGTTATCTTATCTTATCTTAACGCAATGTGAGAATCCTCTTGTTTGGTGTAAAGGTGAGTCTAATCAGACGCCAATAGCTATATGATAGCTCTGTGATTAACATGATGATTCAGCCTCTATGGAGATAGACATATGACTATCAGACACAATTAAGGGCACGAGCAAAAAATAGGACTCAAGAGCACAACCAGGCAAAAAGGTCTTTAGTCAAGCGTTTAATCCAAAAGGTACAAATAAAACAGGCAATGATAGAAAAAATGTACTGACTGGAAGCAACGAAAAACAACCAACTAGGTTGGTACAAATGCTAAGCAGCTAGAACGATAGATTACATCAGGAGAGAAACATGGAGTACTTTCTGCTATACAGACAAGACGAACTGGCACTGAGCAAGGAAACAGCACAGACTAAATACACAGGTGAGGAGTAATGATTAGGGACAGCTGAGGCTCATTGAGGCCAGGCAGGTGATTAACAGGGAGCGAAAATACACAGGTGAGGGAGTGAGGCGATCAGCCAGGGCCAGGATGTGACAGTACCCCCCCCTCAACGACCGGCACCGGACGGTCCAGGCTCGTCTGGATGATGTCTGTGGAAATCCAGGATGAGTTCTGGGTCGACAATGTTCTTTGAAGATACCCATTCCCTCTCCTCAGGACCACAGCCTTCCCAATCCACCAGATACTGGCGGCCACGAGCCCGCCGGCGAGCCGCTTGACAGAATGAACTGGCCATCCATCGATGAACCGGGGGGGCGGTGGGGGTCTGGAGGCAGGGACCAGAGGGCTCTCTTTGACCGGCTTGATCCGAGACACATGGAAAGTTGGGTGCGACCTCATGGACCTGGGAAGCTTGAGTCTCACAGCAACAGGATTAATAATCTTTGAGACAGGGAAGGGACCAACAAAACGAGAGCCAATTTACGGGACTCGACTCGAAGAGGAAGGTCCTAAGTGGAAAGCCATACTCTCTGGCCGACACGATAGGTGGGAGCAGGGATCCGTCTGCGGTCTGCTGCCCTCTTGTACCGAGAAGACGTCCTAAGCAGCACTTGTCTAGCCCCAGTCCAGATGCGACGCCACCTCTGAATCAGTGCAAAGGCAGAAGGAACCCTGACCTCTCCCTCCAGGGACAGAAACAGGGGCGGTTGGTAGCCATAAGCACACTGAAATGGGGAAAGACCAGTAGAAGAGCAAGGCTATGTGTTGTGCGCTTACTCAACCCAGATAAGATTCTTACTCCAAGTAGTGGGGTTCTGAGAGACGAGACACCGCAGACCGGTCTCTAACTCCTGGTTGAGCCGCTCGGTCTGTCCGCTGGACTGAGGGTGAAGGCCGGAGGAGAGGCTAACGGTGGCACCCAGGAGAGCACAGAACTCCTTCCAAAACTTGGAGACAAACTGGGGACCCCGATCCGACACAACATCTTTAGGGAAGCCATGTAACCGGAAAACATTGGACAGGACAACCTCCGCTGTTTCCTTGGCAGAGGGTAACTTGGGCAGAGGAACAAAGTGCACCAACTTTGAGAATCTGTCGACAATGGTCAAAATGGTTGTGTTACCTTGGGACAGGGGAAGACCCGTTACATAGTCCAGAGAGACATCCGACCAAGGGCGAGTAGGTACAGGAAGGGGACGTCGGAGACCAGGAGATGGCCGACGAGAAACTTTGTTCCGAGCACACACCGGGCATGCAGCAACATACTCCCCCACTTCACTCTCCATCTTGGGCCACCAGAAGCGTTGCTTGAACACAAACATGGTCCGTTTGATCCCCGGATGGCAGGAGAGAGGGGACGCATGAGCCCAGTGGATGACCTGAGAGCGAAGAGGAGAGGGCACAAACAACCTGTTCTGAGGGCAACCATTCGGCCCTGGGTTACCAACATTTGCTTCTCTGACCCTCTCCTCAATAGCCCAGGTAACAGCACCCACCATACATGAGGGAGGCAGGATAGTAGTGGGGGGAGAATGGTCAGAGCCCGTATCAAAGAGACGGGAGAGAGCATCAGGCTTAGTGTTTAGAACCAGGACGATAAGACAGTGAAAAGTTGAACCGATTAAAAAAAAAGAGCCCATCTGGCTTGACGAGGGTTGAGTCTCTTCGCTGTGCGCAGGTACTCCAGGTTCTTGTGATCGGTCCACACAAGAAATGGCACTTCAGCTCCCTCTAACCAGTGACGCCACTCCTCCAGTGCCACCTTAACAGCCAACAGCTCTCGATTCCCCACATTGTAATTCCTCTCAGCAGGAGAAAGCTTCCGGGAGAGGAAAGCACATGGGTGAATCTTGTTGTCCTCTCTGGAGCGCCGGGAGAGCACAGCACCAACCCCCACGTTTGAAGCGTCCACCTCCACCACAAACTGCAGACGTGGGTCCGGGGAGATCAGTATAGGGGCCGTGGTGAAGGCCTTCTTGAGCCTCGGGAAGGCTTTGTCCGACTGAGAGGTCCACTGAAACCTTGTGTTTGGGGAGGTTAGTGCATGCAATGGAGCAGCAACAGTGCTAAAGTTTCTTATGTATCGCCTATAGAAGTTGGCGAACACTAAAAACCGCTACACTTGCATGCGGTTTGCAGGGACAGGCCATTCAGAGACATCATTAACCTTAGCCGGATCCATCAAAAACATTGCCCACTGACACAAGAAAGCCCAAAGATGAAACAGTGGAAACATCAAACTCACACTTCTCGGCCTTGACAAAGAGGTGGTAGTCCAGGCGACGCTGTAGGACACGGCGTACATGATCTCTGTGGGTCTTTTTGTCAGGGGAGAAGATGAGGATGTCATCCAGGTACACGAAAACAAAGATGTTAAGCATGTCTCGAAGTACATCATTGATCAAAGTCTGAAACACAGCTGAGTCTCTTGCGTTTCAGGCTTTGGATACGCTGTTCAGCCATGCATCGGTTATTTGGCATGCTGGGATGTTCTTGTCTAAATGGTAAGTCTAGGCAGTAGTGTCCATCTGACATTGTTGCAGAGTGATTCATAATGTTCAGGAATTGTTTGTCTTCTCTGGACATTTCCTCTGTTTCCTTGCTTGTATTTTCATTGAAATCATGATTGTATTGTTTGACCAATAGCTCCTCTAGGTGTGTAATGGATATCCGATTGACAGCAGCAGCAGGGTGGCCATTAGCATCTCTAGTGTCGTTGCTTCCTTTTAGGGGACCATAGAAGACCCACCCCAGTAGGGTCTTCACAGCGTATGGCCCTTCTCCTTGGCTATTGATCAGCTCCCGAGGTTCCAATACCTTAGGAGAATGTGTCCCAATGAGTAGGTCAATGCCAGAAGCAATTTCATTAATTTTGATGTCCTTTAAGTAAGGCCATTTTTCCAGATCTTCTTGTAGAGGAATATTGTGCTTGGAAACAGGCATGGTCTTATGTGTGAAGACATCGGATAGTTGAAGGAAATTGTCTTCGTCCAGACTCGATATTTCCAAACCTGAGATATGATGATTAAACAAAATGTGTTCCTGATTCATTGTCTTTTGGAGAATGTTAGTCCTTTGTCCTGTAAGGTTTAGCCTCCTCATTAGACTTGCTGTGCAAAAGGTAGATGAACTTCCCTGGTCCAGAAATGCATAAGTTTGTAACCCTTTGTCCCCCTTGTGGCTCTTTACTTGTACTGGTACGATGGAGAAGATGGAGTTTTCATCACCGGCCCCAATGTGCCCACATGTGTGAGGTGAGATGACACTATTACTTTCCATTGGCTTCCCATTCTGTTCTGTGTGTTCTGCTTCCTCTCTTTTGCCTTTCTGTTCAATGTGGAGTATTTCAGGATGACTGTGGTTGCACACATAACATGTCAAACGACTGTGGCAGTGTTTGCTCATGTGTCCTATTTTTAGGAATCCAAAACAGACTTTCCCTCAAGAAGTCCAGCCTTTCTCTGTGTGTTTTCTTCAGGACGTGTGGACACTGCTCCAATGAGTGATCACTTCTACTGCAGAACAAACACAAATGTAGGGAGTTGGTGCTTGATGCAGGTATCTTCCTTCCATTTGTCGTAGCGTCTTCTAGCACTGGTGTTCTTGGACGCGTAACAGTTGTTGCAAAACTACTTCCTCTTAGGCTTGATTTTTCCCTTGAGAAGGTAGAGCTTCTGACAGTGGTAGATGGTTTATCATCTTAGATGCTTCCAAACAGAGGATCTGAGTATCTTCACTTTCCTCTCTATGAAGTCGACAAGGTCAGGAAATGTATCTCGATGCCCACGCTCTTCCTGCAGCTGACATGCTCTATTCCTCCACTTGTCTCTGAGTTTGTAGGGTAGTTTCTGAAGTATGTGTTTCATGTTTGAAACAACATTCATTTCATCCATATAGGTGAGATGTTCCATTGCATTGCACCAACCTCTTAGGAACAAAGAGAAGGCTTGCAGTGCTTTCACATCTCTGGCTTTGATCATTGTCCAGGTAAATGCTTTGTTCATGCATGCAGTGGCGATCTTGTGTTCATTACCAAAGTGTTCTTGAAGCAGATGTTTGTCCTTTGATAACCTTGAGCTGGAGGCAGATGTTGGCAGCTGCGTACTAGGTCCTTTGGTTGTCCTCTGGTGTATTGCTCTAGGTAATGCAGGCAGTCACTTTCATCATCAGTTTTCCGCTCTACTCCTCTTTCAAATGCACGGATGAAGGCTTCAAACTGCAATGGGTCACCGTCATAAACAGGAATGTCTCTTGGAGGTAAAGTAGAAGTGAGATGCTGTTGAGCCAGCATAGCAGTGATGTCATTTTGCCTCTGGATTAAGTTATAGATGTCACCTTGATTACCATTGTTGATTACAGGTGGTGTGATGTCAACATGTCCCTGCACATGTGTCTCTATACTTGGTCTGGGAATAGAGGTTTGGGCTTGATGAGGTAAGTATTCAGTTGCATGTAGATTAAATCTTGCTGTAGGGTTTCTGAAGTAAGAGCTCATCCCATCTGATGCTCTAGAGGTGTGTCTTGAAACCCATGCTCAGCACGTTTAGCCTGGCATTGGCCTCTGTCAGTTTAGTTTGTAAATCCAATTGTTCCTTCTTTCGTTTCAACTGTTGTTCTTGTTGTTTCACCTGTTGTTTCAATTTTTCCCCTTGTTGGTTTAACTGCTCCCCTTGTTCATCAAGCTCATGTTGAATATCCAGTGCTGCAGCCCTCTCGCTTAAAGCCGCCCTGTCTGCCTGGGCTTTCATTCTAGCAGAAGAGGTGGATGATGCATGTGATGAATCAGTTTTGTGTTTTGACTGAGGGTGTGATGCCTTTCAGGGCTTGACATTAAGGCTTGTCCGATTGTCCGGGACAAGTAAAAAAAATGGTCGGACAAGCATAATACAGTTTAACTTGTCCGAACGGACAAGTGCATTTTTGGGGGGGGGGGGAAATCACCCAAACGAAATAGTAACGTTATTCCATCTGAAATGCCTGTCTCGCAGTGTCGCAATCTCCGTACCTGTACGTCAATATTATGACTGCAGTGATTGGTAGAAATATTTGACCCGCGGAAAATTGGTGTGAACACGAACCCGCGAGTGCCTGCTTGCGCAGCTGGTGTGTATGCGCTGTCACGCTCGCGACTCATCTATCCTCGATATCCAGTCAGTGAGTAATGAGTTCAAGATGTCCTGGCTGCAGGCGCCAAAAGCGAACCAAGCCCCAGGAAAGCGACCTAGGCGAGATCCTGAAAAATCGGCTGCCTCCAAATTAGATTATGAAACAAAACGCAAAAGAAACTTCCTTCCATCATGGACCGAGAAGTTTCCTTGGCTCCGGTACACCGAAGAATTAGGAGAAGAGCATATGATGTACTGCTCAACCTGCCGCAGTTTGCCCGACATTGCAGACACGTAAGTGACAACTTTTATTTTTGCTAACGTTAGATAATTGACTATTTATCTGATGTGTGAAGATGATGAGATTCGAAATAAACTGAACTGTGTAGTCTAGCTAGTTATCCTGACTGACGTTCACAGTTGACAAACGTTGTGTAACATTTTTTGCCGTGCAACCAATACATTTTTGAAGAACGTTTATTTTTCATTTCGTTTTGTAAACTAATTTGGAGGCAGCCGAAATTTGCCGCCTTTCAATCGTTCTGAATGAATGGCAGCGGAAGGCCATTTTGGAATTATTGCGGTACACACATTACAAAATACACAAATTTTCCATGGGATTTTTATAGACTTTGGACCTGTATGATTAAGTTTTCAGGCTATGGAACCGTTATGTTTTCCAGCTCCTACCTCTCAGAACACAAAAGTAAGGAGCAACTATTTTATTTCAGTGTGTTCAAACCTGTTTCTCTTTTACATTAGCACTCAAAGTGATATTTTTAAACATAAATGTTTAACATGATTACATAGCATGATATTTTTTATAAGCACCCAAAGTGATTTTTCTTTATTGTGTAAGAAACTTCAGAATGTTACCTTTCAAAAGAGACCATCTTATGCATGTGCTATAAGTATAAAGTATTATAAATAGCTAATTACTTTGGGTATGCAATCGAATGGCGTTTTATGCCAGACTGTTTATGTTATAAAATGTGCCTGATTAAGTTATTAAATCATATTAATTGTCCAAATCTCTTGTCGGTTTTATTCATTTTTTTTAAAAGGCTTTTATTTTCACAAGTAAATTTCGGACAAGTGGGTTTAGCCTTCGGACAAGTAAAATGGCTGAGCCACTTGTCCGAAGGACAAGTGGCTCAAAAAGTTAATGTCAAGCCCTGCCTTTGAAACGCTGTCATCAGGTCCGATGTCCTCTGAGCTGACACTTTGTTCTATGCTGGCACTTCCCTCAATAGAGTGTGTGATTGACTGTCCACTCTCAGATAACCACACATTTGCATCTTGTATAAATCCATCATATACATGCATCTTTTCCTGCAGCCACTGCTTTTGCTTTCCCATTTCTTCTTCAGGCAGTTGAAGGTCGGTTAATGATTTGTGAATTTCCTTTAATTCATCACATAACCTCATAAAGTTAACTCATTGTAACTGTATTTTCTTTGCATTGTCTTTTGAGTTCGTAAGCTCTTTCAGTCTTTCCATTAACTTCTTTACTTGTTTGTAGCTGAAGTTTCTTGCTTTTTGACAGTTTACAATGAACAATTCCAATCCTTTGGCAGTGTGAGTGATAATCCTTTTTTCTCTCACAACAATTCAATGAAATTACAAATTAAAATGTGAACTGGATAGAGCTTAGGCGAGGGCTCGGTCCTGGACACAACATGTAATATAAAATGTAAAAAAACACAAAGGTCAAAATGGCACCTTTATTCTTTAGAGATATTCTAATGTAAACAACATAATGTTTTACAGTGGAGAAATATTATGAGCTTAAACTTATAATTCTGTTTAAAACGTGAATTCTCCCTTTAAAATATGTCATCCTCATGGTTCAGTCACAAACCACTTTTAATGTTTGAACTATAAATATGTAGTAATATGAAAGTTTTAAAGATCATTAAAAGGGCAACTCTTTCAGTCAATGATACACACCAACTTTAACATATACTCTGTTTCATGTTGTTGCTGCTATAAAACCTGAACATCTCCCTATCCATCTATCTATCTATCCATCTATCTGTCTGTCCATCCATCTATCTATCCATCTATCTATCCAGGGCCGCCCCTGGCCCCAAGCGGGGGGGGGGGGGCCTCATCCTCATGAGGATGGGGGAGATAGGTGGAGCGACAGAGCTGACTAGTTGGTTTGATGCATCCTGTGAAGACCCTCACAAAAGCATCTGTGAGAAACCAGAATAATCTGGACAGTTGAAGTTTGTCTGAAAAGAGTTCAGCTTCAAACCTTTATTTAACCAGATTGGTCCCATTGAGATCATTGATCTCTTTTTCAAGGGAGACCTGCAGCATATAGGTTCCACATGAAACATAAAACAATAAAGGACATCATACATTATATTTACAGGACACATTTACATAGTTATAGAAATTTACAAGTGCCCATAGTATCAACGAGCATTTCATTTAGTCTAGCTTTAAAAACATGCAGAGGAATGAGACTGCTCAGTTTCAATTCTTGCTGAAGATTGTTCCAAGCAAGTGGAGCTGCGCACATAAAAGCTGTCTCACCTAAGAGAGTCCTTGCTTTTGGCACATCTAACAAGACTACATCATGAGATCTCAGACAATAGCTGCTTGCAACTCTCTGTGTTATCAGAGAGCAGATATAATACGGGAGTTTACCAACAAAGCTTTATAAATAAAAGTGTACCAGTGACTGAGCCTCTTTACAGTGAGTGAAGGCAGACCTGCCTTGCATACAGGGTACAGTGATGAGTAAGTGCTTTACAGTTAGTAACAAATCTCAGAGCGCTGTGATAGGCGGCATCTAACTTGACCAGGCAATGGGCAGGTGCATTCATATAGATCAGATCACCATAGTCCAGCACAGGTCAAAAGGTCACAGAGCCTTTTCCTGGCCTCAAGTGAGAAACAGGACTTGTTTCTGAAAAAGAAACCTAGCCTAACCCTCAGCTTTTTAAGCAGGTTATTTACATAAGTTTAAAAGTAAGACAATCATCAAGCCAGATACCTAGGTATTTGTAACAGGTAACCACTTCAGGTACTGTTCCTTGCATAGTAACAATATCTAAAACAGGCTCTGGAGTCTTTTTAGCTTTTGAAAAGAGCATTATCTTGGTTTTATCAACATTTAAAAGAAGCTTGAGTTCAGAGAGCTGAGTCTGAATAATGTTAAAAACAGCCTGTAATTTAACACCAGCCTCCTGAATGGAGGGACCTGCACAGTACATCACGGTATCATCCGCATACAAATGTAAAGTAGCTTCATCCACATTTTCACCTAAGCTGTTGATATGGAGAATAAAAGTGGACCTAAAACAGAACCTTGAGGAACACCATTAGTAATGTTCAACCACTCAGAAGACAGCCCATCAAAGTGAACACATTGGGACCTTTCAGAGAGGTAGTTCACAAACCACCCCACTGCATGGCTGGATATGCCAATACTGAGTAGCCTCTGCTTTAAGATGTGATGATCTACGGCAGGGGTGGGGAACATCCGGCCTCCGGGCCGTATACGGCCCGCGAGACCATTTGGTACGGCCCTCGAGGTAATTTATAAACACACGCAAAAAAGAAAAAAATTGAAGAAATATAGACCGCAAAAAAAGAAAAAAAGCGAGTGCCTGTTTTTCCTGGCCAAGATTATGGTCCTTGAACACAACACGAGCCTGACGTGTCTGACAGGGGTGCAGTTTTGACAGAGAGCACCAGAAAGCCAGAACGCCGCTCCGGCACTTGAGAGATGTCAGTACCCATAAGGAGCCGTACACATGCCGCAGTTTCTGTGTGGCTGTGTCTTTAGTTGAAAGCCCAGTGGGCGATCTGTTCATCTGTCATACTGATCATACAGTCAATAACTTTGTTGTTATTAGCATCTGGTTAGCTAGCTATGCTAACGAATATAAGAAGCTTTTTCTCCAACCAGTAGGTAAAGGCTCATCTTTATCATCATCTTTATTCATTTTATCTTTATTTATCTGTTGTTATTTTGTTTTACTTGCTTGTAAGCGCTTTGAGCACCAGGAAAAGCGCTTTATAAATGTAATGTATTATTATTATTATTATTATTGATATGATCATTATAGTTATACAAAAATAAGAGAATAAAGTAAACAGGTATAAAATACTGTATGACAGTAAAACAAAGTTGTTATTAATAAACAAGAATACAGTTTGAAAGGAGAGCGATTTGTAAAATATCCATAAAGAAAAATAAAATCTGCTTCCAGTTGTGTTTCATCTTGGTGTTGAGAGATGGATCCATAGATCTCTTCATGTTGCTCTCAAAGTGCACCAGAATGATGCTTTTAACTTCAATATTTAAAAACAAATCTTCCCGGGGAGCATGCCCCCCGGACCCCCCTAGAGGGTGTGAGGTACCCCCCCACTTAAATCTTGTCCACATGGATATGAAACTAAATACATTTGCACACATCTTGTGTCCATATCTTTCTGTTGTGGTGCTCATGCCACACCGTGCACGTGCATGCATACACGAGTCATGGTAAGATATCTGGATTAAGAGGTTGCTTTTTCTTTGCACAGCATGAAAGAAAGGCCAAATGAATGGGCTGTGTTTTTTTAGTATTTTTAATCAGAGGTCAATCATTTGTACGGCCCTCGGAGGATGTTGAAAAAATTGAAATGGCCCTTGAGAGGAAAAAGGTTCCCCACCCCTGATCGACGGTATCAAACGCTTTGGACAGGTCAATAAATAGAGCTGCACAACTCTGCTTATTATCTAAGATACTCCTAATGTCATTCATCTCTTTCATTGTGGCAGTGATGGTGCTGTGTTGCTTTCTGAAGCCTGACTGATGTTTAGACAGGATGTCATGTTTACATAAAAACTCCTTTACCTGTTCACTCACTAGGCGTTCAAGAACCTTCGCCAGAACTGATCATTTATAGTTATTTAAAATAGTTGCCTCCCCTCCTTTCAGTAGAGGCAAGACATAAACAGACTTCCATACTTTTGGAATTGCATTTGTGCTGAGGGAGAGGTTAAAGAGAGTAGTGAGAGGAAGAGCAATACAATCTGCAGCTATCTTTAAAAAGAAAGGTTCTACGTTCTCCGGGCCAGCCGGTTTCTTAGGATCTAACTTAGAAAAGGCTTCATGAACAACATCAACAGTAAAAGGAGTAAAACTGAAAGGGTTTTCCAGACCACATTGTTCAGAGTCACAGACTGTAGTGTTCACAGAAACAGAGTTAGTGACAGAATCAAACAGAGAGCCACAGGACACAAACTGCTCATTAAAGCAATGTAACATGGAGGCCCTGTCCGATATAGAGCCAGATGCTGTGGTGAGGCACGGAGGTAGCTCATTACGGATCTCACCGGTGGATAACGATTTTATGGCTTTCCAACATTTCCTAGGATTATTTAGGTTTTCTGTGATTACTGACAAATAGTACCTAGACTTAGCACTTTTGATGTGAAGTGAAGCTGTTCCTTAGCTGGCTAAAACGCAGCCATTCTACCTCTGAGCCTGATTTCCTAGCCTTTGCCCAGGCCTTGTTTCTCTCATGTAGGAGACGGGACAGCTCAGCAGAAAACCAAGGATTGTTTCGTCCCTTTACTCTAAATGTACGCAGGGGTGCATGTCTATCAATGATCTCCATAAAACCAAGATAAAAAAAAACAAAAAACAGCTCCACAAAGTGTTTAATGTCTCTCTTAATGATAATACAAGGTTTAACCTTTTGGACCTTAGTGTCCCTAATTGTGGCTCCAGCACAGAGATCACTCACATCATTCACTAATACTCCCACAGATGAGTATTTATAGGGAGCATTAGTTAGAATGAGATCAATTAGGGAGGATTTATTTGGGGACTTAATGTTAGGGCGAGTAGGACTGTCGACAATCTGAGTAACATTCAGAGAGATACAAAGGTTTTTAAAATCCTCTGACACTGCAGTTAACCAGTCCCAGTTCAAATCTCCAAGCAGCACTATTTCCTTTAGTCTAGCCGCAATATAAGATTAGCTAGCGAAGACAAGGAGTCCTTGCCAGCTGAGGGGGGTCTTTAGCAGCCCACCACCATGACCTGTTGACCCTTTGCCACTTCTATATTTAAGGCTAAACATTCAAGTTGCTTACTGATGGATTTGGAAACTAATGAGGATACACTGAACTTATTCTTAACATAAATGGCAACGCCACCACCTTTATTAGGCCGGTCGGTACGATACACGTTATAACCATTTAAGGCGATGTCAGAGGCCAACATAGATTCATCTAGCCATGTTTCTGATAAAACAATGACGTCAGCGTCAGTCGAGCTCGCCCAGATGCGGACAAAGTCTAGTTTACCTAACAGACTGCGCATATTCAAGAGGATGAAACCCAACCCAGACCTAGCTTTAAAATCAGCAGGAGTAGCGATCTGACTACTACTACTGGGCAGTAATAATAACAAGAAAAACAGGCATCTTTTCCTTTTAAGCGACACACATACATTGTCATCAACTTTAGAAACACCGGAAAAGTCTGCGAGAGTGATTATAGTTTAAGAAGCAGTCCTGAAGAACCATCATCGCAGGAAAAAAGAAAAGACAAACATATTTTGTGGAGCAGATTGTCTGTCACAAGGCAACCGGTTATTGTTTGTGTAACACATCCGAACCTTTGCAGGGGATGCTCACTGCGGGTGGCAGAACAGACCTGAATCCAGTAGACTCCTCAGAATGACTAGAGATCTTCTCATAGTCCAAAACAGTTAACAGGCACAGCAGAATCCCGATATGGGCCATTTTCCCAGACCAGCACACAGTATCCGCGATGTTCCTGGAGCAAATCAGCGCAGCAGCAAAGGACAGGCGAAAGCGGCTCCGGTCCCTCCGTGGTATCCCCGGGTGAAAGCAGGCTTCTGCAACAGCAGAACCAGGACAGGTGGTAAGCAGGCCCCAGCCGTGGTCAAATCCTCCTCCTTAAAGCTTAAAGGTCCCATGTCATGCTTTTCCGGTTATTACCCGTCCCCTTGTGTGTTATGAAGGTTTTTATGCATGTGAACGGTCTGCAGAGTCAAAACCCTCAAAGTACACCCTGTAGCGAGTAAAACTCTAACACAGAAGATACCTCCCCAAAACGCCTCGTTGGAGATACGTCACTGTCCATTGATTCTTCCGGGTACGCATGATGTCATGCCTTACCCGGAACCAAATGGAGCAATCCGTGGAGCCGTTACGTTACGTCCGTGGATTGGTCCAAATTGACCAATCCACGGACTTCCTCACACACACACTCAGTGCATGCAGCTCCGCTGATCTCTCCTCCCTGGCTGCAGGCTGATAACAGACAGTTGGGATCGCGGCGATATTCTCTCTGCAGACCCATTCTCTCTGCAGACCCATTCTCTCTGCAGACCCATTCTCTCCGCAGACCCATTCTCTCCGCAGACCCATTCTCTCCGCAGACCCATTCTCTCCGCAGACCCATTCTCTCCGCAGACCCATTCTCTCCGCAGACCCATTCTCTCCGCAGACCCATTCTCTCCGCAGACCCATTCTCTCCGCAGACCCATTCTCTCCGCAGACCCATTCTTTCTGCAGACCCATTCTCTCTGCAGACCCATTCTCACTGCAGACCCATTCTCTCTGCAGACCCATTCTCTCTGCAGACCCATTCTCTCTGCAGACCCATTCTTTCTGCAGACCCATTCTCTCTGCAGACCCATTCTCTCTGCAGACCCATTCTTTCTGCAGACCCATTCTCTCTGCAGACCCATTCTTTCTGCAGACCCATTCTCTCCGCAGACCCATTCTCTCCGCAGACCCATTCTCTCCGCAGACCCATTCTCTCTGCAGACCCATTCTCTCTGCAGACCCATTCTCTCTGCAGACCCATTCTCTCTGCAGACCCATTCTCTCTGCAGACCCATTCTTTCTGCAGACCCATTCTCTCTGCAGACCCATTCTCTCTGCAGACCCATTCTTTCTGCAGACCCATTCTCTCTGCAGACCCATTCTTTCTGCAGACCCATTCTCTCTGCAGACCCATTCTCTCCGCAGACCCATTCTCTCCGCAGACCCATTCTCTCTGCAGACCCATTCTCTCTGCAGACCCATTCTCTCTGCAGACCCATTCTCACAGCGTTTATCAAGCTTTCTCTTACTCAATATCAAGACACACTTATTGTTTTTACTTCGGCTGTGACTTTGTGTGTGCTCAGGGTGAGTTTGGCTCTGTTTCGCTGTGTATCGCTAGACAAGGAAACCACACCTCCACGGATCTCAGCGCGATTCACAACGTCCCGACCAATCAGAGCACACTGTGCTCACAGGGAGGGTGGGGGCTGGAGCTACTGGAGCTACAACGAGCCGTTAAAGTCCTTATCTTACATTAAAAACTTTTTTTGGCAGTTGATTTCTGCGGGGTGTATGCAACAGATAGTCAATGTATGTTTCTTTATTTCATACTGAATAATATGTAAAAAAAGGAAAAATATTAGGTCCAATAAAAAAACTTTGCTTCTGGAAGCAGGCCATTTCGTGACGTCACGTGTGGTTCCCGGCTGCCGCTGTCTGGCTCCCTGCTGCCGTCCGGATCGACAGCCAATGCGCGCAGCCAGCGAGAGTTCACAACGAAAAATGGCGTCAAATATTGTTGATGTTTACGCATAAGAAAAAGCTAATAGCGCGGGTATTTGGCACAATTTGACAGAACAATTATTTGGTGTGGACGATGCGAGCAGTGACGATGAATCTGAACGATCTCTGCCGCCTTTTACACCAGAAATAAGAGGCCTAGAACCGTATAGGTTCGAGCCAGCAAAACTGTCTATAGTGCCATGTCATTCAATGATACCTGGGTTTCTCCCAGTTTACAACTTAGATTAGGATATATGAATGATAAACAAATTTCAAATTGATGGTTCACTCACCCTGGACAGTGTTAGTTTTTTCACAGCTTTATCGGACCTGTGTTTCTTTTGTAGGGGTTCCGCCAAGGAGTCTGACATCACTTGTGTTTCACCCTGTTTACTATCGGACAGCGTTGTCTCCCGTTTGCCGCGAAATATCGACGATGCCTGGGGCTCAGCCTCGGAACGCGAGGAAGTCATTGGGGTTGAATCACCTGTCCTAATTGATGGAATTGCACCCTTTCTTATGTCCAACTGTTTTTTGAAACCCATCTTCCATTGTTGGTAGCCTTCAAAATCATCAGGGACAACAAAATGTGCCCCACAAATAACGCTGGTTTCAGGCGCACTGCCAATTTTTTCTTGTGTTCCGCACAAATCGCTCCCATTTCTCCCGTAAAACCTTCTCTTTCGGGAACAAATGAACGGTAAAACCATCCCGATTGGTGTTGCTACACCCGCCAACGACACACCTCTTCACCATGATCCGGAAAAAACAAGACAAACTCGGAGATAAACACTGATACACAAAGTTGACATGCGGCTATACCAGCAATGCTACACTGTGTGATGCTGGGACGGGCTGAACTCACCAGGATTCGCGGAACCACACGTGACGTCACGACACAGCACCAAGCAGCGGCAAGTTTGAATCCAGACTTTTCTGGATACCTCTGAATTTGACCCATTTTCCCGATATTAACAAGTGATTTACAGCAAATAGGAAACGATATTCGATCTATATCACGTGTTACTGGAATAAGACCCAACAAGTTAATGCATTTTGAAACAGTTCTATGATCTTTCAGCTACAGTAAATTACGCAAGATAAGGACTTTAAAGGCAGAGAGTGAAATTCAGTGAATACACGTAGTTTACAGAGATGCTGTATGAGAAACCAAAGTGAGTTTGGAAAATTGCACAATATAAATCTATTCTAGTAGACCTCAACAATGGAATTATGATCAGTGGAAATGGCCATGACAAGTTTAAAGCTCATGATCAAATAAATAAGTCCGGCACTGCAAACTAGAACAGTTTCTTGAATGTGTTCAACATCAAGGAAGGGATGAACGATAACACTAATAATAATATGATAATACTTTGGAGGAGGAGGTACTCTGAGTCTCTGCAAATCATTTTATTGGATTTGCAAAACAAACATTGTGGAAGTGTAACTTTAGACTTTGGGTTAGTGTGACGGCATTTCTCATTATTTACAGAATCTTTACAAATCCAAAAATGTACAAGCAGATTTATTCATAATGTATTATTATTATTATTTGCATTTCAATACAAAATATAAAAAAATGAAGCTCCACCTCAACCGACTCCAACAGTCAAATCATATGAATGGACAGGTAATAATCATTTGACGATATCATATAAAATAGTATAACAGTAGGAGTACTTTTAATCATTTCCAATGCAAGACTTTTAAACAAACATTTGTTCACCTTTGAGATGTAGTGGAGTAGAAGTTGGCATGAGAAGAACAAACTACAGTTAAATACAAGTACTTTCAAAGTGTAATTAAGAATTTAACAAACGCTTCGCCGAACTGTTTCATTTGTGCTACGACAACCTGGTCAATTGTAAAATGAAATAAATGATTTTCCTCCATAATTTATCGCTGCAGCTTTGAGAGCTTTCTTTAGAATAACGTGGATTGAACATCAATTGAAGAATATAAATACTATAATAATAATAAGAAAATGAAAATGATAGATAGACAAATAACTTCAGAGCTTTGAGAGACAACTCTGATGATCAATCATTGCTATTCCTGTCCTTAAGTAAGTGTGTGTGTGTGTGTGTGTGTGTGTGTGTGTGTGTGTGTGTGTGTGTGTGTGTGTGTGTGTGTGTGTGTGTGTGTGTGTGTGTGTGTGTGTGTGTGTGTGTGTGTGTGTGTGTGTGTGTGTGTGTGTGTGTGTGTGTGTGTGTGTGTGTGTGTGAGTCTCTCTGCATTTGAGTGTCCTAAAGTCTGCAACGTAGCGTAACATCTACACGATTTGCGGATTCCGTGGGGGGACAGAGTCTGTGGGCCCTCAAAGGCTGAGAGATTCACACTCAAATGTTAAAAAAAGATTTGGGGCATGTACACAACATACTGATATACACCTGAACATCAGCAGGAGAGGACTCTTTAAAGTAGAGACACTACATACTGATATACACCTGAACATCAGCAGGAGAGGACTCTTTAAAGTAGAGACACTACATACTGATATACACCTGAACATCAGCAGGAGAGGACTCTTTAAAGTAGAGACACTACATACTGATATACACCTGAACATCAGCAGGAGAGGACTCTTTAAAGTAGAGACACTACATACTGATATACACCTGAACATCAGCAGGAGAGGACTCTTTAAAGTAGAGACACTACATACTGATATACACCTGAACATCAGCAGGAGAGGACTCTTTAAAGTAGAGTCACTACAT
The DNA here is from genome assembly GCF_949606895.1 of Notothenia rossii. Lineage (NCBI taxonomy): Eukaryota > Metazoa > Chordata > Actinopteri > Perciformes > Nototheniidae > Notothenia > Notothenia rossii. The sequence goes on from NC_136902.1 coordinate 1,962,922, forward strand.
ACTGATATACACCTGAACATCAGCAGGAGAGGACTCTTTAAAGTAGAGACACTACATACTGATATACACCTGAACATCAGCAGGAGAGGACTCTTTAAAGTAGAGACACTACATACTGATATACACCTGAACATCAGCAGGAGAGGACTCTTTAAAGTAGAGATACTACATACTGAGATACACCTGAACATCAGCAGGAGAGGACTCTTTAAAGTAGAGACACTACATACTGATATACACCTGAACATCAGCAGGAGAGGACTCTTTAAAGTAGAGATACTACATACTGATATATACCTGAACATCAGCAGGAGAGGACTCTTTAAAGTAGAGTCACTACATACTGTACCTTTACCTTTTCGGAGTATTTATATTTTATACTCTTTAATACTTCTACACCCCCAGTATTGTACTTACATTTATTCGACAGCTTTATTTACTTTGCATATTCAAACTAAACAAAATATGAAATAACCAAAGTAAAGTTTTGAATGCAGGAGTTTTACTTGTAACAAAGTATTTCTACACAGTAGGCCTCGTAGCGCTCTGGCAGTCCCTTTATACTCACTCCATGGCTTATCTCGGGTTTTCTCCTTGACCTCTTCAGCCAACTTCTCTTTCACTGCTTTCATCAAAACCTCTTCCAGCACATGTTCTTCTTCTGTGAATATCAGTTCCTCAATCAGATGTTTACTGTCGAAACAACATGGTACTTTTTCACAGCATTTGCATCGTTCACAGAATGACAAGATGAAAGCCACAATAGGGATACAAAATGCCCAAAAGCCACCGTAATGCTGAAGAAAGATAAAGACAGAAAGATGGTTATATTATAACAGCAAAACTGCATTCCTGTTGTTTTTTTAAATATGGAAGTGATGCTGGTAAAGTAGATCAAGAGTGGAAGCACTCACCTGGGAAGAGTTTTTCAGTTCTTCAATGATGACTCTCTGGTTGTCCGTGATATTCGCCTCAGCTTTGCAGGCTAACTCTACCTGTTTCTCAGAGCCGTCATTCTTACAGCAAACATACCAGTCTCCATCGAGGAGCACAAAAGCAACCCACAGCAGACCAACTCAAAAAGCCTTGAGAATGTGAAGGAAATAAAAACACCAAGGAACTTCGTGGCATTTAGTGCATGAGCACCAGTTTCTACAGGCACTTTGAAAATAACTGTTTGTCCACAGTGTGAAGAAAGTCATTATTAAGACTGGCAGAACCATGAACGAGTCGCAGCCTGAGTGTTGTGGTTCGCAATCGCACGCAAAGTCCTTTTCAAGCAGAATATTGTAGGTCAGGGGTGCCCACACTTTTTTGGCTGGTGAGCTACTTTTGAAATGACCAGCTCTACCAACCAAAAATAAAATCCCAAATTGCAAGGGGGCTGAACAACATGTTTTATTTATAACAACTCTATTTGGGTTCTTGAACAGAAACAAATACATGAATACATCAAACTAAAAACACATGTGAACCTCTCTCTCCTCCCTCTCTGTTAACACATAACAAGCAGGCTAAGAAACCACTCTCCAATAAGCAAGTGGAATGGATTTGATAGTGAAGCACTGACACGGCTCTCTACAAAGTGCGGCGAGTGGATAGACCGATTCACGGACTTTCTACATGGTAGAAGTGGGGGGGGTCAAAACTAATCATTTCAAAAAGTGTCATATAATGGCTGCGACGCCCATGATGCAAAAAAGACAGTTCCTCTCCTAGTTCAATAAATATTAGGCTAAATCATCGTCTCTTTAGTCATGAACCAAAACAGCAACATATTTCAGCTAAGGTGAATAGGAGCGATAGAGTGCATTATGTACCAAGAATCAGTCTGCAATTGACAGAGTTTGACAATTACATGTTGAACCTTATGGAACAAGTCCATACAACAACAAAAGGGCCAATTGAGTACAGTGCTGAAAAGCTTTGAATCCATTCTCTTTATTGTTCAGCCATAATATTCTTTGGACAATTACTGAGTTTAGCCTTGACCTGCTTGAAGAATACAGAATGAACAGTTAATGCTTATCATGCAAGTATTTTTAGAGTTCTTGTTTGGAAATTTGAACAAAAAGTTGAATGTAATCATATTGCTTTCAAAGATTTAGTGTGATCAATATTTCTGGGAAATTGACAGGAAAAAAGTTCATGACATTGAACAGAGCTGGAAATGTTCCCAGAAATAAGACAAAGTCATCAAGATGCAGTAATAAAGCTTAATTTAAACCATTTCAAACAAAAAGGCAAGTCAAACCCAATAATTTGAGAACTTCAATTAAGTGGTTCGGAATTTTTTATTTTATTTGTATTGGCCACATACAATCTGAAATGCAAAGAGAACCAAGAATAAAAACCAAATTCAGATTGAAGAAACCAGTCAGCGAAATGGATCCATTCCTGTTGGGAGAACAAAGTTTAAAATAACCGTTCAGAATAAATGTATATTGCAATACGAAACCCTTACCTTCAGGAATTCATGTCTATGATGGTAAATGGCCCAATGACTGCTTTTTGTACCATTCCATGGTTCTCTGCAAAAATAAATACTTTAGTACCAGTCAACCAAACAAGTGTAATACAGCAGAAGCTGTGTTCATACCTGACGCAACACTCCTCTGCCTCCTTGACTTGCATTTCGATTCACAGCAGTCACAAAGATTGCTCTGGGCCAAGTTGTCCAGCAACTCCCAACTGAGTTCATGAAGATTGGATGAAAAGATCATTCAAATGCATCTCAACTCTTCCAAATAAAGTCTCCACAAAGTTTGAATAGTTATGAATGGGATCCATCTGTATCTTCAGTAGACCGGGCTTAAGCTGAATAAGTCATCTCATGTAAAACAAATTAACCTACAAGTCAAATTCTGATATATGAAAGTACTATTTTTACCCATGCCCTTGGACAAAGTGGCAGGCTTTCTTAGTGCTGTCAAGACCATTGGGATCCCAAGCCAAAAGTTTGCAGTGGATAAAGACCTGTTGAGTAGAGGGGAAATATAGCATGGCATCAATTAATCTGTTTCCACAATAAAACCTTGAATCTGAAAAATGTAAAGTTCAATGTACCTCTTCTCCCATAGCAAACGTAAAGGTCTGAAGTGATAGGCGGATCTCCGATGACTTTTGCCTTGGTTCGAATTTTGATCGTGACGACACACTTTCCAAAAGACATCTGTTGGGTTAAAGAAAATGTATTAGCATTACAACCAAGGTTTCAACCAAAACACGTTTATTTATTTTTGTTTTTAAATCAATGCTCATTGCCATGAGAGTACCCTTTATTGGAGATGATAGGGTACATGGTGCTTTCAGGGTACAGCTCTGGTGTGGTAGCTGCTACACATTCCTCAAGAAGCAGCAGCAAGGGCTGATGGGTGTTCTGCACCACACTAGCCATGATGGGGATGATGGAGCCCAGAGGAAAGCGTGTAGACTCAGCAGGGCCTGAGAAGTCGTCTAGGGCAGTAAACAGAGGAAGAGTCATTAAGTTACAAAAGTCAGGGAGAGCTGCCGTTCGTAGAGAGTTTCTCATGTTGTTTACCCACCATTCATCAGGCCAATGTTAAACTGCAGATCTCCTAGACTGTAGGTTTTAAACACCGGGTCATAGATCGTAGCATACCAGTCTTTGGGCCTGCACAAGATAAAGCAGAAGGGTACAGAAAATGCTGCAAAGTGAAACTATTGAACTTATTAGTGCGAGCTTGTTTACTACTTGTTCTACGGACAAATTATTTATTCTTATTCCACCGGGTTATTTTGTCCGTCTTCTTCTCCCACATCGCAGAAACTCCGTTCAAATATTACTTCTCTTTCATAATTCCCGAGATACATCCCATAATTTATCACATTTTTAACATGGAAGTCAAAGGAGAAACGCTTTAGACTTGAAAAATCGTCATGCAACTTCAACTGCAAACTGTTCCTTCACACTTTCACTCAGAAACATCATTCCAACTTTAAAATGTTACACATCTTTCTGACATTATTCATATTAAACAACTTTCAAATCAGATTCATACTTTTAGAAATATTAAACATTGCTCAGACCTTGGTAAAGAGGCCTTCTTCAGATTTTAACATTAGTGTGTATTGCGCAGCTCGTTAAGGCTAGAGTGCTTGAGTCACAGCTAGAGTGGAGGACTGCTTGAAATTCACCTTCATATATATATTTTTAAACCTGCAATAATTCCCAAACCCTGAGACATCCTTTCTCATGAGAAACGTAGAAAAACATCTCGTAGCTCCATTAAAGCACGTTGTACATTCAGGCTCATCTTTCCTCACAGCAGCAGCCGCACACCTTTAGTTAGTCGCCAAAAATGCCACATTATTGACCCAAAAAAAAAAAAGCACACTTCAGATTCCAAGGGTTCTTGAGATGCTTCACACGTTGACATTTCACAGATATATGTTACGGTTCTTCAACAACTTTCACATGCAACACGTTTATCTCTCATTCAGAACAATGGAAAGGCTCTCCTCTCACTGATAACTGCACATCACCATGGAAACCTTTGATCTCTGGGCTCAAGGACAGGTGGTTCATAACGTGGTTAGCTCAAACACCTGTGTGATGGAACATGATGATGTCATAACTCCAACTGACATGCTCAGAACGCCACCAATCACCACATGATGGTTAACACTGTGGCCCTGAACAGCTCTCCATCAAATCTGATGTTACGTAATGTGGTGTTACTATGGCAACGCATCCCTCGCCTAAAACACGATATCGCTGTAACTCCAATGGACACGGTCCAATCGTCCCCCAATCTTCACTTGTATATCACCGGTCCATGCCTCAATAGCTGTACGCCAAATCTGAGATCTCACCATATGCCGTTTCCATGGAAACGCATCCCTCGCCTTAAAACACGATGTTGTCGTGATACTTAAGCAAATGGTCTGAAACAGCACCAGACTTCAGATAATGGTTAATGATCTGTGAGAATACTTCAATAGATAAAGCTAATTTGGGAATAGAACAGAAACAGGCTGTAGATTCCCTAAATCAGTCTCCCATTCATTGTCTATATAGCAGCTTCAGACTTTATACCTGATGACATCACAAGTGTGGGACGTACTTCCATGCTTGGTGGCTTTGAGAGGGAGAAGCTTATTAACAAATTGAACTTTCCCAGGCCATGAAAATGCCACATTGGAATTGTTAGTTAAGGGTAATGTCACCCTTTAGCACCTTATGTTGGTATGAGAACAAACCTCTCATATGCACAGACGACTGGGCGGGTGAAGGCCAAATTGTAAGAATCCGCAGAAGCAACGTAGGTCAGATCATTGCTGTACACCAGTGCATCCCCGGTGACCTGTTAGAGAGACAAAGAGCCCCCTGAGAGAGCTGTTGGAAATATAGCAGACTCACAGCTTGCAGGTTTAAAATATATATACACATACCAGTCTCCTAAAGTTACAGTCAGTGAGATCCACATAGAAGTAGGCCTCTCCTGCTGAGAAGCTAGTTGGGAAACAGTTACCCAGACGGAGAAGCGACGTATCGGCCTGGGGTCGGCTTTCTGTCCACATCAGCGTCACAAAATCTGGCCCACAGTCCACTTTCATGTCTGCAACACAAATCAATTAAGTTCAGACTCAAATATTTGAGTCAAGGATAATAACATGGATTTAATTGTTTCCAGTCTTACCTGCATATACTGCCATGGCAGCTGCCAGGCTCAGAAGCAGTGCACCTTGACAAAATGAAACCATCATGACCGAATGCTTGCTACTGACACAGTGCATGTTCTTATACCTTGTTCCTGAGAGGCATTCATCAAGATAACGTATTTCACCTGGTGCCTGTCAACAGTCCCAGCTGCAGCAGATCGCACACTGATTACAGCATGGGGAGCATCCAATCACATTAGTCCTTACACCCAATTCATTTTGATTCAGCTTCATCAGCAGCACAAAATCACCATTTGTTAATCAATTTATTATCCTGTGTGACTACCTTCCATTCTTATTTAAAACACTTTAAGGATGATCGTGCATGGGTTGTCTTAATGTTTTGATTTAGTTTTGGTTATATATATATTAACATTAATATATGTATACGTTGGGATTTTTTGTTCAATGTCAAGTCATGCAAGAAAAAGCTTTCTTTGAGAATTAAAAGGTGAGTCATTTCTAAACAAATGATCATTTGGGGGAAGGTAGTATTCCTTTATCAGATGTCCTGACCTATTCAAATGTGTCATTTTGATATCTTTGACCTAATGGAAACTCAAGGTAAGGGAAAAAGGTACATTTAAGTTGTATTTATTGAGAAAATATCCACACTCACACATCTGAATATTAGCTGTGTTGCTATGATCTTTTAACTGCATAAACACATGCCATGCAGGCCATCCCTATTGATTTTATAATCATGGCCAGAAAGTAAACTATGCTACATTCAACTGCAGGCATGAGTGCCCAGAAAATAAATTCAGATCAGAATTGTCTTTTCAAATTAGGCTCAACATAAATAATTGCCATAGTTGTAATCCCACACAGATCACCAATAGCTTTTCAATCTGCTGGTGTATGTAATGTCAGAATGTATATCATGTGCAGAGCTCAATGTAAAATGGAAAGTGAAAGAAATTCAGGGGCTATACTCCAACTCACATGGCCATTAAAGGTTACATTATAATTGACAGTATCTTTCAATGACAAACGTCACACATAATTAGTAAAGTTCTACTGATGGGACAGATGGACAGTTGAGGACAGTAGGACCTTCATATGAAGTAAAGATACTCCTTTTATACTCAACAGGAGGTAACAGTTTTATTTATACAGAGATTATAGACTACTTTAATCTGCATATGGATGTCGTCCACCTGCGCCCTCTCTTCAGTCTCCCCAATCTTAGACTGGACTTCCTGTTGAGAAAATGTTTAGCAACGTTAGTCTTATGGCAAGTTTTGAACAAAACTTCAAAAGAAACACCATAAATAAATACTCATTAACCTTGGTCAGCAATGGAAACTTCTGATGCATTGTGGGCATTTTGTTGCGTTGGATCCATTATGATCAGGGGTCCCAACACAGAAGTGTGCATGAGAGCGATACCCCATTCGTGTCCTCTCTTGGAGCGAGTGTTGCAGGTCCTAGAACAGCAGTCACACATGGAGCTCTGCATGGGGTCATCCAGGAGTTCCCATCTGAGGAGGCAGCAATCGTTAAGGCTCAAATACATCAGCATGGCTTTAAAACATTTTGTATACACAGAAGAAAAAAGCCGTTATAAAATGGCGTGATGTTTCTATAAAAAACTAAAACTGGTAAAATGATAAATATCAAGTTAATGACCAAAAGATATATTTCCATCTACAGTGCAGAAAAAGGTGAACGTTTTACAAAAGCTCAGGGCTTTTTTTATTTCATAAATCTCATTAGGTCGGCTAATCATTTGAGTGCCCCTCCTTTTAAAACTAATATATTGTTATTCTCAAATATTTTACAATCATCATTCGTCACAATTGTTGTCTGTACTTTGTTAGTTAGCAGGAGATCATTTATCATAGATATATAAAAGCACAATACTGATCAAAGTACATGTATTGATCTACTTCAAGTTGGATATGTTATGCTAAAATAAGCTAGCATCCTTGGCTAATGGTGCATACTTGTTGTTGCTCATGGCATCAGTTGCATTCATCATATTAAACTGCTGGCCAGAACATTTTCACATACTTCCAACAAATCAAACTCTTCCCTTACCGCTCATTTTCCTTTACATAGTGGCAAGCTTTCTTGCTCTCACTTAGAACTTCAGGATCCCATGCGAGCAGTTTGCAGTGAATGTACACCTGAGGAGCACATGAAACATACATGTTTGCTAGGAACCAAATATTCTTCAGAGCACTTTACATTTACCCCCTCACCTCCTCGCCGAGACCAAACTTGAAGGACTGCAGGTAGAGGATGATTGCAGACGAGTGGTACCGAGGGAGAAACCTGGAGTTTCCCTTCACACTGTCCAGGAGACACCTGAAGAAATTCAGATCAGCGATAAGGACTAAACTCCAGAAAACAATGAAAGAAATCAGAGACTGGATCTCACCCCTTATTTCTAATGATGGGGTACACATTGCTGTTAGCCTGCAGCTCAGGCGTAGTGGCTGCCACACATTCCTCCATGAGCAGCAGCAATGGCTGATGGGACTTCTGCTCCACTGTTGCCCATATTGGCATGAAGGAGCCCAGGGGGATGACATTCGTCTCCGCTACCGCTGTCATTTGTTCTGTAAGGGGAAAAGTAAAAACGGCTTAGTGTGCATTTTTTGAGTGTTTGGCCTTTGGGCGCATGAGCCCTCACCATTTAGGAGCAGCATGTGGAACTCCAGCCCTCCTCGGCCTTCGGCCACACCTGACCCCGGGTTCAGGAAAGGAGGAACCCACCCCTTAGGTCTGAAATATATTAACAACATTTATAACAATATATCAGCTTTAAACTTGAATTTAAATAAGAAAGTAACTCCTACCTTGGATAAACGCACTCGATGGGATACACATAAGCTGCAGGACTCGACCTCGGTTGGGGCCTGAAAGTCAGCTCATTTTTGTAGATGAGATTCTTCCCTTTCACCTGAAGAAGAAAAAGAAGCTCATTATGACATTGAAAAGGCTGAGAGGTATTTTGGTGAAACATGGCAGTCACATTACCAGTCTTTTAAAATTGCAGTCATCTAGTTTGTAGTTAAACTCAGCTTTCCCCTCTCCCCTGGGCAGAACATGAAACCCAGATGGCATGCAGGTTCCGAGGAAGTGACGAGCTGCATATTGCCGCAGCCTCGAGGGGATCGTCCATGTGATGCTTATGGAGTCTTTTTCACACTGTACTTTGATTTCTGCAAACAAATCATTATTATATATTTCCCTACATTCCCCAACAAAAGCAGATGTTTACATACATGTGCTAAGCATACCTGCATTGGCAACAGTCGTTGCAAAAAGAACCACGACTATCACACCTAGGTAGAATTGAGTCCCCATGACTGAATGATCTAGATCACACAGGAAGTGGCACCATTTGTAGACTTCTTGCCAAATGAGCTGAACGAGCAACACCTGTGTGAGAGCAGGGCAGCACCTGTCTACTTATACTGGGGTGTCATTTCACATTCAATTTCATTGTAGAGTTTTCATTTGGATCATTTATATTACACTTATTCAAGTATATTTTTATTTATCTGCCTAATTGCTTCCTTTTTTTTATTCTACTGAATTTATTTTTCAAAAACTACCTGATTATTTTACATACAACACTATTTATAAAACAATACAACAATTCAGATGAAACTACTTAAAGGCAATTTTCTAAAATCAGCCCAACCATAACAAGCTTCCAAGTCTATATACCTACAGTTTAGTAAGTCAGAGATGTGCAACTACATTTAACCTTTTGTTTTACATTAATTAATAAATGATTATGGGAAGTGCCCTTTTTCTCACTTGAGCTCCCCCCCCCAAAAAAAATGTCTGTGCACATCCCTGGCCCCCACCGTCGGTAAATGGAAGTACTACAAAGAACCCTGTTAATTATGTGCAGTTATTTCACGACTTGTATTACATGGTTTAGTTGAATACTCGATTTTGATTGGTCAATTCAGAACACGTGACACGTTGTTAATCCAGAACAGACAGACGGCTGTCATGGACTGAAATGAATAGAGCAGCGTCCTCTGGTGGCCTCTGTATAGATCAGTCAGTCCAAAAAGAAACAAAAAGATAATTACCAACATTAGAGTGTAATTTGCCAACCTTGAGACCGGGTGGGGGGGGGGGGGGGGGGGGGTGCTAGTGGATCGCCGGAGCTGTTAGATTAACATTAACATGCTTATTAACATTAACATGCTTATTGTAGTTGTAAGTGTAATGCCTTGCGGCCTGTTGCACCATCCTTGATGGAGCATATGTGTGGGCTGGAAAGGAGCAGGAGTGAGCAGAGAGTAGAGTAGTTGTCGATTCTGTTTTCTGTGACTATCTGCCTCACCTTCTCAGACTTTCAGTTGCGCGCTTCTAAAGAGACGTGTTACCATGGAAACCAAACGATGGCGAAGCTGTATTAAGGTCCGAGTGGAAATAGTCCTGAGTAAATCTGATTTTGTCAGAAATCGGGAGAAATACGGGCGAAACATGACCCTGGGAGGAAACCGGGAGAGGGCAATGAAATCGGGAGTCTCCCGCGAAAATCGGGAGGGTTGACAAGTATGAGTGTAAGAGACATTTATTTAAAGTTAGCTTTAGCCTTTTTGATTGAGTTGGTGCAGATGCCCAAAGTGCATTAAGTAGGGAAAGATGTACAGACTTTCACATCAGAGACCGAGGCCTGGATCCAACTTGAAAAGGAGTTCTCGAGTTTGGTTCAAATTTACAAAAGTACTTTTCGCTTTACGTGAGAAAACGACTGCTGTGTCTCAAGTATTTTTTTCCAATACATAAATCTTTGTATCACTTTTAACAGCTCATACAGACTGCATTACAGGACTGTCTCAGAAAATTAGAATATTGTGATAAAGTTCTTTATTTTCTGTAATGCAATTAAAAAAACAAAAATGTCATACATTCTGGATTCATTACAAATCAACTGAAATATTGCAAGCCTTTTATTATTTTAATATTGCTGATTATGGCATACAGCTTAAGAAAACTCAAATATCCTATCTCTAAATATTAGAATATCATGAAAAAGTATACTAGTAGGGTGTTCAACGAATCACTTGAATCGTCTAATTAACTCGAAACACCTGCAAGGGTTTCCTGAGCCTTGAAAAACACTCAGCTTGGTTCAGTAAACTAAATCACAAGTATGGGGAAGACTGCTGATCTGACTGCTGTCCAGAGGACCGTCATTGACACCCTCCATCAGGAGGGTAAGACACAAAAAGAAATTTCTCAAAGAGCAAGCTGTTCACAGAGTGCAGTTTCAAAGCACATCCACAAAAAGTCTGTTGGAAGGGGGAAATGTGGCAGGAAACGCTGCACAACCAAGAGAGATGACCGCAGCCTTAACAGCATTGTGAAGAAGAGTCGCTTCCAGAATTTGGGGGAGCTTCAAAGACAGTGGACTGAAGCTGGAGTCCAGGTATCAAAAGTCACTGTTCACAGACGTGTCCGGGAAATGGGCTACAATAGCCGTATTCCCATGGTCAAGCCACTTCTGAACTCAAGACAACGGAAGAGGCGTCTGACTTGGGCTAAGGAAAAGAAGCACTGGACAGTTGCACAGTGGTCCAAAGTCCTCTTTTCAGACGAAAGCAAGTTTTGTATTTCATTTGGAAGTCAAGGCGCCAGAGTCTGGAGAAAGGCTGGAGAGGAGCAAAATCCAAGTTGCTTGAAATCCAGTGTGAAGTTCCCACAGTCAGCGATGGTTTGGGGAGCCATGTCAGCTGCTGGTGTTGGTCCACTGTGTTTCATCAAGCCCAGAGTAAATGCAGCTGTGTACCAAGAGATTTTAGAGCACTACATGCTTCCGTCTGCTGAAAAGCTCTATGGAGATGAGGAATTCATTTTCCAGCATGATCTGGCACCTGCCCACAGTGCCAAAACCACCAGTAACTGGTGTACTGACCATGGCATTACTGTCCTCGATTGGCCTGCAAATTCCCCTGACCTGAACCCCATAGAGAATATGTGGGGTATTGTGAAGAAGAAGCTGAAAGACACCAGACCCAACAATGCTAATGAGCTAAAGGCCGCTATTGAAGCATCCTGGGCATCCATAACACCTCAGCAATGCCACAGGCTGATTGCCTCCATGCCACGCCGCATTGATGCAGTAATCCGTGCAAAAGGATTCCCAACCAAGTACTGAGTGCATTAATGGACATTTTCAAATGTTTGATTGTGTTTTGCTGTTATAAATCTTTTTTTTTTACTTGGTCTGAGGAACTATTCTAATTTTTTGAGATAGGATTTTTGAGTTTTCTTAAGCTGTATGCCATAATCAGCAATATTAAAATAATAAAAGGCTTGCAATATTTCAGTTGATTTGTAATGAATCCAGAATGTATGACATTTTTGTTTTTTTAAATTGCATTACAGAAAATAAAGAACTTTATCACAATATTCTAATTTTCTGAGACAGTCCTGTATAAGCCTATTAAAAGTGATACTAGGCGAAAAAGGACTCTATAAAAAAGGTGCATGAGGAGACTACATTTCCACGTTTGTAAGGTGTCATGTGTTACGTTAAGCTAATTCCATTGGATGTTGTCATATAATGACTGTCCTGTGCTTTAGTAAAACCTCCAGTATGTGAGTGTTGAAGATATGCATAGCATACAGTGTTCTTCCAGTTATGCACTTTGGCGGTGGTGGTGTTCGAGGGAATTTGGGGATCTTTGCACAGATGAGGAAATAAACGTTTTTATTTTATGTACAGTATGTTATTAAACAACTGGGATTGGAACTGGCTCAGATTTAGTTTTGATTGTTGGTGTTTTGTCATATTCTGTGTTTTTAAAAAGGCTCTTTTTAGTCGGAGCCGTTCACCGTCATTGTGAGTGACTCCGTGCTGTGTGCCGTCATGGATCACTCTGGAAATGTTCCAACAAATATATAAAACATTTCAGAATCATCCTAAACTTGTTTTCTTTTGCTTTCACCTCATAAATATTGACTCACCTCACGTCATGTTTCAGTATTATCAGAAATGATTTATCCTGAAAACATGCATGAAAATATCCTGCTCCATCTATTAAAAATGTTTTGATTTATTTTGATTTGATAACATTTGAATTACACGTAAAAAAAAGTAAATTCACAAAGGACACAAAAACAAAATGTTCAAATAGAAAGTTTACTGAACTCAATCAAAATATATATTTATTATTTAATTAAAACCAGATTTGTTTTGTATCAGATCATTATCAAGCAAGTTTTTGTATAACATTCTTAATTCCTTAATATGCAGTATCTCTAAGTAAAAGCTAAATAAATGTTGTCATATTGACAAAAATGTATTTAATTGCAATCATGTTAAGCCATATTTATGCATGAAGGTGTAGTAAACCGGCGCCCCTCCGTTACGAAGCACCGTCTGTACAGACTGAGCTACTGCAGCCTAGATCCACGATACAGTTTATACAGAAATCAAATCGGGGGGGGGGGGGCAAAGACCAATAAACCTAAATAAAGCTGAACTACGTGAGGAAGAGATGTGCCACCTAAAGTCCTAAACCTCTTATAACACATTGTACAGTTGACATGTTAAACAAGGTACACTTCAGCTCTGCAGTCATCATCAGATCATGATCCATGGAGAGACAGATCTCTTCAGGGTGTGCCTCCTCAATGATCAGCCCGTGTAGATGAAGAGAGCAAGGGTATCTTATCACCATCCTGGACTTTACCCCTAATCCAAGAGTAAAGAGAGCAGGAGGTGAACAAAACAAACACACTAGCAGACTGTCTGGCACCAACGCCTGTCACATTGAGCACAGAGCATTTACATTTATTTAAATAAATGTGATGATGATTTTTTTAACATAAAAAGCACATTCTAATATCAAAATAGGTTTAAAAATCCATAAACACTAAGATAAAGCGACTTGATCATGACCAGACGTTTTGGAGTTGCTGATTTAATAGAAACATTTTAAGCATGTGACCTGTTGCAAGTTATTAAAACAAATGTTTTTCATTCTTCATAATCAGTAAACCTGCAGATAGGGTTAAAAACAAACACCAAATTCGTTTTTCTGTTTGATCCACCTGCTGGTAGGAACAGAAAATATGTCCAGTTAAAACAGTTACAATTATAAAACAAATACTCTGCACCTCATTGTTGCTTGAACCGAATTAGATGAAGTAACTTAGTTATTAGAAACTGCTCATAAAAAAAAGTTACCCACCTATAAAATGTGTTTTCTGTAGCCCTTGAGACTTTCCTGTATTCTTTACCTGGTTCTCGTTCACATGCTCCTGGCTGTTCCTCTTGTTAAGAATTGCTCAGTTGCGTCATGGCCTCGTCAACTAGTATAAATACTTTAGTATAGGATCTGAGTACTCCCTCAACTTCTGCTTGTACTTCTATTTGGAGTATAGTAACACTTTGCAAACTGTAGCCTATTATATATATTTTTAGTTTAACTTGAGGGAAACCTTTACCTGTAACGGAGTATTGCCTCTTTCCTGTTCTGTTTACGGGGAGCTATGAAAAACACAGACGTCTTCTGGATATCCGGGCAGAAGAGAACATTTCACAACTTTAGGAAAAGGTGAACAAGAACGAGGAGGTCTTCAAAAATCTTTAGTGAAAGAATGAAGCAGAATGGATTTAACCGGAGTGATGAACAGTGTCGTGTAAAGCTGAAAAAGCTCAGTTCACAATACATTAAAGTGCACGACGCGCTGCAGAAAAGTTGTAGCTGCCTGATATTAGAGACAAATGTATTTGTTCTGACGACCTCGACAATATCTGGAACAAAAGACCCATAGTGAGCCCCGTAGATGTGGGAGTCCTATGAAGCAGCTGTTAGGTGTGAATGACCAGAGAGAACATGCTCAGTGTGAAATGAGGCTCCATAATGATGTGTTTAATGTGAGGTCACACTGACATCTAGTGGTGATCTGCAGACATCAACACAAGGTCAACATTAAACTCCTCTTAACGTTAAGCATTATTGAGAATATGATTAATTCACATGGCTTTGGTAACATGATGCTTTTATTAAAGCTCTTTAAAAATGCATATAGTTATAGCTGGTTTAAGATCACCCAATGTCTGTCCTCCTGAGTCCTACATGTTGTTGTTTTTAACGTATTTTAGTGTCGTTGTATTTTTTTTGTATACTACATTTCATCTTGTCCTTTTATCATGTATTTTGTGTATGTTTGTTAATAATGTAAAGCCCACTCAGAGACAATCGTGTTTTTTTTAATTGAATCTTATAAATAAACTTAGATTTGATTAAACGTTTCTCTGATCAGCTGTAGCTATGGCAACAGGTGGCAGTTAGGCTACATTAGCTTCAATGCTAGCTAACATTACCCACCGGTCAAAACACATTACCGTAATTACCTGGACGTTTTAAAACGTTTCATTAAAACATGTAAAGTGCTTTAAGTTATATAACGTAGTGAAAGGTCTTAACAAGTACCTTTAGCGCTGTTGCTGAGTTGAGGTATGTCAGTGTTTGGAAGTGAAGCATCACAGAAAGCACCGGGAGAAGGACCGGGGATTTCATCTCTGTTCATCCGGGAGAGGGAGGAGGCAGAGCGGCCAGCAGACAGAGCAAAGACCCCTGGTAGTGCGCCAGACGCTGATGCAAATCGTGGCCAAACGGTGGGACTACATTTAACATTTCACACACAATACACCCTGAAACTACACACTGCGGAGATTTAGACCTGAGATTAGGGAAAAGCATTTCCACCACAGAAAAGAACATATCTACTCTGTAAGTCATTAATATGACATCTCATTAATATGACAGCTCATTAATATGACTTACTATCTCATTAATATGATTTATGATTTCAATAATATGACTTACTATAGTTATGGTTACAATAAGGTGATCAGATTTTCAAAATTAAAACCGGGGCAATTTAGATTTTTGCGGTCAATATATCATTAACATATCCAATTTTCTTCACTGTTAAAAATGGGGGACAATTCTGGTTCAATGTAATTCGAACATTTTAACTGTTTGATACAAACAGAAGGACGATAGCTCATATGAGACTTCAAAGGTATATTATTTTGAAACTGTACATCAGATTGTCCAGATTCTCTCTGAGTGATTAGATGGGGTGTCCTGCTATCACCCTGGAGTGAAATAAGTCTTTGATACTGGATAGTTCTTGTTTTATTCTTATCTAAAAACAGAAGGATGATAGCTCATATATGAGACTTCAAAGGTCTTTTATTTTGAAACTCTACATCAGATTGTCCTGATTCTCTCTTGAGTGACTAGATGGGGTGTCCTGCTACACCCTGAAGTGAAATAAGTATTTGATTGACTTCGAATGACTCTTTGATTATGGACAGTTTACATTAAAATAAAAATACAGATGGACGATAGATCTAATTTGAGATTTTAAACAGCATACATTTTAAATTGTGCTTCAGAAAGTAATGTTATTTTAGGAGTGTTGTGAGATGGCGTCAACATCAATTGAAATTAGTCACCCAGTGGAAATGTCAGATGTCTTCATAACTGTATCCTTACATTTTACATTCACTCAGTTATAATGTGGTAGTTATACGTAGTTTCTTTTAAATTATTATTGATCAAATTATATAGTACATATTTCTTGATTTAAGCTCCAGTATATTAATATGTTTGGTGTGTTTTTTAGTTATATTTGTTATTGACCAAGTAAACGCTTTTATTTTGAAGGCAGTTTTTACATGCCTCTACCGTAATGCATAGGATACTCGCGCACCGCAATACAACGTGCAGGCTGGCTTGACTGTGTTTTTCGAAGTGGGGGGCTGGCTTGACCAGAGTCTGTTTACCCAGTGTATTTCACCTTGCTATGTGTTTTTAACGTATATTAAAAAACAGGGATATTTCCGGGGACAGTTTCAACCGGGGACAGGTCAATACAAACGGGGACGTCTGGTCACCCTAGGGTCCTAACTATACTTACTCAGATCTTGTATTTGAGTAAAAGTACAAGTAGGCCTCCTCAGATCTTGTACTTTAAAACGTTTTAGTTTAAGTAGAAGCAATATAAAAACAATGTTCTGTAAGAGCTCTTATTTTGAAGTGCTTCCTGTTTGCTATTTAGTTTCACTTCGTGCTCGTCGGTCGTGTCGCACCTTCTTCTTCTTCTCTCGAAAGGTTTGTAACTCTTTGTGACTTTAGAGTTTTTAGAGACATCTCTGATTATCAATCATTGCTCAGAGAATAAGAACAACTCTTTAGTTTAACTTTTAGAGACTCAGAGACAGACTTTAACTCTCTTCCTGTTTTTACCTGAGATACACCTCTCCACAATAACTATTATTATTATTTTCAATCGTTACTAGATAGATAGAGAGATAGATAGACATACTCTATTGTCATTTCAACAAGACACAGAGTGTACTATTAAAACGAAATTTCGTTGTACTGGCTTACAGGAACAGGACAATATAAAAACTTGCTAAATAAATAATAGTGACGTGGTGCTGATAAAATTAAAGATAAAGTGTGCGTTTAAAATATAAAGACTCGGGGAATAACTCAGAGACCCTCTCGCTCTCTATTTCTGCCCCAGGACTACTGTGTGTGTGTGTGTGTGTGTGTGTGTGTGTGTGTGTGTGTTACCTTTATACAGTCTATTGTTGTTCCTTGTCACATGACCAGCGAAGCATTTAAAGGTCCCATGTCATGCTTTTCTGGTTATTACCCGTCCCCTTGTGTGTTATGTAGCTTCTGCATGTAAACGGTCTGCAGAGTCACACACCCTCAAAGTACACCATGTAGCGAGTAAAACTCTAACACAGAAAATACCTGTCTATGCTGCCCCAGAACGCCTCGTTGGGGATTTTTATTTTTCCATTTATTCCTTCCGGGGCATAGTGATGTAAGAAGTCCAAATGGACCAATCCGCGGAGCCACACACGCGGAGCCACACACGCGGAGCCACACACACACACACACACACACACACTGTGTGTGTGCTCAGGCTGAGCTCCGCTCTGTCTCGCTGACCCCACGCAGCAACCAGGAAACGGCACCAGTAATCAGTGCTTGAATTGGAATAAAAAAGGTGCCAGTGCTCTAAATCAGTAACTGTTTCAAGTCAATTTATTCATACAGCCCAACAACAAGAATTTGGCTCAAAGTCATAGTATATCCTATAATGCTGGTGGGTTTGTCTCTTTACTGTATATTTTAGAAAGGCTCACTTTACTTAAACAAAATGACTCAGGGTGCATCTGAGATTAGAGGGGGTGCAGGGGTAAAGTGTTTATTTTGTGGCGGCGGCACATCATGACGCATCTACTGAGTACCGGCACCGTGCCGGTACTCAGTAAGAAGTAACGGTACCAGATGGGCAGTGGCGGCCGGCCCATAGGGGCGCTAGGGGCGCCGCCCCACCTCTTCCCACATACAAAAAAAATATTTAAAAAAATATATATTTCAAAAATATATATATTTTATATTTTTAATTTTTAATGAACAAGGTAAATATCATACAATTGGTATCAGTAAAATGTGTAATCTACAATAAAATCTTGTTTAAAATTGTGTTACGATGTCTAAAGTTACTGATAAGTCACATGTTTCCTGCCTGGCCTTGCCCTTGGCATTAGTTTATCATTACGGGGCGCTGCCCCCGAGCCAAACAGCAGCAACCAGCACGTTGCAAAAGTCTCAATAGTAAACTGTGGCGCCGAAACATAATTTCAGCCAATCAACGCCGTCAAATATTTTGGTCACGAGAACGCTCACGTTGGCGCCCACGTTGCTTAAGTGCGTTGACGTGAGTTGTTTTTTAGACTCGTGAGGAACTGGGGTAGTATCTATAGTAACGCAGTGTAGGCGGAGCCGCGACGTCATCTTCAATGAGCTCTCCAGAAAAACAACACAGCTGTTAGCTCTTAGCACTCAGAGCTCACAGCTCTTCATATCTGTTCAGAAACTAGACAAAAGTTAAACAAGTACAAACCACATACTGTCTGTGTGATGGAGAATACAGTCGCTGGTTTATTTATGTCTGGATAGGCCGTTGTTGTGAGTGTGGACGGTCGGAGCATTTACAACGTTAGCTTAGCCAAATCTCCATTAGAAAACACGCATTTTAAAAGGTTTCTCGCCTGCCGTCTGTCTGCAGACTAGTCAAAGCCTTAATTCATGGTTTTTACTATCCGGTATCAGTATGTTGTTACTTCGGCATCATTTTGAAACGTGTATTACAATTAAATCACGGTCAAATATGTTCGTCTTGTTGTAGTTGTAGCCCCATTGACAGCGATTCTCTCTAGTTTAGCATACTCAGCCCGACTCAGCCCGACTCAGCCTGGTTGTTCCTGTCCCTAGAACCACGATTGTATGGGGCCATTACATCACCAGAAGTCCCAATTTAAGGGGTCATTTCTCCCAGAAAAAAATGTTGTACTCACTATATCAACAGCCCCACCAAAAATATTTTCCACCAGCCGCCACTGCAGATGGGTACAAATCAGAAGTGCCGGTGAGTACCGGCCCAATTCAAGCCAGTAATCCAGCTCACATTGTTAGCTCCTCAAGCCTCAAAGGGCGGAGCAGCCCCGCAACATCCCGCCAACACGGCACCCAGACCCCACGCAGCATTCCCATCTGTTTGTCATACTGCTGTCATTTCCTGGTTGCTAACAAACGCCATTGTAACACATAATCACTGATGTTCCACTGTAACGGTGGTGGACTCATCAGAACAGAGTGGCGTGTAGGACAGAGAGTGAATACACACACTACACAGAGATGCTGGATGAGAAACCAATGTGAGTTTGGAACTTTGAACAATGTGAATCTTTTCTTGTAGACCTCAACAATGGAATTATGATCAGTAGAAATGGCCATGTCACGGGACCTTTAAAGATAAACATTTTGAAAGAGGAAAAGGTAAAAATGTGGAAATATAAAGAGGAATACATCATTAATACACATTTATTTTTTAATTCCTAAAATAATAAATGTGGAAATGTAAATATTAGTAATTAAAGAAAACAACACTAATGTTCCTCCCTCAGCCTCACTCACAGGTAAACTGATTCATAAAAGAAATCTAAATACAAATCATTTTAAAAATACAAAAATAAAACATTAAAAACCAAAGTAAACAGAGATAAGAGTTGAAGAGCAGGACATTGAATATTTTTGGATTAAATCAAAACAATTAAAATCCAATATGAAAATATATGAAGCAGAATTTAATAAAATAAGAACTGTCTGTCTGTCTGTCTGTCTGTCTGTCTGTGTGTCTGTGTGTCTGTCTGTCTGTCTGTCTGTCTGTCTGTCTGTGTGTCTGTGTGTCTGTCTGTCTGTCTGTCTGTGTGTCTGTGTGTCTGTGTGTCTGTCTGTCTGTCTGTCTGTCTGTCTGTGTCTCTGTCTGTCTGTCTGTCTGTGTGTCTGTCTGTCTGTCTCTCTGTCTGTGTGTCTGTGTCTGTCTGTCTGTCTGTGTCTGTCTGTGTGTCTGTGTGTCTGTCTGTCTGTCTGTCTGTGTGTCTGTCTGTCTGTCTGTCTGTCTGTCTGTGTCTCTGTCTGTCTGTCTGTCTGTGTGTCTGTCTGTCTGTGTCTCTGTCTGTCTGTCTCTCTGTCTGTGTGTCTGTCTGTCTGTCTGTCTCATTTCTCTAATTCTAATTTCGACTCGACTCCTCGTGTCTTAATAAAAGGTAAAATACAATAAAAGGTCAAATGGTACAAAAATAATAATTAATGTATAAATACAACAGCTACAAAATAAAATGATGAACGTGGACATTTAAAGATTAGAAATGAAAGAAAACAATATGTGAAAATACAAAGAGGAATAAATAAAAGGGAATGTAATAAATAATAATACAATGAATAAATGTAGTCAACAGGAGTAGTGACAAAAAGAGCTCACAATAAATGAAACGGTTATAAAAATTACATAAATTCAAGAATATAAATACTATATGAATGATAATCAGAAAAAGAAAATGATAGATAGATGAATAATAAGCAAACTAAATAAATAGGAATCAATAAAACATGTGAAGCCATGTCTTACAGATTGCTTTGTTTTCATGCTTAGAAATAAACAGAGAGAAGGGATCGTGGAGATTGAGCCGGAAAACTAAATAGATAAATAAGAAATACATTAAAAGCTAAAGCAAACAGGACAAGAAGTTCATGATCATGAAATAAAAACACTAGATCAGTAAACATGGAATAAAAGGATCAACTCAAACCCATGAATGAGAGAAGAACAGAATGAAATGATCAACTCAAACCCATGAATGAGAGAAGAACAGAATGAAATGATCAACTCAAACCCATGAATGAGAGAAGAACAGAATGAAAGGATCAACTCAAACCCATGAATGAGAGAAGAACAGAATGAAATGATCAACTCAAACCCATGAATGAGAGAAGAACAGAATGAAATGATCAACTCAAACCCATGAATGAGAGAAGAACAGAATGAAAGGATCAACTCAAACTCATGAATGAGAGAAGAACAGAATGAAAGGATCAACTCAAACCCATGAATGAGAGAAGAACAGAATGAAATGATCAACTCAAACCCATGAATGAGAGAAGAACAGAATGAAATGATCAACTCAAACCCATGAATGAGAGAAGAACAGAATGAAATGATCAACTCAAACCCATGAATGAGAGAAGAACAGAATGAAATGATCAACTCAAACCCATGAATGAGAGAAGAACAGAATGAAATGATCAACTCAAACCCATGAATGAGAGAAGAACAGAATGAAATGATCAACTCAAACCCATGAATGAGAGAAGAACAGAATGAAAGGATCAACTCAAACCCATGAATGAGAGAAGAACAGAATGAAATGATCAACTCAAACCCATGAATGAGAGAAGAACAGAATGAAATGATCAACTCAAACCCATGAATGAGAGAAGAACAGAATGAAATGATCAACTCAAACCCATGAATGAGAGAAGAACAGAATGAAATGATCAACTCAAACCCATGAATGAGAGAAGAACAGAATGAAAGGATCAACTCAAACCCATGAATGAGAGAAGAACAGAATGAAATGATCAACTCAAACCCATGAATGAGAGAAGAACAGAATGAAAGGATCAACTCAAACCCATGAATGAGAGAAGAACAGAATGAAATGATCAACTCAAACCCATGAATGAGAGAAGAACAGAATAAAAGGATCAACTCAAACCCATGAATGAGAGAAGAACAGAATAAAAGGATCAACTCAAACCCATGAATGAGAGAAGAACAGAATGAAATGATCAACTCAAACCCATGAATGAGAGAAGAACAGAATGAAATGATAAGTAAATGAGACGCATTGTTACTCTCAGCCTGAACTTCAGGTTTTCACGTGCACAGATATGAGCACTTCCTGCAGCTCTCAGTGACTGATGCTCTGGGTGTGTCTGCAGATGAAGGTCTAAAGCTCTCTGAGGATTCAGCTGCAGCTAACAAGCTAACAGGATGCATTATTGCACTAGCTCTAACTGTGACTGGAACAAGAGGAATATTTCAGAAAGCTTTCAGAGTCCCATAGAAGTGAAGAGTGATCCCCAAAGAAAGGCATAGAGAAAGCACTTAGCATCAAAATATAGTGAAAGACAGTAAAAGTAGTCATTGTGCAGATTGGTCCATTTCAGAATAATAGATATGATATGTTTTATAATGATTGATCATGAAAGTGTTCTCAAAGCTGGTAAAGGTGCAGCTAGTTTGAATGACTTTGTATACTGCAGGGTAGCTGGTGGATTTACTCCAGGTGGAACTAAAGTCTGATTTAACCAACCCACTCTCTTCAGTCTGCGTACAAATGACACGACTTTACACATTGGAAAATGCGTGCAATAGATACGCTAAAGTCCGATTTTGCGTGCTTATCATACGCAAATGGATACGGTCGTGTCTGAGAAGACCGGAAGCTGTGGGGTCCATAAAAACATCTTCTTACTCAATATCAAGCCACGATTATTGATTTTATTTGAAATCGTATAATGTCTGACTTTTTTTGTTGTCTGTGAGGAAAAGAAATGGGGCTCAGAGCCTCAGAAAACTGAAATCTGTATTTTTTAAAATCTTTTTTTCCTTCTAATTTGTTATTCTTTTCTAAATAACACACTGTTATTTACTCAACAATAACACACAATTATCCTTGTTTTTATTTATTCCTTTAATTCTATAATCTTGGGCACCGGAAACAGACGTAGACGGTAAACTGATTACCCAAGATCCTCAGCTTGAAGCTCAGGATGTTTTAGCCGCAATGCACGTTGGGATATGGGGTTAATGCGATATGATTTCCGAAAAAAAATTCAGAGTTTAGGATGGCCAAAGACACTACACTACCCATAATCCCCAGCTATCGTTTGGGACTACAGTCCCGTTGACAAACCCCGTGATTAATCTTCAAGCTCTGGGATTGGATGTTGGAGTGGCAGTGCGCCAAGGTTACGCCGCGCGTCAAGCTCTTTGAAATGGAACGAAACCACGGCAGACTATTCAAAACTGGACTCGAACGCCCCCCCCAGAAATACCCATGCTGGCTATTGTGTTTCGCAACATGTTCTCTATGGCACGCAGGGCCGTTTCTTCCTATAGGCAGACTATGCGGGGGCATAGGGCCCCCACGGCCACTAGGGGGCCCCCAAGCTGAAAGTATTTTTATTTATTTATTTATTTTTATTCATCCGAAAAACAAAAAAGGTTTAATTCATACACACAAAGATGAACAAAATTAGTAGAAGCGGGAGGGCTGAAGCATAGCTTGTGGAAAGTAGCCCTCCCGTGCATCATCCTAATACAGCGGCATTATTGCGTCAAAAACTTATAGAAATGAAGGAGTACAAAGAAATAAAAAAAACAGGGGTGCACATAACTGGTACGCATGCGCGGCAATCTGAAATGCGTACGGTCACTTGTGTCACAAAGCGCATTTGCGTACCGACGTACTTGTGAAGCTTTTCCAGAAGGCGGTTAGATCACCGGACGACAGAGTCGGTCTCCGTGTGCACAGACAGGGCTGCTGTTAACGTCGGTCTGTACAACGACATTTTGCCAAAACTACGGCAACCGGCTGCGGAGGGAGACTCCCCCCCTTCACTGGAGAACTGCGCTACTAGCCCCCCCCCACCCGTCGACTTTCCTGAAATACTCCGTTCGCGATACAGAGGGCTTCATCAAATAACTTTGAGTGGAGCCAGAAGTTGGAGTACCAAACACTGACTCCAGGTACTCATCTGAGTACCTCACTGAGAAAGTTATGTGCACCCCTGTATCTACGACGTCTGAGGAAGATGAAAAATGTAAATTAAACATTGTTGAGAAAATACTGCATCTCTTGCATTTATTGACGTAGAGGAGTCTTATTGTTTACCTTTTTAATATCATTTTTCATTTTCAATTGCTTGGTTTTCGTGAAATTAGCCTGTTTTCCTATTAAAGTGTAACAGATTGATGGATCTCCACAGATCATCTTAAAGGCTCATAGTGTAGTTATGCAATGAATGAAACACTTGGGTCACAGGTTCCTCAACAGCGCATTACAAGACATCTATCAATATGTGTGAATACCTCCACCATTAAACTGTCATATTCTGCACATTTATTATACTATCTACATAAGAGTATAATTAATGTGTATAATATCAGTTAAAATAAGTGCTTCAACATAGCTAACATTGCTGGAAAGCAATATATTAGACGTTAAGTACTTTGTCAGGCTTAATATTTATCTGTAGATACCCCCAAAGCTTTCTTCTTATTTGAAAGAAGACCTTAACCTAAAGTATTCTTTAATGTTTGAATAAAGGTTAATTAGTTTGTCTGTTTTGCTCATCCTCATATTAATATCTTTGTACATCCAGCACTAAACTGTTTTATAGAGCTCACTTACAGTATCTTCTTGATTTTTTATATTCTATATTTCTATCATTGACCTTCTACTTTCCCCCTATGAAAGTATGTACTCTAATATGTTTTTCATCAAATAACATTATTCAACAAAAACAACATTATTCAAAAAATTATAATTCAATAACGTGCTTTAACCACTAGGCGGTGCACACAAGGTGCACACAGCATCCTAATAATAACTTTATATTATTAGTGTAGGACACTTATGTATGTATAACATCTGAAGATGTGTAGTTTTATTCATGTTTTTACATAATTCTCCAGGATATTGCTAAACTATTTCTCATCTTTTACTTCTACACATTAATATCTGATTTGTAAAACATCACAGACAGAAAGGCATATCTGTCATTTAATGGTAAGCTATTGAAATTGTGATTCCATAGATGTGTCTCCCATCACCCCAATCCCCTATTCTCTCAACTCAGTATTTACATTCTTATATTCAAAGAAAATCAGTAATATCTTTAAAAACAAGTCCTTTTCTATCAGCTGTGCACCGTTATGGTGTAAATATAACCTATCTACCGTTTGGATCAAATATAAAAGTCAGCCGAATTACTAATGATCCTGCGAGGAGACGTATTGTGTGAAAAGAAATGCAAGATGTTGTTTAATTGTTGATATATTTATGATCCACGTCACATATTCAGTTTCGGTGGCAGTTCCTCCTGTTTGTCCAGAAGTCTTCTCATCAGGGCTCTATAAATAAATAACTACGGCAGATCTGTAATATGTAATGCAGCCGAACCGTGTATTACAATGCCGTTATGTGATGACTTCCAAAGAGAAAAGCAAGAACACTCGGAATAAAGTACTATTTTATTTTTTTAAATGTTTTTAGGATTTCATATCGCATAAACACCATATCCCAACGTGCATTGCGGCTAAACAATCCAATCACGAGCTTCTAGCTGAGGATCTTGGGTAATCAGTTCAGTGGGTTTGTGTTGTGTATCGCGATGATGCTCGAAATGTCCCTTATAGGCCTACGTCTGTTTCCGGTGACTTTATTTTGAAATTCAGTTCCTGAGGAACGGCTAAAAAGCCTGAGATTATAGAATTAAACAAATAAATAAAAACAAGGATAATTGTGTGTTATTGTTGAGTAAATAACAGTGTGTTATTTAGGAAAGAATAACAAATTAGAAGGAAAAAAAGATTTAAAGAAATACAGATTTCAGTTTTCTGAGGCTCTGAGCCATTTCTTTTCCTCACAGACGACAAAAAAAAGTCCGACATTATACGATTTAAAATAAAAACAATAATCGTGGCTTGGTATCGAGTAAGAACATGTTTTTATGAACCGCACAGCTTCCGGTCTACCAAGACCCGACAGACAAAACGTGGCGTATCATATGCACGCAAAACTCGGCCTCAGAACTCAATGGGAATGGTTAGCGTATCATATGCATGCAAAATAGGACTTCTGCGTATCTATTGCACGCATTTCCAATGTGTCAAGTCGTGTCATTTGTACGCAGACTGAAGAGAGTGGGTTGGATTTAACACTTGATCCTATTTCACATCATTCATCCAGATCTGTGAAGTAACTAAAGGTTTTAAATACAAGAAGTGGAGGAAAAGTACCTCTGAACTGTAGTGGGGTAGAAGTACACAGTTGCATAAAATGGAAATACTCAAGTAAAGTAAAGTACCTCAAAATTGTACTTAAGTACAGGACTTGAATAAATGTACTTAGTTTACACCACTAAAGCTCAGCACGCACTGGTAACGCTCAAACATCTGTGTGTTGAAGCCCAGAGCAGCAGACCTGAAGCTGGACCTGGACCTGAACCTGAACCTGGACCTGGACCTGGACCTGGACCTGGACCTGGACCTTGACCTGGACCTGGACCTGGACCTTGACCTGGACCTGAGTCCCGCTGTGTTTCCTCAAAGAGTGACCGCTCAATGGAGCCTCAATCTGCTGATGGGGGGTAAGAATTTAAAACAGACTGAAAGCCATTTGAGTCAGTTGTTGTCTGTGTTGAAGCTTCTGTGTAACCTTCAGGAAATCCTGGTTATTAGCGACGTCGGTGGTTGTTAAGTGAACTGCAGTTAGCATCCTGGACATGAACTCAGTGACGTTCTCCACTAAAGAGAGATGTGTTTACGTTAGCTTCACACTGCTGGCTGTAGGGCAGCTGAAGAGACGCGAGGCACTTTGGAGATAAACTTCACGTCTTTAGGATTTACTCTGAACATCTTCCAGAGTCCTTCACATAGAGAGCAGTCCACCGGCTGATAGAGGAGACTCAGAGAGTCTGGAAGGTTCATCTGTTGGGAAACACAGAGCAACCCTGTCTCCTAAAAATTACGTTCCCACAGAACAGAACTGCATTCTCAATTACGTTTCGCTAGAGTTTCTTATAAATGTATCTTAAATACGTTTATTTTCTACATATCTTTGCCATTTATTGTCTTGCTTATGATAATGATAATATTCATTTATAAATATCGTTTTAGAGCACACATTTGAAATCGACAATCGGGCTCGATATGTGGTTAAATTAAAATCAGTAGGCGAGGCTGTAATTTCTCCAGCTGTTATAAAACGAACGTAACGTGGGAGAAAATACGTTTCTATCTAAACGTATTTGAGAATGCAGTTTAGTTCTGTGGGAACGTAACAGAGTGATTTATACCATTACATTGTAAAGAGTGACTTTAGAGTTAACATATTTTCATTAGTTTTCTCCAGCGTGCCAATGTGTGGCTTGGGAACCAGAGAGTCACCGGTTCAAGACCCCAGAAGACCAAGTGCTACCCAGGTGTCCCTGAGCAAGGCAGCGTTCCCTACACTGCTCCCCGGGCCCGTACATATGGCAGCCCACTGCTCCTAACACTAGGATGGATCAAATGCAGAATGTACATTTCCCCTCTGTGGGACGATGAAGAGCTCCTTCTTCTTCTCTTGATGCATCTGTTTCTGTTTCAGGGTCCAGCAGCAGAGACCAGACTCTCCCAGCTGTCTGTCCCTAAAGAGCGACTCCTCGAAGGACGACGTCATGAACTTTAAAGGACGACCTCCATCTGCTGATCAGAAGTAAGCTGTGACTCACAGTAAGAGTCCGGTTATGATAAAACTGGTTGATATGAAGTCTTTTCCAACATATTTTTCAGCAGTTTTTCTCCAGCATGTTTTACGGCCTGATAAATGGAACAAATAATCAGGAGAGTGAGAGCGGTGTTTCCTCAGCGAGAACTTTACTCTATTCAATTGCATTTCCAAAAGTACAGCAAGTAGAAAACATGCAAAGCTTCTTCAGTAGAGTCCAAACACTTTTTCCTTTCACAGCATTTATCTAAGACTTCTTACTTTTCTCTCGGCAAGGCAAGGCAATTTTATTTATATAGCACCTATCAGTACGCGACAATTCAAAGTGCTTTACAAAATAAAAACAAAAGACATTTAAGAATAAATACAGCATAAA
This sequence comes from Notothenia rossii, assembly GCF_949606895.1. Taxonomy (NCBI): domain Eukaryota; kingdom Metazoa; phylum Chordata; class Actinopteri; order Perciformes; family Nototheniidae; genus Notothenia; species Notothenia rossii. The sequence goes on from NC_136902.1 coordinate 1,990,917, forward strand.
CACATTATTAAATAGTGTAAGAGTCGGGAGGGCTGATAATTTATTCCGAGAAATTACTCAGACCTACTAATTGACCTAACAGAAGCTATTGAGTAAGTTTACTGCTTGGCTCAGATCCACCAACGTCAGCAAGATCTCACCTCTATTAACTCCTGAAGAACCAGGTTCAATTAACTGCTGTTTCAATTCAGACAACCCGCTAAATCTGTTTAAGCGATCCCGAAGGATTTTGATATGAGGTGATGAGGTGTGGCCCTACCTAAGTGAGCTCTCTCTGTTGTTTTGAACATTGCAGACTGAAGCTCAGTGCTAACTTTTAAACGTTCTGCCTTGGCTCCAAAAACCATTACCTCAGTTTAATCTTTGTTTAATTGGAGAAAGTTCTGACACATCCAGTCATTGATTTGTTCAATGCACTTAATCAGTGTTTGAATTGGAGCATAGTCTCCTGGTGAAATTGTTACGTAAATGTGTGTGTCATCCGCATAGCTATGGTAACTTATTTTGTTGTTTTTCATTATCTGAGCCAGTGGTAGCATGTAGATGTTAAAGAGAAGAGGCCCCAAGATGGAGCCTTGAGGTACCCCACATGTCATATTTGTCAACTCAGATGTGTAGTTACCTAAGTAACAAAGTTGTTTCTGTAATTTAAGTAGGATTCAAACCAATTTAGAACTGTTTCTGAAAGTCCCACCCAGTTTTCTAGTCGGTCTAGTAATATGTTGTGGTCAACAGTGTCAAACGCAGCACTGAGATCTAATAATACTAACACTGAAGTTCTGCCACTGTCTGTGTTTAAGTGGATGTCATTGAAGACCTTTACAAGAGATGTCTCAGTGCTGTGGTTTGGACGAAAGCCTGACTGGAACACATCCAAACAGTTATTTAAATGCAAGAAGTTACTCAACTGTTGAAAAACAACTTTTTCAATGATTTTACCTAGAAATGGCAGGTTTGATATGGGCCTGTAATTGTTCATTACTGAAGCGTCTAGATTATTCTTAAGTAACCTCCGGCTCGAAGGAAGAAGCTTGAATTCTGAGTGCAGAGGGTGGGAGTCACCGTCTAATATGGAGCTGGATAACCGCTGTCACTGCCTGAGGTACAGGGTCTCCAGGTTTAGCTGTGGCTCACCAATCAGTCTGCTGGACCACTTTACGATCTGACTCAGAGAGTTTCTGCTCTTTAAAGTCAGGTTACCATGACATTAGTGAGAAAGACAGAATTGACTGGATCAAAGCACGATAAAACATAATCTTCATGGTTTTGTCAATGTTAAAATAGGACAATTTCCAAAGACAGTACAAACGCTGGTGCCCCCTTTTGCACACAGCTTCACAGTTTGGATCAGAGCTCCATTTTGAGTCAATAATTGTCCCCAGATATTTGTATGATTGCACAAATTCTACTTTCTGATTCTGGATTGTTAAGACTTCATGTATGTGGGGATGTCTTCTCAAATCAATGATCATGTCCTTGGTTTTGCTTATGTTCAGTTGGAGATAGGACTCCTCACACCACCTGACAAAGTCGTCAATGACAGGGCCGTGGCTGGTCTCATTGTCCTGGAGCCTACTAACAATTACAGAGTCATCTGCATACTTTAAAATAGTCCTATTTTCCCACCTGCTTTGACACATATTAGTGTAAAGTATAAATAATAGTGGTGAAAGCACACATCCTTGTGGGGAGCCAGTGGAGGAGCTGACTTGATCAGATAAGGTCCCATTCACCCTCACTCTTTGTGTCCTATTGGTTCAAAGAATCAAGAATCCAGCCCATAAGATTCTTGCTTATTTCAAATTGTTCTAAAAGTCTGCCAATTAGAATATGAGCTTGAATTGTGTTAAAAGCAGAGGAAAAATCAACAAATAAAAGTCTAGCATGAGATCCATTTCCCTCCAAGTGTTTAAAAAGTAAGTCAGATAAGGTGACCGTGGCGTCCTCCACTCCTCTGTGAGGCCTGTAAGCAGACTGCATGGGATCGAGTGCATGCTCAGTCTTCCTTAAGATTTCTGCTCTGACTAGTTTCTCCAATGTCTTCATTAGAATTGATGTAAGTGCAACTGGTCTAAAATCATTAAGAGTTTTGGGGCCTCTGGATTTGGGAACAGGGACTACCACAACATCCTTCCAAACCTTTGGCACATGCTGTGTCTGTAAAGACATATTCAAAATGTAGTGGAACAAAGGGCTAAGTTCTTTTGCACAAAGTTTAAGTCAACGACCGCAGATGTTGTCAGGTCCATGACTCTTATTTTACTAAACGGAAGGCCTTTTCCACTTCCCTCTGATCTATGTTAAAATGCTTATTGTCTTCAAGTTTAAGCTTCAGTTCAGATATATTATTACTGAAATCAAATTTGTCAAATCTAGAAAAAAAAGTGATTTAGGGCATTTTCAAACTCAACATCTGAATTAAAGCCATCCAGAGTCACATGGCAGCTATTCTTTGTTTCCCGGAGGCCTGTTATGGTTTTCATGCTACTCCAGACTGAGCCAAGGTTGTTTGCAGCCATTTTGTTTTGTAGTTCAGATTTAAAATTCTGTTTAGCTTTCAGAATTTCTATTTGAAGTTCCCTATCAGCATCATGCAGATCAGAGGCACTTCCCTGTTTAAAAGCTTGTTTCTTTTTCTGAATGCTGGACTTAACCGCCTTGGTCACCCATGGTTTGTTATTAGGGTATATTTTAACTTGCTTACACGGAATAACCATGTCTTTACAAAAGGCTGTATATGAGCATGTTACATCAACAAGTTCATCCAAGTCGGCACCACAAGACTCTTTGAACATATCCCAATCAGTGCAGTCATAACATTCCTGCAAACAGGCTACAGATTCTTCTGCCCAGACATTTATGTCCTTTGTCAATGTTTTCTCTCGCTTCAAAACTGTTTTGTATATGGGCAGTAAATGCACACAGTTATGATCAGCAGAGCCCAGTGGGGGTAATGGGACTGACTTATAGGCTTCCTTACTGACCCATAACACAGGTCTAATGTTTTATCCCGCCTGGTTGGACAGGAGACATATTGATAAAAGTTAGTGAGTGTCTTTTTAAGGGTCACATGGTTAAAATCCCCAAGTATAAAGTTTGGTGCGTCAGGTGAAATTGACTGCAGTTATTTCACCAAATCAAAGATAGTGCTGGAGGCAGAGGTGGCATTTGCCCTGGGATGGATCTACACTATTGTTATAGAAACTTGGGGAAACTCACGGGGCAGGTAGAAGGGACGCAATGAAACAGATCAAAGTTCAACATCTGGGGTGCAAATGAGTTCTCTGACAGTCACAGAGCTACAGTACTGTTTGTTTACGTACAAACATACTCCGCCCCCTTGAGTTTTTCCTGTCACTTCCGCCTTTCGATCCAAAACCGTCAATAAACAGATCGTTGTCCTGGTTACAGTCTGTGAGCCATGTCTCAGTGAAGGCCAAAACACAGCAGTCCCTGAAATTCTTCTGAAACCGAACATTACCCTGAAGCTCTTCAACCTTGTTCCTCAGCGATTGAACGTTCCCCAGGATCATCGAGGGCAGAGGAATCCGAGGGAGCCACTGCCTTCTCATGCGTAATCTTACGCCGCCTCGTTTACCCCGCTTCCTCCTCTGGTGCCCCGTTGCACCACAGGTTTCATTTGGATTCCTCCGAATAATGTCCGGTAACTGTAACGTGGTATCTATCACTCGAGCCAGACTTGCCATGTTCAGTTGCAGCAGCACATCTCTGGTGTACTGTGTCCTCTCCCGGATGACAGCCCCATTGACATCACATGCTAAACATTGAAGGAATACGATCCACAGAATCACAGAATAAAGAATGTCCATTTTGACTAGCGGCGCAGGGAGCATTCAATCATACAGACGCTTTATCGAATAGGTCGGTGGCGCATTAAAAACCTTTAAAACAAACACAAAACAAACAAAATGGAGGACACCAAACTTTTCCCTGCCGGTCGCAGCGTGCGCATGCGCCCAGTGTAGATGGCCACTAACTAACAGGCCCTGTGTATCGCTCACTGATTGGACTCAGTGGAATCAAGGGGTAAGACGCAAGGAAAATACGCAAGTGAAGGACGCAAGGATTGAGGTTAAGAATAGTGAGATGCAGCCTAAAAGCCATTTGAGTTAGTTGGTGTCTGTGTTAAGCTTTTCCGTGTAACCTTCATGAAATCCTGGTTATTAGCGACTTCGATGGGCGTTAACCTGTTAACCTTTTTTTCACAAAACTGTGTCTCAGGGCTTCTTAACATTTAACAACCTATTAATGTGTCATACCCACTTAACGGGAAGAAACTCAGCTAACTAACGATACGAACCATTTTTACCGTAACAAAACACAAGTCTCACAAGAAGCGTCTAAATGAGCCCTGAGCGAAAGAATGCTAACGCACTTAGCACAGAACTCACGGTAGAAAAACGTATACTTATCGGATCTGCACAAACAAGACATTAGCTAGCAAGCTGAGATTCCACAGATTCTAGGGGTATAAGTATCATCACTGAGCGATCAAAACTCGCAGTATGGGAAGCGAACCCAGACAACACACAACGTAGCTTTACGGAGCAAAATCGGGAAATATGTCTTACCTTTTGCTGTTTCTGATCAATAGTTGTGTTCAATGGCATTAAAACGATAAAAACGCTGCTGAAGGTTAATCCAATGTGTCTGTGTCACTTTGAAATGATTACGGATAATCCATCTTCATATGTATGTCAATAACGGAGATTTCATATATAGCTGCTACGATAGCCATAGTATGACAGCTTCCGGTTTTGGGCATTCAGGCTACGCATCACTCTATTCACCAATGGTAATGTTTGGATGGATTTTAGGAACTTCCCTCTCGATTCTATTGGCTCTAACGGTTAAAAAGAGGTGTCAATCATCAAAATCAACCGAGGGGGGCCAGAGATATGGAAAATGCACCCAAATGACCCCAGAAGTGTTTTTTTTTCTAAACCTCTCTAAAAAGGTCAAATGTCACTTGTTTTGCATCAATCTTGATACAGGGTACTTATTATATGTTATAGTTTGGATTCCTAAAGCTTTTAGTCTACTATCCCATCATTCAAGGGTGGTTTTCACTATAAGTAATGGTTTATTTTTGGACGGACACAATACTTTACATGTTTTTACTATGTTCAATCTGAAATTACTTTAAAATAAAATCATCTATATTGATTCTGACTCTTCTACATCCAACTCACAGGTTTATCATTACTTTGAGAAAAAAGATGATTCATTTACTCCTTTTAGGGAAGATATGGTCATTTGTTCTGGGAATGTCATTTTCGAGCCTGAGACCTGAAAGCAGGCTCAGGGGTTAACAGGTTAAGTGAACTGCAGTTAGCATCCTGGACATGAACTCAGTGACGTTCTCCACTAAAGAGATGTGTTTACGTTAGCTTCACACTGCTGGCTGTAGGGCAGCTGAAGAGACGCGAGGCACTTTGGAGATAAACTTCACGTCTTTAGGATTTACTCTGAACATCTTCCAGAGTCCTTCACATAGAGAGCAGTCCACCGGCTGATAGAGGAGACTCAGAGAGTCTGGAAGGTTCATCTGTTGGGAAACACAGAGCGATTTATAACATTACATTGAAAAGAGTGACTTTAGATTTAACATATTTTCATCAGTTTTTCTCCAGCGGTTCAATGTATGGGCGGTGGTAGCAAAGTCCGTAGGGACTTGGCTTGGGAACCAGAGAGTCACCGGTTCAAGACCCCAGAAGACCAAGTGCTACCCAGGTGTCCCTGAGCAAGGCAACGTTCCCTACACTGCTCCCCGGGCCCGTACATATGGCAGCCCACTGCTCCTAACACTAGGATGGATCAAATGCAGAATGTACATTTCCCCTCTGTGGGACGATGAAGAGCTCCTTCTTCTTCTCTTGATGCATCTGTTTCTGTTTCAGGGTCCAGCAGCAGAGACCAGACTCTCCCAGCTGTCTGTCCCTCAAGAGCGACCGGTCGAAGGAAGCCAACATAGACTTTAAAGGAGGACCTCCATCTGCTGATCAGAAGTAAGCTGTAACTCATAGTAACGAGTAGCTGAACGCTTCTGCCCATTCATTTTGAATGGGGTGATGGCACGCTTCGCCGAACTGCATTGCGATGCTCGCTAGAAAAGTTGAGCAATGTTCAACTTTTGAAGCTTCGGCGGAAGCGTCAGCCAATCGAATCATCTGCCAGTACAAGCTCTAGCCCAGGGGTGGCCAACCCGCGGCTCTTTGCCCAGTTTCATGCAGCTCTTCAGTTCATATGGAATTGTATGTGTGAGTGTGGGGGAGAGACACGGACTCCTGACAGTTAAACCTGATACTTAGTAGGTCTGTTAAGGATTGAATGCTGATCATTCTGACGTACTTTCGTCCCGGCTCTCCCTACGTGTGTGTGTGGTGTCAGGTGTCAGTATGAGAGGATGACAGCGCGTCTAATTTTGATGTGGCCCAAGAGCCAGTCACAATAATACCTGCGATGCAGTGAACCAATCACCTTTGAGGGGGGGAAAACCTATCGTTGATTAAACACTATCTGACCATGAACTGAGTTTGATCCTAAAATGGCAGGGAAGAAATGCTAAGCGAAAATATGAAGACGAACATAGGACGTTTTTAGTCGAGTGGGAGAGTTCATGTTTTTTTATCGAACGCAAATGCAAGCCATTTTGCCAGACCCATTTCAAGGCTTCACATCTTCAGCGCCATTTCACCTTCCCAAAAGGTACGGAACTTCGCAAGCAGAAGATAAACACCTTGAAAAGTCAGGCAGAAAAGCAGACACAGTTTTTAAAAAAAATAACGGAGCACTTTTAAAGCGAGATAAAAAACCTTTTCGATTTTGTTTACTGAGAGTTTGTGTGTGAGTGCACACAATGATCATTGTTATGTTGTTATGTTAACTGGCCTCTGAATACTGGTACTGTCTGTCTGTCTGTCTGTCTGTCTGTCTGTCTGTCTGTCTGTCTGTCTGTCTGTCTGTCTGTCTGTCTGTCTGTCTGTGTGTGTGTGTGTGTGTGTGTGTGTGTGTGTGTGTGTGTGTGTGTGTGTGTGTGTGTGTGTGTGTGTGTGTGTGTGTGTGTGTGTGTGTGTGTGTGTGTGTGTGTGTGTGTGTGTGTGTGTGTGTGTGTGTGTGTGTGTGTGTGTGTGTGTGTGTGTGTGTGTGTGTGTGTGTGTGTGTGTGTGTAGGAGGAAGAAGAAGAAAGTAAAGGAGCACAGAGAAAGGCTGAGAACAAAAGAGAGAAGGAAGGGGGGGTGCACGCGTGACTGTGAAAACAAAACCGTGTGCTTTTGTGTCCGGGGCGGGAGATTCATGTGATTGGTTGTTGGTCGAGTTTCAGCCCCCCCCCCCCCCCCCCGCCGGGAAGCGTCAACGCACGCCGCTGTGTGGACGCGCCGTAAGAGTCCGGTTATGATAGAATAAAACCAGTTTGTATAAAGTCTCATCCGACCCCTTCTCTTGTCCAAAGTTGTAGTGACCACGATATCCATTAGTTTTGTGTCCTTTGTTTGTGATTCACTCGTGGGGCTGACCGACGAATAGACGCTTGTAGTTTGAGAGAAACAATATAAATGTCCAGATGCGATTGAAAAGTAAGATAGTTTATTCCAAAAGAAGCAAAAATAAATAAACGTTTTTAAACAAACTATTTGTCATATAAACTGATACTTCAATGTTAAAGGCAGAAGAACCAAGCTGTGACGCTCCCAACCAGCAAGGTCTAAGAACTGTTTGCTCCAGTCAGCCACACCAGTAGGCTGCAGCACCTCTCCTTTTATGCTGCAGCCCCTCCACCTGCAGAGTAACACACTCAAATTAAATAATAAATAATATACACCACAGAATCTCAGGTTATACTCTAAAAAGATAAGATACTATAATCTAAGGAAAAGGCTCCTACAAAAGTGTTTAGTTGTGAACGTCCACACTGGGAGGGGCAGTGAAACTCCATCTGAAAACTCAGGCTGTTCAGAAGCTGTTCCACCATCTCTCAAACACTTCTGATGGAGGAGACTGAGCCTTCATCAAAGTCACAACCAGCTCTACTGCCAGGTGAACCCTGACCCCTGCTGTGGGGCTGGAGGTGGAGCTGGGGGGGGTAACGGGGGCTGGTGTAAGAACTGTCCCTAGGTCTGTCCTCTTCCTGATGAACAGCTGTTAGCCAGCTGCAGAGTCCAGTCTCTATCCACACAGCCACGTTCCAGGAAGACCAGAATGAAGGATGGACAGAATCCTCTTCAACAGTAGCTGGAAATAAATATTCCTGTAGTGCAAAGTTCCCGCTGACGCACAGGACCACCAGCCTGTTTCCCTGTCCTCCTTTACCCTGAGTGTGTCTCTGTGTGGACAGACATCATGTGAGCTAATGCTTCATGGTTCCTCCACAGAGGGGACCAGGAGAGCTGGGAGGTTCCCGGTGGTCAGTCTGCCCAGCAGCATCAGACACAGCTGGACTCCATATTCACGGTGAGTACATGTACTACAGATACTTGACCTCTCTTCTGTTCACAGTCATCTCCATGCTGCACTTTCAGAGAGTCAGTCTGTCCGGATCTGATGTTTGGATCCATGGTTTATAGTTTGTGTCCTTCATGTGATGTTCCAGCTGCTGGAGGACCACATCGTCACCTTTGTGAAGAGCGAGCTGAAGAAGATCCAGAAGGCTCTGAGTTCAGATTACCCAGAAGGCTTAGAGGGTCAGAGTGAGGATGAGGAGGTGTTGGAGGCTGAGGATGAAGAGCAGAGGAGGAGCAGAGAGGCATTCCTGAACATCTCACTGCACTTCCTGAGGAGCATGAAGCAGGAGGAGCTGGCTGACCGTCTGCAGAGCAGTAAGAGGGTTTCTATAGAGAGTTAACACTCTGGATAAATGTCTCCTCTGCTGATGTCTCAAGAGACCAACATATATCCATACTTCATTCAGAGAACCAGAGTTACAGTGTGACCTCATGATCTTTTGTTGTGTGTTCTTTACTTTAGGACTAATTACTGGAGTCTGTCAGCGTAAACTTAAGTCCACCCTGAAGGAGAGGTTCCAGTGTGTGTTTGAGGGCATTGCTAAAGCAGGAAACCCAACCCTTCTGAACCAGATCTACACAGAGCTCTACATCACAGAGGGGGGGTCTGCAGAGGTCAATGCTGAACATGAGGTCAGACAGATTGAAACAGCATCCAGGAAACCAGACAGACCAGAAACAACCATCAGACAAGAAGACCTCTTTAAAGCCTCACCTGGAAGAGATGCACCAATCAGAGCAGTGCTGACAAAGGGCGTGGCTGGCATTGGGAAAACAGTCTTAACACAGAAGTTCACTCTGGACTGGGCTGAAGGCAAAGCCAACCAGGACATCCAGTTCATATTTCCATTCACCTTCAGAGAGCTGAATGTGGTGAGAGAGAACAAGTACAGCTTGGTGGAACTTGTTCATCACTTCTTCTCTGAAACCAGAGACGCAGGAATCTGCAGGTTTGATCAGTTCCCGGTTGTGTTCATCTTTGACGGTCTGGATGAGAGTCGACTTCCTCTGGACTTCCTCAACACTGAGATCCTGACTGATGTCACAGAGTCCACCTCAGTGGATGTGCTGCTGACAAACCTCATCAGGGGGAAGCTGCTTCCCTCTGCTCGCCTCTGGATAACCACACGACCTGCAGCAGCCAATCAGATCCCTCCTGAGTGTGTGGACATGGTGACAGAGGTCCGAGGGTTCACTGACCCACAGAAGGAGGAGTACTTCAGGAAGAGGTTCAGAGATCAGGAGCAGGCCGGCACCATCATCTCCCACATCAAGACCTCACGAAGCCTCCACATCATGTGCCACATCCCAGTCTTCTGCTGGATCTCTGCTTCAGTTCTGGAGGAGGTGTTGAAAACCAGAGAGGGGGGAGAGCTGCCCAAGACCCTGACTGAGATGTACATCCACTTCCTGGTGGTTCAGTCCAAAGTGAAGAACATCAAGTATGATGGAGGAGCTGAGACAGATCCACACTGGAGTCCAGAGAGCAGGAAGATGATGGAGGCTCTGGGGAAACTGGCTTTTGAGCAGCTGCAGAAAGGCAACCTGATCTTCTATGAGTCCGACCTGACAGAGTGTGGCATCGATATCAGAGCAGCCTCAGTGTACTCAGGAGTGTTCACACAGGTCTTTAGAGAGGAGAGAGGACTGTACCAGAGGGACAAGGTGTTCTGCTTCGTCCATCTGAGCGTTCAGGAGTTTCTGGCTGCTCTTCATGTCCATCTGACCTTCATCACCTCTGGAGTCAACCGGCTGGCAGAAGAACCAACAACCTCCTGGCTGCTTAAAGTATTCAGACCCAAACCTAAACTAACAGATCTCTACCAGAGTGCGGTGGACCAGGCCTTACAGAGTCCAAACGGACACCTGGACTTGTTCCTGCGCTTCTTCCTGGGTCTTTCACTGCAGACCAATCAGACACTCCTACGAGGCCTGCTGACACAAACAGGAAGTAGCTCAGAGACCAATCAGGAAACAGTCCAGTACATCAAGAAGAAGATAGAAGAGGATCTGTCTGCAGAGAGAAGCATCAACCTGTTCCACTGTCTGAATGAACTGAATGATCGTTCTCTAGTGGAGCAGATCCAACAGTCCCTGAGATCAGGACGTCTCTCCACAGATAATCTGTCTCCTGCTCAGTGGTCAGCTCTGGTCTTCATCTTACTGTCATCAGAAGAAGATCTGGACGTGTTTGACCTGAAGAGATACTCTGCTTCAGAGGAGGCTCTTCTGAGGCTGCTGCCAGTGGTCAAAGCCTCCAACAAAGCTCTGTGAGTACAGAGATCATTTGATTTAGTGAATCAGTTATTAATACACTGCTGTCTTCTGAATAACTGTTGTCCTCATCGTCTCTTCAGGCTGAGTGGCTGTAACCTGTCAGAGAGAAGCTGTGCAGCTCTGTCCTCAGTCCTCAGCTCCCAGTCCTCTAGTCTGAGAGATCTGGACCTGAGTAACAACGACCTGCAGGATTCAGGAGTGAAGCTGCTGTCTGCTGGACTGGAGAGTCCCCACTGTGAACTGAAGACTCTCAGGTCAGAGACCAGAACAGTTTGACTCAGCCAACAATCAGCCCTGCTGTGTGGTGTGGGAATACCATCATCAAAAACATCATTCAAGAGAAACACAACACAATATATCAGTCACAATTCACTAAATGGTTCTTGGCACAAACTTCTTTCAAGTTCAAAAACATCCCCCCTTGTGACACACAGAAACAAAACAAAGGGCTGGGCCCCTCACTAGAGGTGAGGTATATTGCCTCATAGATCAATCAAATGTAGGTAAATGAATCTTGATACTTGAATATGCTTTATGAAAAACACAGCCTACAGATGTAGCGATTCATTTCAGACAGTTTGAAACGCGAGGGCCGTGATTGGTACGTGATCTGCCCTCGCTCAAGGGAAAACCTCCAGCTTGACTTGAGACCGCCCCCGTGATAGATAAATGTAATTATAATGAAGCCAGCTGCAATGGATCATTGATCCACCAGGGGGTGCAGTGGGGTTCCACACTGGAGCTCATGTGAAATAAAGTCAGATACAGTACGCTGGATGTACAGCGGAACTTTGTTAAGATCCATATGTCACGGATATCATACTCTGTGCTAAATAAGACACATGTACTCATTTACAAAACATCAACATGTTGTTATTTAACAAAATAATTTTGTTATTCGAAAAAAACGAACGGGAGGAAATGCAGCCCGGCTCTCGATTTTTAATCCTAATTTAATCATCATCTTCACCACGATCATTTATGTTTATGTTCGCCGAATTGACATGAAATCACTGACATATATGAATATACTTTATTCAACTTCATTAAAACGTTATTAACGTGCCTAAACTCAGTAATTCACCAAAAATATGTATATTTTAATGGAGCCTCGTCGGTCGATCAGGATCCCAAAGTGTAGCGGAGGGATCCTCATCTGGATGAAGGGTGTTATTTTCCCCATAAAGAACAAGTCGCTGCAAATTATCCCGTTTATTACACGGCCACATTCTCAACAAAGTAACGACATGACTCCCAATATTAATTGAAATGCTTTTATGGATTTAGAAAATGTTTTTATTGATTTAAAAAATAGTTGTATGTATTGATTTAAATTCACATGCATCCGCTAAGAAAAATAGTCCGTTGTTACCGTTTTTTAAACAGTCTGAATGAAACGGCAGCTCTCAGCTGTGTATTTACACAACTAATGGCCCATCAACCACAGCTCTCTCCCCCCCTCCCCCCCTGATCTTTCTTCTCCAGCAGCTAAATGAACAGTAGGTTACTCTGAGTGACCATAGACTGTATGTGACAAGCTTACAGTTAGTGACGTAACAACACCATCAAAGCTGGTGGGTTGAAAGCAATACGGGAGGTAAAAATAACTACAATAATTGTGACTTATTTATTGTGGCTTTTATGTTTTTAGGTATAAAATGTAATTCAGGCTTATAGTTCACCCTTCTCTAAAAGCCTTCAACAATGACAATATTCATTGTAATTTAATAAATCCTTCCAACACACATTGTAAAAAATAGCCTACTGTAAGTTAAGAAATCATTTCAATATGTACATCTTCTGATGTAACAACAAGAACATTATAAATAGTAACATAGCTGAACATGGTATTGCACATTTAGCTTTGAGTGTTACTGACCTGAGATGTTTTTATTACATGAATTAAGGTGACTGAGGCTTTTTAACATACAGGGATGCAAACTCATCTGGTATGAAAAAGGTGACAAGGATCCGAGCCCCCGACCCCCCCACCCCACAGAATAACAGGATTTTAGCAGAACAACTAAAGCAGCAGTGTTAACAATAACAGAAACGCCAAAGAGTCACATAATAGAAATATATAAAAGCATTTATTTAATTGTGTAGCAGTCAGTTTATAATTTTGGCAGCACTGTTGAGCATTTTGAAAATGTATTTTCATGCCTCTGTGCAAGGCTTAGTCTTTCTATCTTTAGAGCCACAAGGTGTAAAGTAACTAAGTTCATAAACTCAACAAGTACTATACTTGGGCACAATTTTGAGATACTTGTACTTTATTTAAGTATTTCAATGTTTTGCTACTTTGTTCTTCTACTCCACTTCAGTTCAGAGGTACATGGTGTACTTTGACTCCACTACATGTATTTAATACCTTTAGTTACTTCTCAGATGTGGATGAATGGTGTGAAATCTAATCAAGTGTTAAATCAGACTTTAGTTCCACCTGGAGTAAATCCACCAGCTACCCTGCAGTATACAAAGTCATTCAGACTAGCTGCACCTTTACCAGCTTTGAGAACACTTTCATGATCAATCATTATAAAACATATCATATCTATTATTCTGAAATGGACCAATCTGCACAATGACTACTTTTACTGTCGCTACTTTCACTATATTTAGATGATAATACTTTTCTACTTTTACTTGAGGAACATTTTGAATGCAGGACTTTTACTGAAACAGAGTATTCCTACACTCTGGTACTTCTACTTTTACTCAAGTACAAGAACTGAGTACTTCTACTTTTACTCAAGTACAAGATCTGAGTACTTCTACTTTTACTCAATAACAAGATCTGAGTATTTTTACTTTTACTCAAGTACAAGATTTGAGTACTTCTACTTTTACTCTAGTACAAGATCTGAGTACTTCTACTTTTACTCAAGTACAATATATATACTTATACCACCTCTGTTTATAGCCTATGAAAAAAACTATTAGAAATAGAAGGCTAAAGCTAACGTTAGCAGATAGTGACAATGTATGCTAGCTAGCTAGCTCAACGATTCCTTAAATAATATTGCCACAGAAAAACTTTTCAGTTCACATCACGCTCTGCCGCTCCGACAGGGAGCTCTGCTCTGAACACCTGAACAGCCCGTTCTAACAGCTGTTCACCAGCGGTCCAGTCTGTGCCACAGTGACTCCGGACGCGCAGTTAATATTAACGAACGCACCCGTAGGTAATGTAGCTGCTGAAGCTAGACCATCATCTCGGAGCAGCAGAGCCTTATTATACATCATGAGCAGAGCCGACAGGCAGGAAGACTCGAGCACACAGCTCGTACTTCATTATAATATATAAAAACAGAACACCATGCGTGTCATGATGGCACAGAACAGCTCACGGCCGCAGATTACTCCGGGTCCCAGACCCCCCCATACCCCAAAAATATTTGTATTGCAGATCTACATGAATCACACAAACGACTTATTTTGGATTCAAAACGGCGAATTTCGCCGAAAGGTGAAAAGTTTGCATCACTGAACATAGACAGAGCACAACTGAAACATAACATCTGAAACGATGTAACAACATAATACACTTGTGGGGATGCTTGGGATGTGAGGAGTGAGGGACACGGCTTAGAACGGGCGTGTCGCCTGGCAGGACAGGAGAGTGTGTGCCCCAGTCTGCCTTGATCTATGAATTCATGTCCGTGACACTCACTGCTGCCCACAGCTGTTTCATAGAAGGAAATTCCTTCACTTCATGAAAGTGTTTTAACCACACACACCTCTACTACACACACATGACGGGTGTTATTTTCCCCATAAGGAACAAGTCGCTGCAAATTATCCCGCTTATTACACGGCCAAATTCTCAACAAAGTAACGACATGACTCCCAATATTAATTTAAATGCTTTTATGGATTTAGAAAATGTCTTTTATTGATTTAAAAAATAGTTGTATGTATTGATTTAAAAAATAGTTGTATGTATTGATTTAAATTGACATGCATCCGCTAAGAAAAATAGTCCGTTGTTACCGTTTTTTAAACAGTCTGAATGAAACGGCAGCTCTCAGCTGTGTATTTACACAACTAATGGCCCATCAACCACAGCTCTCTCCCCCCCTCCCCCCCTGATCTTTCTTCTCCAGCAGCTAAATGAACGGTAGGTTACTCTGAGTGACAAGCTTACAGTTAGACACAACACTGTCATTGCAAGTGACCCTCAGTTAGTTGACTTTTATGTTCAACTGCTAAATTCGTTACTGATAAAAAAGGGCTTCTACTGTACCTAATTACCTTAACACTAGAACCGCCAGAGGTTTTTGTATAGGCCTACCTAAACCCGTCAAATCCCGCTATTAGAATGCAATTTTTAACAACATAGGGTGCTACATAACACACTTTCAGGAAAAGTCACGGACTGGGAGACTTTAATATTTTATTGAAAAAAAGTTACATTGCACACACACAACACACATCACACAAATTGACCCGATTGGCGGTTCTAGTGTTAAATAAACTCACTAATTAATGAAACCAGTTCAATACGCATTATTCTTATTCTTATCATTCTTTATGAGCGCAGAAAAAGTCTTAAAATCAGATCTGTTTTTTTAAATGAAATCTGACGGCAGGCAGTTAGCTCTGATCACCTATGACAAATGCGCCGCACCTAATCGCTGGCCATTCAGCCACAGACACTGTTCGAAATGGGGGGGGGGCTAGGAGGAGCTTGGCTCCCCCGAAGAGGGAGGGAGCTTCCCTGAAGGCTGACTTTGAGATAAATAGGGGGAGCCCAAAACAATCGTGCATATTTGTGTCACACAGATTAGAAATGTTGAGTTTCTGTAAATAACAGTTCTTGAAATAAATAATAGTTATTGTTCATTACAGTTTCTGAATATTTGTTTTATATTTGTGAATATGTCTGGGTGTTGCCATCTGTACGTGGCGGCGCTGCATTCTTACTTACGTTGCTATGGTTATGGCGGTGATGCCGGCGCGGTATTTGAAATGTTCATATTGATATTTTTTTAGCTCTGACTGTGTAATAAAAAAATATGGCAAAACGAAAACAGCCAAGCGTCACAGCTTTTGGATTCACAAGCAAAGAAGCAAAGGAGTCTAAAAATGACAACGTGAACGGAAAACAACTTTTAGTTGGCCGGATGTAAGCGGCGTTAGGGTCGAGCTTGACAGCTCCACACCGAGGGAGAGGCCTGCCGATGCGGAGCCTGAAGAGGCTTCAACAACGGCCACATCCGCCGGCATAGTGACACCGTCTGTATTAGTAGAAGAGTGTTTTTATAGCAATTGATCGCATCCGCGCTGCTGCGCCAGTCAACAGAGCGTGCGTGTGACATATTTAGTAGCAGGATGTGCTCTGAAAAATAGGGCTCCCCGAAAGCAAATGGGTAATTCGAACACTGACAGAGCTCCCTCTATACAAATCAAACTGTAGAAGGTGTGAAAGCACCTATTGTTTTAAATAATGGTCTGAATGTGACCTGTGAGCCTTCTGAATTACCGTGGGACAGCACATTCTAAACTAAAATGTTCAATCAATAAAGTAACATCTTATCTTATCTTAATAATATCTTCATATTAATAATAATAATAAATCATACAGTATGTGTCCGAAAGGGAGCAGGAGGAAGCAAACACAAAAATATACTGCATATTAAAGCAAACGATTGTAAAGGTTAAAGTATGAGCATAACAAATAAAGAAGTGTAATGTAAACATTTACATTATAATTATGATTATTTAATATATAAAGACTATATATTATTGAATTACAAGATTAGATATACTTTAGTTGATCTAAAATATTGATGTGTTCAAATGCTCTTCAAAACACAACTGAAAGTCCATGAAGCTTGTCTTTCTGTATTTGTGAATGAAGCGCCACCTCCTGGTTAAATCCTGAAATTGAAAATCTGGCAACGCCCTCTTGGAAAATAGTGGGAGGGCTTAACATTCCTCTATACTGGTCTTTGGCAGGCCGTAGGCAGGAAGCTGTAAGCTGGAGTCTGAAATGAAGTGCTCCATCTGTATATCCAGCTCTCCAGAGGGTTTACTTCACTTTGTTGGCGGCTCATCCGTTAACACAGAACCCTCAGATTGATTATAATAAGGAGAAACAGGAAGGGTTTGTAAAGCAAATCAGTTATTGGGCTTTTTTTACCAACTCACTAAATGCTTTCAACTTGAATTGACTGAATTTATTTGTAAATTGGGCTTATGAACACATAAATACTTCTGTTTATATATATATGTTTATATATACATATATACAGTATATATATATATATATATATATATATATATATATATGTTTATATATACATTTAAGAAGTACAATATAAGAAAAGCACATGTTTCTCTCTAGTCTTTCTTCACATTCTCTATTCCTTTGTTTTATGATCTGTTCATATCAGTAAGACCCTTACCATGTCTGTCCAGTTGAACTGTGAGGCAGGGACTGGAGTTGTAGGTGTAGAGATGACCCAGAGGTGATGCAGTAATAAGCCCCGCCCCTTTCAGTCCTGGACCCTCAGATGATCTGACGGCTTGTTTGTGTGTCTGCAGGCTGTCAGGCTGTCTGATCACAGAGGAAGGCTGTGATGCTCTGGCCTCAGCTTTAAACCCCTCCCATCTGAGAGAGCTGGACCTGAGCTACAATCACCCAGGAGCCTCAGGGGGGAGGCTGCTGTCTGCTGGACTGGACACGCTCAGGTATGGAGAGGCTCTCAGTCTGATAGAGGAGGTAGAAACTGGCTCCTATGACCTGAAACACCCAGAGCTGATAGACCCTGACTCTTCACACTGTCTGCCGTCAGCTGTTAGCATCAAACACACATGTTCCACAACTGAGAGGAGACCCCCCCTCAGTGGGTCAATGTTCATCGTGGAACCACCAACAGAAACAGAGTGGGGGGGTTTTAATGTTCACACAGATTTAGCACAGGAAGTGACATCATGAATAAATAACTGATTCATTTCCAGATGTTTTATTCTGAGTCCTAGCAAACGGCCAATCAGAAGAACCTCCCCTGGAATGAAAATAATGATGTATTAGTTTCAGTGTTGGGAGTAACGTGTTACAGTAATCAGATTACATTTGTCTGTAACGCGTTACTGTTGGTTCAGCATTAATTACATTAGCTAAGAGAAGATATTACTTTATTGATGCTAAGCACTAAATGATCTCGTTGCCTGCGTTACGTTAAGCTCTTCAACTTTCTGAATAACGGGAGGACAGAAAAAGCAGAGATGAACAGGCGCAGCAAACATCGTGGAGGACATGTTGCCCGTTTCATTACATCCATGGTTTCCACGGTGGAATCACCATCTTTCTAAAAACATATTGAGCCAGAAATACGTAACAGGCGTCGAGATCAGACTCACAAATAAATAAATGCCCACAGAAGGATACACAAATGTAATTCCTGATTTATATATAAATGTCTCCACACACACTTTTAAATATACGCACAAAAATATATCATTTTATAAATGTAAAAAAGTTTCATAAATATATTTCTGATCCACACAAATAGTTACATTAGAAATATATTTGAGTGTTGTTACATTTATATAGAAAACGCTTTCTGTGTGAATCTCTGGATCTTTGAGACTCCCCCAGATGCCGCTAGATTCACACATAGATGTTTTTAAGAGGCGAGTGTCTTCGGCCAATCAGATGTCTGATTCATTTCTGAGCCAATCACATGCGTGTGTCCCCTCGAGGGTGTGTTTCATGCGTTTGCAACGTAGCGTAAGATCAGAGTCTGGGCCCCTCAAATCCAGAGAGATTCACACAGAAAGCGTTTTTTATGTAAATGTAACAAAACTCAAACATGTTTTTGATGTAACTATCTGTGTGGATCAGAAATATATTTATGAAACTTTTTTACATTTATAAAATTATATATTTTTGTGCTTATATTTAAAAATGTGTGTGGAGACATTTATATATAAATCCAGAATTGTGTGCATTTATTTATTTGTGAGACTGATCCGACCCCATGGCCATCACACAGGAAACTTTAGCAAGCTACCTGGAGCTGAGTTATGATGGAACCTGAGCTAAAGAAAACATGATGTTCAAACAAAGAGCAGAAACTGAGACAGAACAACAAAACAAACTGAAAAGTATAAAAGAGACTCAGGAATCAGAAATCAAGAGAAAAGATAAATATGAAGCGCACGGTGAACCAAAGAGAAACCCATATTTCCTGATGCACACAAACGCTGCACACAGGAAGCATGCCCCCACCTGATCAACACCTGGAGAGGAGATCATAGACATCATGAAAGAGACACCTCAGTGTTTGTAGATGTTTCTGGAGGCAGACTGAGGTGGACATATCAGATCCTTTAAAGACTAACTGACCCCCCCTCTGCTCTCAGCCTGGAGCCTGCTGCAGTCCGGTTCTTGAGGCCAGGAGGTATCAGGAAGTGTAAGTGTGTTTTTAATCATGAACATCTTCACACTGGGACATCACAGGTACTTTAATAACCTTTAATACCTGCTGTGTCTCTCATCAGATTCCTGTGGACTCACACTGGACTCAAACACAGTGAACAGATTCCTCCAACTGTCTGAGGACAACAGGAAGGTGACATGTGTGAAGGAGAATCAGAAATATCCTGATCATCCAGAGAGGTTTGACTCCTGGTCTCAGCTGATGTGCAGAGAAGCTCTGACTGGTCGCTGTTACTGGGAGGTCGAGAGGAGAGGAGGGGTTTCTATATCAGTGACTTACAGAGGAATCAAGAGGAGAGGAAACAGAAAGGACTGTAGGTTTGGAGAGAATGATCAGTCCTGGAGTCTGGAGTGCTCTGGTGGGAGTTACTCTGTCAGGCACAATAAGAGAACAACACACACCTCCTCCTCCTCCTCCCCCTCCTCCTCCTCCTCCTCCTCCTCCTCTGGTAGAGTAGCAGTGTATCTGGATCATCCTGCTGGCTCTCTCTCCTTCTACAGAGTCTCCTCTCACAGACTGATCCACCTCCACACCTTCAGAACCACATTCACTGAACCTCTATATGCTGGGTTTTGGATTGGGTTTGGGTTTGAGTTTGGTTCCTCAGTGTCTCTGTGTTCTCTGCAGGAGTGACCTAACTAAAGTTAATAGAAGCAAATATAGTTAAGTATAATCCATGATGTAGAATGCATATATTTCACTTAGGTCTGTACTTATGAACTAAATGTAAACCGTCTGTTAAACTGAGATGACAGAGTGTGAGGTCAGTCAGAGTTCATCACTGTAGGTCCCAGTGTTCAGTAGAGGGAGTAAAGCCTTACTCTAACAGCAGCTGTAAGCAGGAGGCCGCTGACTGAAGGGGAAACCTCTGTAAGCTTTAACAAAAACAAAAAAAGAAATAACGTAAACCGGTGAATTAATGATTATATCTTAGAGGTTTACACCGGAGCTAAATAATTGTATGATTGTCACGATGTACCGAGAGAAGGTAAAGACCCTGTGAAAGTGTTAACCATTTATTTGAATAAATCATCCCACCCTTTTGGACTGGGACAACCCAAAATAATGCTGCGCTGTCCTCTCCTGATTTAAAGTAAGATTGCAGGACTGACACACTCACACTGAGGCAGGACCTCATTACTGATACCAGAATCCTGCGCGGTCGCTCAGACGGATTTAGTGCGTCGTCTGCATTGAACCAGCAGTTCATTGAACCTGGTTCTTCAGGAGTCAGTAGAGGTGAGACCTTGCTGATCCAGGTGGATCCGAGCCTGGTGGTAAACTTACATAGACTCAATAGCTCCTGATAGGTCAATTATTAGGTCTGTTCAATAGTCAGGGATTATTTCAGGCCCGTCGACCTCAACACTTTACAATTTATCTAATTCTGAGATTTTCAAAAAGAAGTGAGACATTTGGGATTTTCAGAAAAAAGTCTGTATTTAGATATTCTCAAAAAAAGTCAGAATTCTGTGATTTTTAAATATAGTTAGAACAATTCCATCCATCCATCCATCTTCTCCCGCTTATCCGTGGTCGGGTCGTGGAGGTCTCAGTTCCAGCAGAGAGCCCCAAACGTTCCTTTCCCCTCATCAACCAGCTCTGACTGGGGGATCCCAAGGCGCTCCCAGGCCAGAGAAGAGATATAATCCCTCCACCTGGTCCTAGGTCTACCCCTTGGTCTCTTCCCAGCTGGACGTGCCTGGAACACCTCCCTAGGGAGGCGCCCAGGTGGCATCCTAACTAGGTGCCCGAACCACCTCAACTGGCTCCTTTCGACGCCAAGGAGGAGCGGTTCAACTCCGAGTCCCTCCCGGATGACCGAACTTCTCACCTTATCCCTAAGGGAGACACCAGCCACCCTGCGGAGAAAACCCATCTCGGCCGCTTGTACCAGCGATCTCGTTCTTTCGGTCAGGACCCATCCTTCATGACCATAGGTGAGGGTAGGAAGGGAAATGGCCCGGTAGACAGAGAGCTTTGCCTTCTGGCTCAGCTCCCTTTTCGTCACTACGGTGCGGTAAAGCGACTGCAGTACCGCTCCCCCTGCTCCGACCCATCTCACGCTCCATTGTTCCCTCACTCGAGAACAAGACCCTGAGATACTTGAACTCCTTCACTTGGGGTAAGGACTCATTCCCTACTTGGAGTGGACAGTCCATCGGTTTCCTGCTGAGAACCATGGCCTCAGATTTGGAGGTGCTGATCCTCATCCCAGCCGCTTCACACTCGGTGGTGAACCGATCCAGTGAGTGCTGAAGGTCGCAGACCGATGAAGCCATCAGAACCACATCATCTGCAAAAAGCAGTGGTGCAATCCTTAGTCCACCAAACTGCAGACCCCCTCCCCCACGACTACGCCTCGAAATCCTTCCATGTATATTACAAACAGGATTGGTGACAAAGCGCGGCCCTGGCGGAGGCCAACCCTCACCTGAAATGGGTCCGACTTACTGCCGAGGACCCGGACACAGCTCTCGCTTTGGGAGTACAGAGATTGGATGGCCCTGAGTAGAGACCCCCTCCCCCCATACTCCCGCAGCACCTCCCACAGTGACTCCCTGGGAACCCGGTCATACGCCTTCTCCAAGTCTACAAAACACATGGATAAGCGTACAAGCGTAGAACAATTCCAAATGTTGTGATTTTGGGAGACCGCTAGGGGCGTCTAATGGAGCAGACGGATCTAACAGGAGGGCCTGAGACTTGATAATAAAACCATTAATATTCCGCAATTTTATTTTCTAACTCGACCAAAACTTGACTGGTGTCAGATTAAAGCCATTTGGTATCTGCTGTTGGGATATATGTGCAGCCAGCATGCCTCCAAAGGTGAACAAGACGACTGAGAGTTTAACAGTAACACAGGTGAGGCTAACGATCAACACAACATGCTGGAGGACACCCGCAGAATTGTGAGGGAATTTCAAGATGAAGTTTCCTTGCTTACCTTATCTTACCTTGTCTCACCTGTTAGGGTGAGCAGGTGTCCCGCGCTGCACGGCATTCTTATCATTCGTCCCACACATTTAGCCGATATCCCGCATTTGATTGACAGTCGCCCGTCTTAAACAAGGCTTTTATCCAAAGGTGTTGAGAAAACAAGAGAGAGCGATCACCATTAGCTGAGGCCCCGGCCCCACGAGGACGCATACGGCTAAACGCATAGGATTAACGCAAACGCAATGGGGGCCGAGGGAACCGGGCAGAGTTTTTCGCCAGTCAACGTGTATTAAAGTTTTAATCTTCCGGACAAAATTATAAAAGTGCCGGTCAAAGGTCTTCTTTGTTATTTATTGAGCTTTAAAGCAAAAGAATAACGAATCTATATAATATAATAATATAATACATGGAGCCTCTCTTTTTCCTCCCTCTCTTCGGACAGTGTCAGTGTCTGTCTCCAGCAGCAGCTGATCCAGTAATTAGACCCTCCAGAAAAACGCGATTCTGCGATCGCAGAATTTACCGCATAATCAGCAAAATGGCGCAGATTTTTAAAAGGCCGCATATTAATCAAAAGGCCGCATAATCCCCGCATTTTTCCACACATAGTTGAGAAGAAAAAAAAGTTAACTCGTCTTGACGTGACGTCATCAGCTCGCGCATCACAGAATGTAAACAACACTGTATAGAGCTCATTTACCAACGAACATTTCTACTAAAGACCAGGCAAAAAGTGGGGGGAAACTATTCTGCTCCCCGTGCAACTGTGTGTTGGAGCATAAGAGGAAATCGACGGGGACGACCCACTTTGATTCATTCAAACATTCGAAAATGCTTTCTGCTGCTGCGGACAAGAAAGCCATTCAACTCACGTTCAGCGAGGCATCAACCTCCAAAACCCTTTCGAGGGCTACAAGAAACGAAGTGAGTAGCCTACAAGATTGAAGCTGGTCAGATAACGAACGAGTAAATGAAAACAGAATGAGGCGGAGAAGTGTGTGTGTGTGTGTGTGTGTGTGTGTGTGTGTGTGTGGGGGTGTGTGTGTGGGGGGGTGTGTGTGTGTGTGAGATTAAAATAGCCCAATTGCTTTTACAATAAATAAACATTGAATGTGTTTAATTGAATAGTAAAGGGGTTTAACGTTAGTGGCAGGTTGTGTGTGAGAGATAATAAATAAGACAGCCCAATATTTTAAAAAATTGTTATTCTTTTCCCCCGCATATTTAGCATATTTCGCAACTTTCCGCATATTTCGCAACTTCCCGCAATTTCACCGCATAAAATCACATAAAAACCCCGCATGTTTAATCGCATAATCAAGGATTTTAGCCCGCGTTTTTCTGGAGGGTCTAAGTAATGAGTGACCCGGCCGACAGTAAAAATAAACATATTAATAACTAGTTTAGGTAGTTCGAGAGGTAATTAAAATAGCTAAGGGCGATGATCTGACTTGAAGTGTGTGTTTTGCTCCGTTCACCGCTGCATCACAGCGGGAGGAGCTGCAGGTGAGCAGAGCTGCGTGTCTCCGTCCTGTCAGATTAGACTTCACTCGCGTTTATGTCCATATCGAGAGGAAGATAAATAATCTGAATTCAGTGTGCAGTTTACTTTGACGGGCTATTGCCTCATCATTATCAGAAAATGATCGTATAGGGCGCACACACGGAGCCGTTGGACCCCCCCCCCCCCCCCCCCCCCCAGAGCGTTGCGTATGCCGTTCTATCCACCTTGGGACCCGTTATCGTTTCCGCAGTTGTTTACTGTCATATTCGGTCGTCCTCGTGTCGCCGAACGGTCTATATGACACTAAACAGTAACGCAAACGACCGTTGTCGTCCTCCTGGGGCCGGGGCCTGAGTCAGATGTCAATCACTCAACAGAGAAATGTGTTCATGGGTGCAGGCGGTGGAGGGAGATTCCCAGAGAGATATTGTCAGATTTGCCAGATTATTTTTTTAATTGCGCACAGAGGTTAATATGTTTTGAAGTGACGCTTCCCCGAAACTCCTAAGAAACGCCTGGCTCATAAAGAAAACATGGATCTATGGATACATTCCTCCTGAAAGCAGAAGAGATGAGGGACCAGCAGCTGATTCAATGAACAAACAGGTCAGCAGACTGTAAACGAGCTCCGGTCATTTCTTTCTGGTCATAATCATTTGTTATGTTAATTCCATTCAAAACAAATATAACTAATTCCTTCACTTGCATAGTTTGTGCAAACATTAAAACAAAAATAAAGCGTTGTTATTAATATTTATAAGATAATAGTTTAATAGAAATGTTTATTCTTAAGGGTTGGATAGACATTATATATACATCTAACCTAGCTCTTAGCAACGCAGTAACATGTCCTGCATTGTCCCGCATGTGGCTTGTTGGCACCTGCTCACCCCATCTTACCCTGTCTCTTAAGAATACATCATGCTTGTTTCTACTTGTTGTGTGCAGAACCTCCAGCAGGTGGCGGTGTGTGCTCTCTCCTCTCAGAGAGACCTTCATGTTTTATCATCAGCAGGCAGTGATCCATAGAGGTTTCTCAATACTCAAATGTCGTCTCCTAAACTCCTATCCTCGACTCCTCTCCTCGAGACTTGGTGCCGCCCACAGGAGATGCGAGCGGAGGACTGAGGAGGGGAACCAAGGAGAGAGGAGTGGAAGCAGCAGGCGGTTAGAGAAATGAGAACTCCTCTCCTCTGAGCGGTCATTTTAAAGAGACGTCCATTAATGATGACAGGAGGCACAGCAGCCCTCTGATGGACAGATGTGTTCATGACCACTTATATATTTACTTTAATTCATTCACAGTGTGGTGTAATGAGACAATAACAGGCTACAGATGTGGACACACACACACACACACACACACACACACACACACACACACACACACACACACACACACACACACACATATATTCATATAAATATATAGGCTACAATTTCAGAATCAAACAAGTATGAGAGCACTCCCATAATAACGTAACACAATCAGATACTGGATATATCCCCCCCCCCCCCCCCTCTCTCTGGTCGATGAAATGGGGAATTGAAATTACGTGCCAAAAGTTGTACAAGTATTAAAAGTAAGCATAGGACACCAAACCAACTGAGACCCGTCTGTCCGCCGCATCTACGCACACACTACCACACACACACCTACACACTGTACCACAGACACCTACACACTGTACCACACACACCTACACACTGTACCACACACACCTACACATTGTACCACACACACCTACACACTGTACCACACACACCTACACACTGTACCACACACACCTACACACTGTACCACACACACCTACACATTGTACCACACACACCTACACACTGTACCACAGACACCTACACACTGTACCACACACACCTACACACTGTACCACAGACACACCTACACACTGTACCACAGACACACCTACACACTGTACCACACACACCTACACACTGTACCACAGACACACCTACACACTGTACCACAGACACCTACACACTGTACCACACACACACCTACACACTGTACCACAGACACCTACACACTGTACCACACACACACCTACACACTGTACCACAGACACCTACACACTGTACCACACACATCTACACACTGTACCACACACACACCTACACACTGTACCACAGACACCTACACACTGTACCACACACACACCTACACACTGTACCACACACACACCTACACACTGTACCACACACACACCTACACACTGTACCACAGACACCTACACACTGTACCACACACACACCTACACACTGTACCACACACACCTACAGCTCCTAAAGCATAATCAGCAGTTGTGTATTTTATTATGTGAAGCACTAAATGGTCTTAGAAAAATATCGACTCTTTGTTTGCAGATATCTACTAAACTACAGCATACAAATACAGAAAGTAATGTGGGCCTGTTACACTGAGTGATATATATTTTACACACTGCTCTGCTTTCTGCACAGACCTCACAGCTGTTCTCACTGTAAACATCGCGTCACGATGAAAGCGGTTACTAAAATAATATCCAGGGGATGCATGCAGAGCTGTCATTGGCTGAGATAAGTCCGGCCGTGCGTCACGCCTCCACCGTTCCCGGAAATGCATCCACGAAGGAGCCGTGGAGGATGCATCAGTGTCTCCTCGGTTAGAGCTCCTCCAGAGAGCCTCCTCGATGCTCGGTCCTCGAAGTGTATTTAGAGAAATGAGATGTCCTTCAAAATGGCGCGCTGAAATTCATTTCCGGGTCACTACCGGAGCGCCGAGGAGTCGAGGAGTCGAGTAGGGGAAATTTGAGTATTGAGAAACCTCTCATGTGAAGCTGTTCCTGTGTGACTCTGTGAAGCAGCAGGGGGTCTCAGTGACTTCAGGGGCCTTTCTCACTTCGGTTAAATGGATTCCTTGCGTCCCTCACTTGCGTTGTTTCCCTGTGACTAGCCCCTCCCACCAGGGAAGCACGGAGAGATGCAAGGAAACCACGAGAAGCAGGGAAATTAGTTTTCAGAGCAATGGGACGTCCTTTCCTACGGAGCGTCACGTGAAGCGACGTCCGTTTGTGATGACGCCGCACAGCTGTTCATCTGACAGCAGCTCTGTCCCCGTTATTTCCACACACACCCCCTGCACACATTTACTGACACAAACATTTGTATCATCTGTTGTAGACCCCAATAAATAAAATCAAATAAGAACTCATTCTCAAAAAAGATAAACGCCATTCTTAAAATGTATAAACGAACAATAGTTTGATTAATATTGATTAGAGTGCACAATATAAATAAAATAATTGAGAGAAGAAAAAGAGATATGTTATCTATCAAAACCCAGTTAGATTAACATTCAATGGCTTCCACACTTTGTTTGTTTGTGTGGATATTTAGCAAATTAACATTTTAATAGCACTTAATGACTGACTGAATGGAAATGATAATAAATGAAAATGTAAAACGAAAAAAGCGATCATGAAAATGTTTCCATAAAACGAATAAAATGATTTTTGACCACTTTGTTGTTCAGATATATCACATATTTGTAACTAAATTATACATTAATTGAAACAAAACACGGTATAAACTGAGGAGTGACTCCCGTGAGGTCCATGTATTTTCTTCACTCCGCTGGGAAACTGCTCTCATGTCAAGAAGCATGAGATCAGTGCATGCGCTGCATCGTCCAATCAGTGAGCGATACACAGTAAGGGGGCGGGGCGAGTGTCTGAGGATTTCATCGAAGGATGGTCTGGTGGTTCCTCCATTATCGCTCCTCGCTCCTCCGGCAAAAATAAGGCCATTTGGACGCTACTCAAGATGGAGCAGACAAATCAACTTCCGGTGAGACCGAGGAGCGATGAGCGATGAGCGAGGAAATGAAAAATATGAGAAGTGAGAAAGGGCCCAGGTCTGCAGGATCAAGCTGCTGCACGCTCACTTCCCCTTCATTCAGAGCCTCAGTCAGGGTTTCACTCACAAGACATGAGCTTTGGTGGATTGGTGCTTTTATAATACATTAAGAGAAATACAAAATATATATGTATAAAGGATTATTTCTTTTTAATAGAAAAATAAATCTGAAAAAAAATATCCAAATACTACCTCTCTTACAACTACACGGCTCTTCAACATTACATTCAGAGCAGTCCTTCATATTCTTAGCATCTGGTTTCTTGTAATTGTTTTTATTTTAACTCGTTTCTCAAACAAGCACCTTCTGCTGCATCAAACTAAAAGTGAAAGAGTGAAGACAAAACTAAATGTAAACACAATATTAATCTGATAAACTGTCTTTATTGTGTCTTTGGTGAAATAACAGACTGGTATCGTTTCCTTTAAATCGTGAGAGGAAGTGAGAGTATGAAACGCGGTGAGTACAAAATAAAAAAGTTAACACCGGGTGGTACAAGTGTGTGTGTGTGTGTGTGTGTGTGTGTGTGTGTGTGTGTGTGTGTGTGTGTGTGTGTGTGTGTGTGTGTGTGTGTGTGTGTGTGTGTGTGTGTGTGTGTGTGTGTGTGTGTGTGTGTGTGTGTGTGTGTGTGTGTGTGTGTGTGTGTGTGTGTGTGTGTGTGTGTGTGTGTGTTTTCCTCTCAATACGCCTCACATCCTCTCATGTCTGTTTCTGATTCGCTATGACAAACTTTTTCTGGTGAAGTCGACCTCTTTCTACCAAAACAGAAATATCTCATGTGGTTTTTGTTCCGCACGGTGACACATTTCTATGGGCTCAGAACAGTCTCATAATACACACATGCACACAGAAGGATTCACACTTGTGTTTTTCAATGCACACACAAATGTTTTCCGTTTCATAATCATGTAAATAAAATCCAAACACAGAAAAAAGTTTTACATTTCTATTTTTGATCCTCATATTAGCTTTCCGTTTAAAACCTCTGAACCTGCAAACACAAACCGCTCTCTGTGCACGGGTCGCTGTGCATTCCTGTGTGGGTTTTTTGAGACTCCACTGACGGTCAGCCGATTCGTAATTGTAATTTTTTCTATCTATAACCAATAAGATGTCTCCTCAATTCTAAGCCAATCACACGAGCGCGCCCTCACGAGGGTAGATTTATTGCGTTACAGAAAGCGGTTTGTGTTTGCAGGTTCAGGATTTAAACGGAAAACAAATATGAGGATCAAAAATACACATTTAAAACTTTTTTCAGTATTTGGATTTTATTCACATGCATATGAAACAGAACACATTTGTGTGTGCATTGAAAAACACAAGTGTGAATCCTTCTGTGTGCATGTGTGTATTATGAGACTGTTCTGAGCCCATACATTTCTGCAGACTGAGGATGCATAACGGGAATACAAATATAAAAGTATACATCTTAAAACCTTTAAAATAAATAATAAATGCAGATTTCCAGGATTCATCTGCTTCACCACTTCTGCTGCTGTCGTTTGGAAGACTTGGTCTGCACACATCGAATAATCTGCACGAAACAAAACAAATATATTCAGCAAAATGTTCAAATGGAAAAAAAAAACTCCCTGAAGGCGGTTAGAGGAAACAGAGGTACAGTCTTTGCAGAAACACTTGTCATGTAAAGGTGTTAAATAACAGATATGAAAAGGATACAGACATTTCACACTCAAAATATATAAAGTGAAATTGCGTGCACAGTGGTTTAGTTTCAAGATGTGCAATGTGGACATGTCAGTAAACTTATAATAGAAAATACAACTAAAAAAACACATTGCTACTGCTTTGGCATGCCAATTAAAAATATTCCTCCTGACTCTACTGACTATAAAATGACCCAACACGTGCTTGCGGCAGTGTGGTTTGGCCTGTTCGCCTTAAGTAAATGTTGTCTCTTTGCTTTATTTTCTAGTCAGAGAACCATAATGTGTAGTTTACATGTTAAGAGAGGATCCCCCCCCAGACCCCCCTGCAGGGGTTGTGTCTGCATGTGAGTCGCTGTGGGCAACAGGCGTTCAAGACTCTCAAACAAAGACGGAGTTCATTGGCCACACACACACACACACACATATATATATATAATGGTTCCCATGAAGACAGTGTGTAGCCTGACTGTGAATCCTGTCTGTAAAGGTGTTGCTAGCATGAGTGTGTACAAACAACTACTTTTAAAACAAAGTGACGTCCATGTGTGCGTCATGTTTCCATTCCTCACACACCTAATTTACATTATATCCTGCTTAATATATTTGTTACTGTAAATTGGTATTTGAACATATTTTCTATATTTTAATGCTGTTGTATTTCTATTTTGTGATGTTTACATTTTAGAATTGTTTATTTGTACTCTTAATTTCTCTTATGTGCAATAACTGCTGCAACGCAAAATTGGGATCTATAAAGTCCATCTTATCTTGAAGAAAGAAAGAACACCTGTCTCTCTGTGGTGTTCCTCAGGGCTCCATTTTAGATCCCCTTCTAATTTCAATGCTTTCAGGATCATTTTTAGAAACCACCGTTGTACATCTGGACTTCCCCTTAAAACCAGGTGAAGTCCACGGTTTCTAATGAAACACAAAATAGGTTTTCATATGTTCTTTTTACAATGACCCTAAAACCCGCCTGTAGTTTTCAGTTTCTAGTGGGATTTCATGAAGAGGCCCTCTCCATTGGATTCCTCTACTTTAAAGAGTCCACTCCTGCTGATGTTCAGCTTTATATCAGTATGTAGGGTCTCTACTTTAAAGAGTCCTCTCCTGCTGATGTTCAGG